>NW_027223771.1:10590190-10790190 GCF_028538775.1 Myotis yumanensis | reverse complement strand
ATATAATATATATATACTAGAGGCCTGGTGCATGAAATTTGTGCACAGCGGGGGGGGGGGGGCTCAGCCCAGCCTGCACCCTCTCTAATCCAGGACCCCTCAGGGGACATCCCTCTCGCAATCCGGGACCACTGGCTCTTAACCACTCACCTGCCTGCCTGCCTAATGGCCCCTAACCACCTCTGCCTGCCGACCTGATGCCCCTAACTGTTCCCCTGCCAGCCTGATTGCCCCTAACCACCTCCGCATCTGCCTCAGCCTTGCTACCGTGGCTTTGTCTGGAAAGACGTCTGGAAGATGTCCGGTCTAGTTAGCATATTACCCTTTTATTAGTATACTAGAGACCTGGTGCACGGATTCGTGCACTGGTGGGGTCCCTTGGCCTGGCCTGTGCCCTCTCGCAATCTGGGACCCCTCAGGGGGTGTTGGACTGCTGGTTTCAGACCGGTACCCACAGGCCAGGCCAAGGGACCCCACCAGTGCACAAATCCAAGTACTGGGCTGGTTTCAGCCAGATCCCTGAAATCCAGGCCGAGGGACCCCACCAGTGCAAGAATCCATGCACCGGGCTGATTTCAGCCCAATCCCTACAGGCCAGGCCAAGGGACCCCACCGGTGCATGAATCCATGCACCGGGCCTCTAGTATGCATATAAGATCTTTGGCTAATCTCTTCTGCCCTCCCCCGCACCCACCATTCCCTCTGAGATTCATCAATCTGTTCTATGTTTCCACGCATGTGCGTTGAACGTCTGCCCCCTGGTGGTCAGTGCACGTCATAGCTACCAGTCAAAGGGCCAAACAATCACTTAGGCCCCTCGGGGGGTGTTGTCTGGAAAGACGTCTGGAATAATAATAATAATATATATATATATATTATTGTCCCACACTCAACCACTGAGCCATGCCAGCCAGGCCAATTGCTTTTTTTTTTTAAGGCTACCACTATATGGAAAAAAAGTAAAATAGTGTCAGAATAGGCGGAGGAACATTATAGTATATCTCACATGTTTACCTTTAATGAAAGGCCCCGGTGACCTTCAAGGCCCCCGTGACCTTCAAGGCCCTTTCAACCCCTAACAACGTGACCAAGAGCACGGCTAGGACTCACCCGGACCCTCAGCTCGCTCTGTGAAGGCTCCGGGTCCCTGCGCTGCCCTCCTCGTGCCGCTAGAGGGCAGGCGGGAGGCGGGCACAGCAGGCGGGGATTTCACCGGAGCCTGCAGGCCCTGGGATCTGAGCTGAGCGGATGGATGGATGGAAGGATGGATGGATGGATGGATGGATGGATGGATGGATGGATGGAAGGATGGATGGAAGGATGGAAGGATGGATGGATGGATGGAAGGATGGATGGATGGATGGATGGATGGATGGATGGATGGAAGGATGGATGGAAGGATGGAAGGATGGATGGATGGATGGAAGGATGGATGGAAGGATGGAAGGATGGATGGAAGGATGGAAGGATGGATAGATGGATGGAAGGATGGATGGATGGATGGATGGATGGAAGGATGGATGGATGGAAGGATGGATGGATGGATGGATGGATGGATGGATGGAAGGATGGAAGGATGGAAGGATGGATGGAAGGATGGATGGATGGATGGATGGAAGGATGGATGGAAGGAAGGATGGATGGATGGATGGATGGATGGATGGAAGGATGGATGGATGGATGGATGGAAGGATGGAAGGAAGGATGGAAGGATGAACCGGGAGGGAGAAGCCGGCTTGGGAAGAGCCTAGAACAACAAAGTGCAGAAGGATCGGTTCGCCAGGTGGAAATTTACCCCCAGGCTTTTTTTTGTTTGTTTTCCTGAATCTTTAAAAATACATGTAGCTATAAATTATATGGCCATATTTAAAAAGGCTTTCACCATCCCAGGTTTGTGACAAATACCTATATATCCATCTAATTACTTGTTTTGCTTCCTTTTTTTTTTTTTTAATGATCAATCATGGCTGGATTTGGCCCTGGCCAGTTTGGCTCGGTGGATAGAGCGTCGGCCTGCAGACCGAAGGGTCCCGGGTTTAATTCCAGTCAAGGGCACATGCCCGGGTTGTGGGCTCGATCCCCAGTGTGGGGCGTGCAGGAGGCAGCCGATCGATGATGCTGTCTCATCATTGATGTTTCTCTCTCTCTCTCTCCCTTCTTCTCTGAAATCAATACAAATTTTTTTTAAAGACAAAGTAGAACAGATGCCCTGGCCGGTGTGGCTCAGTGGATAGAGCATCGGCCTGCAGACCACAGGGACCCAAGTTGGATTCCGGTCCAGGGCACGGACCTGGGTTGCAGGCTCCTCCCAGGCGGGGGGTCCTGGTCAGGGATCATCATGCAGGAGGCAACCCATTGAGGTGTCTCTCTCACATCGATGTTTCTCTCTGTCTCTCCCTCTCTCTTCCATTCTCTCTAAAAATCAATGGGAAAATATCCTCGGGTGAGGATTAACCAAGGAAGGAAGGAAGAGAAAGAAGAGGAGAGAGAGAGAGAGAGA
This sequence comes from Myotis yumanensis, assembly GCF_028538775.1. Lineage (NCBI taxonomy): Eukaryota > Metazoa > Chordata > Mammalia > Chiroptera > Vespertilionidae > Myotis > Myotis yumanensis. The sequence goes on along the minus strand of NW_027223771.1, from coordinate 10,787,690 downwards.
GAGAGAAAGGGAGGGAGGGAGGGAGAGAGAGAGAGAAAGAAGAAAGAAAGAAAGAAAGAAAGAAAGAAAGAAAGAAAGGAAGGAAGAAAGAAAGAAAGAAAGAAAGAAAGAAAGAAAGAAAGAAAGAAGAAAGAAAGAAAGAAAGAAAGAAAGAAAGAAAGAAAGAAAGAAAGAAAGAAAGGTTTTTCAACTCCATTTCTAAGTGGGCGGCAAGGGCAAGACCACCCCGACTGTGGCATGTGTCTGCTGCACGCAGCAATGGTTTTTCTCCTGCTTTCCGATTTTTCTTTAAATATATATCATTTTTCTTTATATATAATAAAAGGGTAATATGCTAATTAGACCAGACAACCTTCCGCATGAAGCCGGGGCTGCAAGGGAAGCCTGGGGTCCCTTCCTCCAGAGGGAAGCCGGTGCCGGCAGCCGGGGGAACGAAGACCTACTCTTGCACGAATTTTGTGCACCGGGCCTCTCCTGTGTGTGTGTGTGTGTGTGTGTGTGTGTGTGTGTTTCCCAACTTCAGCATTTTTTTTTTTTTTTTTTTTTTTTTTGCCCCTTTCTGCACGGGCCAGGGTTTGCAGCGCGGCCTCCTGGCCTGGACCCTCACTTGCGTGGACATTCCCGTGGGGTGATGGATGGGGCACGGGGAAGGCAGACGCATGGCGAGGGGTGTCTGCTCGCCCCTCCGTGAGATCATCATCTGCCGGGGAGGCTCGTTGGCGGAGCCGCTCCGATCGGCTCGCGCGCCCCCTCCCCGCGCGCCCCCGCTGGGTCTGGCCCGCGCGCCCCGCCCGCCCGCCCGCGCGCCCCGGTGAACTTTCTCCCCCGGCGTTTCCGCTTGAACCCCATCCAGCCGCCTCGCCTTTAAAATGCCAGGCCGGCCGCCGGCTCGGCTCAGAGCCCCCTCGGCGCGCCCGGCCCTGCACCGCCCGGGCGCTGACTCAGCCGCAGCCCGGCCGCCGCGCGCCCCGCCGGGCCCGGCCGCGTCCCCTGCGCCCCCGGCCGCGGCCCTCCGCCAGGGCCCCCAGCGCGCGCGCACCGGACCCGCCTCGCCAGGTAAGGGATGCGGGGGGCTCCCGGGACCCGCCTGCGGGCTGGGGCGCAGCATCGTGCGCGCTGGCGAGGGCGGGAGGCGCGCAGGGGGGTCCCGGGCCGCGCGCAGGCGAGACCCTTCTTGGGGGCGCAGCGCGGGGGCGCGCGCAGGGATCGGAGAGGGCCCGCCGGTCCCCGCAGCCCTGGGGGCCCCGGGCAGCCGGGGATCCCCGCCGGCCCGCCCTGCAGCGGCCCGGGCTGTGCGGTTGGCGCGGGTCCCCACACCTGGGGGAGCGCGGTGCTGCGTTCAGGCATCGCCATCTCCTCTCCACGGGGGACCCGGGGCCACCCCGTCTCCAGGAGGGGGTCCCGGGCGCCGGGGCCACGGAGGCGGCTGAGCGGGGTGAGTTGTGTCGCTGAATCAAAGTTAAGGGATTGTCTTCAACTTCGGTGCCTCTGACAGGCCGGGCCCTCCCTCCCGCGGCTCCGGGAGCCGGACCAGCCGGGTTTGCGGTTTTGCTCCGCGTAGCCCTGAAGGTCACGGTGGGTGTAACTTCGGGGGAAAGTTCTGGGGGGGCCTGGCCGGCCTTTTTCAATGTCAGGGCTCAGCGGGGGGCCCAAAGGCTGACAGGGGCGGAGAGACGCAGAGCAGGGCTGTGGGGGCGGGGGGGGGGGGGGTGGATTCTGGAACCGGATGTTCTAGGAGCCCCTACTGTGCGCAGGGAAAGTTCTGCAAGGGAGGGACCAGGTGGCCATCAGGCACCTTCTCACCAGATGCTCAGAAGGGTCAGTCACCCGGGTGAGATGTCGGGCCTGCCCTCGCCCTAAGCCACCTCTCTCTCTCTCTCTCTCTCTCATCCTCACCCGAGGATATTTTCCCATTGATTTTTAGAGAGAGGGAGAGGCAGAGAGAAACATCAATGGGTTGCCTCCTGCACACGCTCCGACCAGGGCCTGGCCCAGGGAGGAGCCTGCCCCCGAGGTACCACGAGCCCTTGACCGGAATCGAACCCGGGACCCTTTGGTCTGCGGGCCGAGGCTCTACCCACTGAGCCACACCGGCCAGGGCTCTGAAGCCGCCTCTTGACAAGAAACTACGATCCCCCGAACTGTGTGTGGTCCTTGCAAACAGCAAGGCCTCCCGGGTGGTGTGCAAACAGGATTTAGACGGAGGCCCCGTTTGCAGGGGTGGCTCGGCCTACGACACACGCCGGCAGGTGGACACGTGGGAAGGGAATCCGCACCCGCAAACACGGGCCTGGGGGGGCGGGGGGGGCGGGGGGGAGGCCTGTGCTGAGACCAGCAGCGCCCGTTCGTCCCCAAGACAAAGTGGGGGGCGGCTGCTGGCTTATCGGGTGCCACCTCTGCGTTCGTCGTGTGTTCTCGGGGCCCAATGATGGCTTTCTCCGTCGCTTCTTTTTTTAAAATATATATATATTTCTTTATTGATTTCAGAGAGGAAGGGACAGGGAGAGAGAGAGAGAAACATCGATGGTAAGAGAGAATCACGGATCGGCTGCCTCCTGCATGCCCCCCTTCTGGGGATCGAGCCCGCAACCCGGGCCTGTGCCCTTGACCGGGAATCGAACCCGGGACCCTTCAGTCCGCAGGCCGGCGCTCTATCCACTGAGCCACACCGGCCGGGGCTCTGTCACCTCTTCTAGTGGCTTTTTTACAATTTAAATTCCTGGACGAAAGGCAAGTAATGAATGCGCGGCATGGAATCTGTTTCTGAGCTCCAGTGGGCCTGGGACTCGATGGCAAACAGCTCCAGCCAGGAGATCTCTCCGACGGCCGTGTAAGATAAACAAGATGACGGAGGGATAAGGGTTTCTTTAAAAATAAAATAGCAGGAACCTTACGTCGCCGGGAAATGAAAAACGGCCCGGCTCCCAGAAGCCGAGTGGAGAGAGCGTGTTTATGTTTCCAGTTTATTTCCTTTACGGAGCTAAAAAAAAAAAAAAAGAAAAGAGGCAGCCACCCTGAGTCTGCCTGGCTGATCTTTCTCCAGCAAATACTGACGCTGCCAGGCCACACGGTCACAGCGCGCACTCGGAACCCGCAGTCCTGCCCGGCCGGCGCGGCTCAGCGGCTGAGCGTCGGCCCAGGAACCAGGAGGTCACGGGTTCGAATCCCGGGCAGGGCACGTGCCCGGGTGGCGGGCTCCATCCCCAGGGTGGGGCGTGCAGGAGGCAGCCGGTCCGTGATTCTCTCTCCTCGTGGATGTTTCTCTCTCTCTCTCTCCCTCTCCCTTCCTCTCTGACATCAATACAAAGATATTAATAACAAAATAAAACCAAAAACCAAACACCCTGCGGTCCTAAGGTGGCTGGTGGATGGCGTCTTTCCCATCCAACGCCGTGGCCGTGATTTAAATGGAAAATGAAATGGTCTCAAGGAAAAGCTCCTTAAATTACTCGTCTGGCCACAACAGAGGAACGGCGCTTACGAACTTGACCGCGTTCCAAGGCTCGCTCTTCGCTGAGTGTTTCTAACAAGCGCCGACGGGGGAGGGGGGGGGGGGGGGAGACCAGAAAGTGGTGAGTTTTGGCATGAGAAGCGGTGGAACGGGTCCATGGCAGTAAAAAAAAATAACAATAATAATTGTGTTTTTTTAAACCGAAGTTCACATTACAATTCTCAGTGGGACAACCTTTCCAAATGCGGGTGAGTTGCCTGGGGAGGAAATATATTCCTGAAGTGCGTCGGGTCCTTCCCCCGCCCCGAGGGCCGGGCGCCGGGAAGGGGTGTGTTTGCGAGGCCGCAGGACCTGCCGAGAGGCAGTGATCTCTCTCGCGTCCGGAGGGGAGAAGGAACCCTGGGTTCCCAGCCGGCGGGTTAGCATTCGGGGGACCTTACTGAGTTGCCCTTTGGAGATTCGGGGCTCCTCATTGTTATTTATTTTTTGGGGGGGGTTCATCCTCCCCCGAGAATTTTTTTAAATTTTTTTTTATTGATGTCAGAGAGGAAGGGAGAGGGAGAGAGAGAGAGAAACAACCATTAGGAGAGAGAGAATCATGGATCGGCCGCCTCCTGCACACCCCCTACTGGGGATCGAGCCCCCAACCTGGGCATGTGCCCTTGACCGGAATCGAACCCGGGACCCTTCAGTCCACAGGCTGACGCTCTATCCCAGTGATGGCGAACCTTTGAGCTCGGCGTGTCAGCATTTTGAAAAACCCTAACTTCACTCTGGTGCCATGTCACATAGAGAAATTTTTGGATCTTTGCAACCTTATTAAAACAAAGACTTATATTTTTGATATTTATTTTATATATTTCAATGCCGTTGAACAAAGAAAAATCAACCAAAAAAATGAGTTCGCGGGTCGCCTCTGACACGCGTGTCGTAGGTTCGCCATCACTGCTCTATCCACTGAGCCACACCGGCCAGGGCCCGAGAATATTTTTTTCCATTGATTTTCAGAGCAAGAGAGACAGAGAGAGAAACATAGATGTGAGAGAGACCCATCAGTCGGTTGCCTCCCACATGGGCCCTGACCCAGGCCCGGATGGAGCCTGCAACTGAGGTACGTGCCCTTGAGCGGAATCGAACCCGCGACCCTTTGGTCCACAGGCCGGCGCTCTAGCCACGGAGCCACACCGGCCAGGGCCAGATCTCTTCTTTTTAAAGTACTTACTACATGCCAAGTGTTTTATAGATTCAAGTGTCATTCCCAGAGTATCAATTATTTATTATTTTTCAACGAGAGGCCCGATGCATGAAAATTCGTGCAAGAGTAGGCCTTCCTTCGCCCGGCTGCCGGCACCGGCTTCCCTCTGGGACCCGGGCTGCTTCACTGCGGCCCCAGCTTCGTCCGGAAGAACGCCCGGAAGGACGCCCGGAAGGACGTTCGGTCTCATTAGCATATCACTCTTTTCTATGATAGATCCTCACCTGAGGACATGCTTAGAGAGAGGAAGGGAGAGCGAGAGAAACATCAATGTGCGAGCGAGACATCGATCGGTTGCCTCCTGTACGCGCCCCGAGCGGGGATCCAACCTCCAGCCCAGGCGTGTGCCCTGAGCGGGAATCGAACCGGCAACCTTTCGGTGCACTGGATGGCGCTCGACCAACCGAGCCCCTCTGGCCGGGCGGGGGTAGCCACGCTCACCCCGTTTTCCCGACGAGGAAGCTGGTGATGGGAGAAGCGCCCTGAACGCCCCCAGGTCAGTTCGGGGTCCGAGAGCAGGTCTGTGCCAAACGGGGCTCGTCGGATTTTTGTTGTCGGTGCTAATCCTCAATGGGGAGTATTTTTCCCGTCGATGTTTAGAGAGAGAGAGTGGGAGGGAGGGGAGGAGGGAGGGAGCGACAGAGAGGAACATCGACGTGAGAGAGACACATCCATGGGCGGCCTCCCCCACGGGTCCTGCCTGACTGGGACCAGGGATCGAACTTGCAACCCAGGTACGTGCCCTTGACTGGGTAGCCGGTGTGGCTCAGTGGGTAGAGCATCAGCCTGCGGACTGAAGGGTCCTGGGTTCGATTCCTGGTCAAGGGCACATGCCCAGGTGGCTGGCTCGATCCTCAGTGAGGGGCGTGCAGGAGGCAGCCGATCCATGATTCTCTCTCATCATGGATGTTTCTCTCTCTCTCCCTCTCCCTTCCTCTCTGAAATCAATAAAAATATATTTTATTGATTTTTTACAGAGAGGAAGGGAGAGGGATAGAGAGTTAGAAACACCGATGAGGGAGAAACATCGATCAGCTGCCTCCTGCACGCCCCCCACTGGGGATGTGCCCGCAGCCCAGGTCCATGCCCTTGACCGGAATCGAACCCGGGACCCTTCAGTCCGCAGGCCGACGCTCTATCCACTGAGCCACACCGGTCAGGGCAATAAAAATATATTTTAAAAAAATGAAAGGAGAAATAGATAAGGAATCGTGCCGTCCAGGCCTGCGGCAGACCCTGGGGGTTGGAATACGATGTTCTTTCCGGGACACGAATGTCCACACGCAGGTGGCTGCACGACTTGGCCCCACGCGACGGGCACGGGGGGGCGGTGTGTGTGTGGCACCCTGCAGCTGGCACTGGTGGCCAACAGGAGGCCTGGGACCCTCCGGCCTGTGTCCCCCCGTCCAGCCCCCTCGGGCCACGCCGACGCCTCCTTGGCTCGGACGGAGCCCCCTGGGCCACGGAGGCGGCAAACAGATGGTGCACGTCGGCCGGGCCTCCCTCCCTCCCCTGCCCGCAGCAGACACGGCTCATCCATCAGGATCCTCTTCCCCACGGAGCCCGGGAGGCCTCAGAGTCCCTCTCCTCAACCCCCTGGTGGCCACCCGCCTCCTCCCGGGTCCCATGGAGACGGGAGCGTGACCTCCGACCTTTGTTTGTTGTGACTCCTCCCCGGGGGGTGTTTTCCCACTGATTCTGAGAGAGCGTGGGAGGGAGGGGGAGAGACAGAGAGAGACACGTCGATGGGCTGCCTCCTGCACGCGTCCCCACCAGACGTGCCCTTGATCAGAATCGAACCCAGGACCCTTCCGTCTGCAGGCTGACGCTCTATCCACTGAGCCACACTGGCTAGGGCCTAACTTTATTTATTTTTTATTTTTTTAAATATATTTTCATTGATTTTTTTTTACGGAGAGGAAGGAAGAGGGATAGAGAGTTAGAAACATCCATGTGAGAGAAACATCGATCAGCTGCCTCCTGCACGCCTCCTACTGGGGATGTGCCCGCAACCCAGGTACGTGCCCTTGACCGGAATCGAACCCGGGACCCTTCAGTCCGCAGGCCGATGCTCTATCCACTGAGCCAAACCAGTTAGGGCGTCGCCTTACAGTGTTTTAAAAAAATAATAATGTTAGCCCTGGCTGGTGTGGCTCAGTGGATAGAGCGTCGGCCTGCAGACCAATGGGTCCCGGGTTCGATTCTGGTCACGGACCTGGGTGGCAGGCTCCTCCTTGGTCCGGGGCCCTGGTCGGGGCGCGTGCAGGAGGCAACCCATCCATGTGTCCCTCTCCCATCGATGCTTCTCTCTGTCTCTCCCTCTCTTCCACTCTCTCTAGAAATCAATGAGAAAATATCCTCGGGTGAAGAATTAGAAAAAAACAACTTTATTGATCTCAGAGAGGAAGGGAGAGAGAGAGAGAAACATCCACGATGAGAGAGAATCACGGACCGGCTGCCTCCTGCATGCCGTGCTCTGGGGATGGAGCCTGCACCCCGGGCGTGTGCCCTTGACCGGGAATCGAACCCGGGACCTCCTGGCTCCTAGGTCGACGCTCACCACTGAGCCACGCCGGCCGGCCTGCTGACCCTCTGATCTCATCGCCATCCGTTTCACCCAGGGGGAAACTGAGGCCCAGAGAGGCCCGCGTTGCCCTGCTAGTCGTGGGGCCTGGGCAGAGATTCAAAACCCAAGGACTGGCTCCGTCCCTCCTCCCTCCCCCCCCACACGCCCCCCACGTTCTCCCGGTCTGTGGAGGCGGCTGGGACACAGATCGTGTCTCAGGAGGGGCCGGTGCCCGGCCGCCGTAGGGCTGACCTTGAGCTGTCCGCGGGGGAGATGGGCCCAGCAGCCGTCACAGCGCCAGGGGACCGAGGAGCAGCACGGCTCCTGGCCACCGAGTCACCTTCGCTGGGGGGCAGAGGGCAGCGTCTGCGCCTCTCTCTCTCTCTCTCTCTCTCTCTCTCTCTCTCTCTCTCTCGGCCGGGACTGTGCACAAACCGGGGCCTTGCCGACCAGGCCCCCTGCACCCGCCTTTGATGCACAGACTCTGCAGGGAGCCTGCCCGGTGCTTCCCCTCTCCCCACGCGGAGACCTCGGCCCGGGCTGCCCATCCTCCTGGGAGAATCGGGGCCGTCGCAGCCTCAGGCCGGGCCCCCACCCGGGGCCCCCGGGGTCAGGCCCCCCCCAACCCTCGGTTCTGTGTATGGAGATGAAAGGGATGATGGTGGCCGCTGTGCTTGTCCACACATCCGGCCCCGAGGGCCCCCCCCTGTCCTGAGTTCGGGGCTGTGCCCATCTGTTCCGGCCTCGTCTGTGTGTGGGAGCCTCGCTGGCCGGGCTCCGGCTGGGCTGGGGGAGAGGACGCGTCCAGCAGCGTGTGTGTGAGTGGAAGGCTCTGTGCTGAGCAGAGGACAGGCAGGCACGTCCAGGACTCCAGACAGAGAGCCCCGGCCGGTGTGGCTCAGTGGGTAGAGCGCCGGCCCACGGACCGAAGGGTCCCGGGTTCGATTCCCGGTCAGGGCACATGTAAGAGACAACCCCTCCATGTGTCTCTCTCACATCGATGTCTCTCTCTGTCTCTCTTTTCCACTTTCTCTAAAAATCGATGGGAAAATATCCTCTGGTGAGGATTTTAACCAAAAAAATAATTTTTTAAAGTACGTTTTTATTGATTTTTGAGAGAGGAAGGGAGAAGGGCAGAGAGAAACATGGATGAGAGAGGAACACCATGGATCGGCTGCGTCCTGCACGCTCTCCACCGGGGACCGAGCCCACAGCCCGGGCGTGTGCCCTGACCGGGAATCGAACCCGTGACTTCTTGGTGCATAGTTCAGTGCCCAACCACTGGGCCACACCAGCCAGGCCCAAATTTTTTTTAATTAAATGAAGATAAAATGAAATACATTTTTTTTTTTTTAAAAAAAGGGTCTGGATTCCCTAGGGAACAGCAGCAGCTCTGGCCTCTGGCCCGAGGCATTGGCTGCCGCTGCTGAACTTGACCTTTGAACTTGGCCTGTGAGGATGCTGCCGTGACAGAGTCCCGCCGCCCTCGCTCCTCACACTCACCCGCGATCGGCCACCCTCGTCCCCCTTCCAGGGCTCCTGGCCTGGATCACAGAACAGCCCGAGGTGAGGGGAGGCGAGGGGTGTCCCTGGGTGGAGGGGGCTACTCGCACCCCACCCCAGAGAAACCCCACTTGGCGACCCCCACCCCCAGCAACCGGGCCACCAGGAGGCCCCGTGGGGGCTCCCAAAGCCAGGCCCTGCCCGACACCCGTGCCGGGTGGCAGGTCCAGGGACGTGGGCAGGGGCGCCTGGCACGGCCTCCTTCCTGAGCGAGGAGGCGGCGGCGGAAGGACTCAGAGGTTGGCAGACGCAGGCGGCAGGGCCCCAGGTGCTCACAAGCCCACGGCTCCCTAGCAACCGGCCGGCGTGACCAGAACTGTGTGTTCTCACTCCTGGCCTTTTCCACTAGGACCTGCCACCCCCCGCCCCACCCTGAAAGTGCACACTTGGGGCCCTGGCCGGTGTGGCTCAGTGGATAGAGCGCCGGCCTGCGGACTGAAGGGTCCCGGGTTCGATTCCGGTCCAGGGCACGGACCTCAGTTATAGGCTGCTCCCCGGCCCGGGCCCTGGTCGGGGCGCGTGCAGGAGGCAACCCATGGCTGTGTCTCTCTCACATCGATGTTTCTCTCTGTCTCTCCCCCTCCCTTCCACTCTCCCTAAGAATCAATGAGAAAATGTTCTCGGGTGAAGATTAAAAAATAAATTAAAACATAAATAAATAAAGTGCCCGGACCAGCTGGTGTGGCTCAGCGGATTGAGCGTCCTCCTATAGGCCTAAAGGTCCTGGGTTCGATTCCCGGTCAAGGGCACAGGCCCTGGTTGTGGGCTCGATCCCCAGTGGGGGGCGTGCAGGAGGCAGCCGGTCCATGACTCTCTCTCATCGTGGATGTTTCTATCTCTCTCTCTCTCTCTCCCTTCCTCTCTGAAATCAAGAAAAATATATTAAACAAACAAACAAAAAAAGAGTAAAAAAAATGACCCCAGCAGCCACGTCCCTTGGGGTCATTCACGCGCCCAGATCAGCACCCCGGATTCTGAAGCAAGTTTGCATCCAGCCCTGGCCGGTGTGGCTCAGTGGATAGAGTGTCGGCCTGCGAACTGAAAGGTCCCGGGTTCAATTCCTGGTCAGGGCACAGGCCTGGGTTGTGGGCTTGATCCCCAGTGCGAGGCGTGCAGGAGGCAGCCGATCCATGATTCTCTCTCATCGTGGATGTTTCTATCTCTCTCTCCCTCTCCCTTCCTCTCTGAAGTCAATAAAAATATATTAAAAAAAATAAAACAACCCTAACCAATTTTGCTCAGTGGATAGAACGTCGGCCTGTGGACTGAAGGGTCCCGGGTTCGATTCTGATCAAGAGCACAGGCCCAGGTTGCGGGCACATCCCCAGTAGGAGGTGTGCAGGAGGCAGCTGATCGATGTTTCTCTCTCATCGATGTTTCTAACTCTCTATCCCTCTCCCTTCCTCTCTGTAAAAAGTCAATAAAATAAATTTTTTAAAAAAAGTTTGCATCTAGCTCCCCGGGAAGCTGGCGATAGTGCAGCCTCGGGGCTGAAGGTGGAGGCAGTCATGTTGGGGACCACGGGGCAGGCTGCTGGGAGGGTCCCCCCCAACCCCCCAGGGAACGAGCAGCCCCCGAGTTCAGGGCTGTGTCCCCCCGGGCACCATGCCCTCCCTTCCCCAGGGAGCTGGCTGGGGCTGTGCCCGCGGGTGGTTCAGGCTGGCGGGCAGCTCCCTCTGGGAGGCGGGGAGGAGGCGGATCTGTTGCTCTCCGCGTTCCCATTCCTGGCACTCGCCCCAGATGGAAAGATCTAGAACAGCGGTTCTCAACCTTCTGGCCCTTTCAATACAGTTCCTCCTGTTGTGACCCAACCATAGCATTATTTCCGTGGCTCCTTCATCACTGTCATGTTGCTCCTGTGATGAATCGCCATGTGAATATCTGATATGCAGGATGGGCTTAGGCGACCCCCGTGAAAGGGTCGTTCGACCGCCGAAGGGGTCGCGACCGACAGGCTGAGAACCGCTGATCTAGAAGATGCTGACTTCCTCTGGGGCCGCCTTCGGGTTACAGGCCCCGGCCCGGGTGCCACGACATTGGGGGGAGGGTCGCCAGGCGGTCTCTCTGGGTCTGACCCCCACAATCCCGGGGGGCTCCCCTGTGAGCTGGACGCACACCCTGGACTGGGGAGGGGGGGGGGCGTCAGAATGCCGGGTCCTGCTGTGAGGCTGAGGGGTGTGGAACTCTACCCCTCCCCCTCCCCCAGCGCCCTGAGGACCCCGAGGAGTACACACCCGGGGCCCAGGCGCAGGCCGGGCGGGCTCAGACACGCTGGTTTGCTCCAAGTGGGCTGTGCCATTGCTCTGAGCTTTTTTTTTTTTTTTTCCTTAAATATTTTATTGATTTTTTACAGAGAGGAAGGGAGAGGGATAGAGAGTTAGAAACATGGATGAGAGAGAAACATCGATCAGCTGCCTCCTGCACACCCCCCACTGGGGATGTGCCTGCAACCCAGGTACATGCCCTTGACCGGAATCGAACCCGGGACCCTTCAGTCCGCAGGCCGACGCGCTATCCACTGAGCCACACCGGTTAGGGATGAGCTTCATTTTTAATCCTCACCTGAGGATATTTTTCCATTGCTTTTTAAAAAATATATCTGTAGTGATTTCATAGAGGAAGGGAGAGGGAGAGAGAGAGAGGAACATCCATGAGGAGAGAGAATTATGAATCAGCTGCCTCCTGCACGCCCTCTCCTGGGGATCGAGCCTGCAACCCGGGGCACGTGCCCTTGACCGGAATCGAACCCGGGACCCTTCAGTTCGCAGGCCGATGCTCTATCCATTGAGCCACCCGAGCCGGACACTTTTCTGCGTCGTAAATTTCTCAAACAATTACAGCAGCAGATCTTTGACTGCAGTGGGGAAGGCACCTTCCTCCCCTCCCCAGCACATGCATCTGAACCATCCTGAAGTTCCCTTTGCAAGATGAAGGGAGTTCTAGAGGCAGATGCGGGGGGGGGGGGGGGGGGGGGGGGAGAGTTGGCGGGGGTGGCTGTGCAACATATGGGTGTACTTAACCCACTAACCGGCACACCTAGCCATGGTTAGGATGGCGAATATCGTTACTCATGTGGTACCAGAATTTTTTTTTAAATTATCATTTCTAGCAGAGAGCAGTCGACATCAGAATAAAGCCCAGGCCAGAACTGACCCTGTGTCCTGCTCTGTTCCAGCCACGCCGGCCCCGGCGCCTGCTCTCCGAGGGACCGGTCACTGCTCTCGGCGGCTCCCAGCTGCGATGCCCAGCCACTGCCCCTCCCTCCTGCAGCAGCCCCGCCCAGGGTGCCAGCCCACCCCGTGGCCCTTATGAAGAGGTGACTCCGTTTTCTCTCATCTCCTGCTTCTCTCCTGAATCTGTTTACTCGAATTCTCCCTTCTCTGTGGATTCTCTTCTCTCTGCACTCTCGCTTCTGTCTTGAGTCTTCCAATTGATTTTTGCTGAGTCAGGCAATTGATTTTGCTGAGTCCTCCAATTGATTTTGCTGAGTCATGCAATTGATTTTTGCTGAGTCATGCAATTGATTTTTGCTGAGTCATGCAATTGATTTTGCTGAGTCATCTGATTGATTTTGCTGAGTCATGCAATTGATTTTTGCTGAGTCATGCAATTGATTTTGCTGAGTCATCGGATTGATTTTGCTGAGTCATGCAATTGATTTTGCTGAGTCATCGGATTGATTTTGCTGAGTCATGCAATTGATTTTTTTTGCTGAGTCATCCCGTTGATTTTGCTGAGTCCTCCAATTGAGTGACCAGTTCGATCAGCAGGTCAGTGCCCTCCGGGGACAGGGGAGGAGGAAGACGAGGTGTGGGCGAGGGGACAGCATGATCCCCTGTGGTTACAGGTAGGCCAGGTTGCCAAGCAGAAGCCGGCCCCCAGGTGTCCTCCCGAGGCTTCGGAGCGGGTGGGGAAGCCGGATCCTCTGCTTCCACCAGAGGAGGGCGGGGCCTGCAGAGGCCGTGGCTCGGGAGGTGGTGGCTCATTTCCCCTTCCTGGGCCTGTTTCCCCAGTTATAACACGGCCAGAGTGACACCTGGCTGACCTGCGTCCAGGGCTGTCGTGAGGATGCACGGTGCAACTACGTGCGCCAGGATTTCGCACTTGGCTCCCCGGGGGCAGGGGGAGCAGCAGGCTGTCCCTCCGAGGGGCCGAGGCAGATGAGGAGGGGAGTGGGTGCCCTGCCCCTGCCTCAGGCCAGCGGGCACGACCCTCCCTGCCCACAGGAGGACCAGGGTCCAGAGCTTCTGTTCCCCATTGCAGCCGGGTCCAGTTCAGTATTCAGACTAATTAAAATGTACGTTAGTCCAAAAAAAAAGCAACTAATCCTGTAGGTTGCTAGATGTAAAAAGAAAGACAAAGATTTTTTTTTTTCTTTAATTGAAACTCTATAACTACGGCCTGAAAATTATCCTGGAAGGAAATTTTTAAAAAGTTTCCTTTAAACATCTAAAAGACTATAATTAAACATCAATATATTAGGTCTAATATAAAAAGATAAATAATTTATGTTTTTGCCTCCCTAAATATAGCTAATATAAAATTACTCAAAAACTAATTGCAAAAATTTCATTAACATCTTTTATTGTCTTTAACCTAGGACAAGTAAAGTTAAAAATAATAATAATAATAAACCTTATTTCAGACTAATTTAAATTGGCTAATTAAAATAAATAAATATTTTTTAAAAATGTACGTTAGTCCACGGTGTGGGTCCCTCAAGGCCGTGGGCCACGTGAGTGCAGGGGAGCGTGACCCCTGCGACAGGCGTCCCCAGAAAGCCAGAGGGTCAAAGGCCAAGGGCCCAGAGCCGAAAGCGCCCTCCTTCACTCAGAAGTTGAAATACTCAGGTTTCCCGCCCTGGCAGTGGCCACAGCCTATTAGGCCACTAATTTGTTTCCGGGGGTGACTGACAGACAGGTAGGCACCTTCCCATACTTCTCAGACCTTACTGGACATGTGTCTCTTCACCAGGGCCTTCCCCCATCAACCAACAAAAACAGGCCTGGAGAACGTTAAATGGACAAAGCTATACTATTCAATCTTTCTTTTACTCTTGTCCTGTTCTATATAATAAAAGGCTAATATGCAAATCAACTGAATGGTGGAACGACCGGTCGCTATGACGCACACTGACCACCAGGGGGCAGACGTGCAGCACAGGAGCGGCCCCCTGGTGGTCAGTGCGCTCTCACAGGGGGAGCGCCGCTCAGCCAGAAGCCCTGAGCTGGGCTCCTGGCCGGTGAGGGCAACAGTGGTGGTAGGAGCCTCTCCTGCCTCTGGGGCAGTTGGACATCCCCCGAGGGCTCCCGGAATGCGAAAGGGTGCAGGCTGGGCTGAGGGCCCCCTTACCCCGCAAGTGCATGAATCCCCCGAGTGCATGAATTTTGTGCACCGGGCCTCTAGTTAAATAATAACTGCCCAGCAGGTGTGGCTCAGTGAGCCTCAACCTATGAACCAGGAGGTCACCGTTCAATTCCTGGTCAGGGCACAGGCTGGGTTGCAGGCTCCATCCCCAGTGGGGGGCGTGCAGGAGGCAGCCGGTCCATGATTCTCTCTCATCATGGATGTTTCTCTCTCTCCTTCTCCCTTCCTCTCTCTGAATCAATAAAAACATTAAAATAGCCCTGGCCAGTTTGGCTCAGTGGATAGAGCATCGGCCTGCGGACTGAAGGGTCCCGGGTTCGATTCCGGTCAAGGGCATGTGCCTTGGTTGCGGGCACATCCCCAGTGGGGGGCGTGCAGGGGGCAGCTGATCGATGTTTCTCTCTCATCCATGTTTCTAACTCTCTATCCCTCTCCCTTCCTCTCTATAAAAAATTAATAAAATATATTTACAAAATAAAAATAAATAATAATGACATGATGACCACGATCTCGCCGGCACAACTCTCTGCAGGGCTGGAAGATGGTCCCAGGCCCCCGGCAGCCGGAGGAGGAGCCCCCCGCCGCCGGCCCGCGATGGAGGAGCCCACGCCCGAGCCCGTCTACGTGGACGTGGACAAAGGACTGACCCTGGCCTGCTTCGTCTTCCTCTGCCTCTTCCTGGTGGTCATGATCATCCGCTGCGCCAGGGTCATCATGGACCCGTACAGTGCCATCCCCACGTCCACCTGGGAGGAGCAGCACCTGGATGATTGATGGGGGGGGGGGGGGGCGGCCGCTGGGGCAGGGCCACTGGGTCCCCGGGCACCGGGCGCTCCGCCCGTCCACACGGGAGGGGATGCGGAACCCCTGGAGGTAGAGAAAGCCCCCCTTGGCCTCGCCTGCTCCCACCGGCGCGTCAGGGTGACATGCTCGGGGTGCCCCAGGGGTTCCAGCCGGGGGCAAGTTTGGGGAACGCGGTGACTATGGGGCGGTCACCTCCCTGGGCTCCAGCGAGACGCCCAGCGTGACACCACCGTGGCCTCCTTTCCGGGGGCCCTTCTGCTCATCAGATGCAAACCGGCCCGAGCACTGGCCCTGGGGGGCCCCCAGCGAAGACGTCCCCCCGGAACCCAAGCCCCTCCAGGGGGCCATTGTGAACGGGGGTGGAGGGGACCCCCCCCCCGAAAAGCCCCATAGGAGGCACGGGGACTGCTTCCCGGCTGCATTTTTAAAAACTGACAACAGAGAGGGGTCTATTTTTCCCGTTGGCGGTGAAGTGTGCGTTTCAGAAATGTGGGGGGAAATACAGAATCCTAGAACCCCGCCTCCCAGAAGCCGCTACTTTGAAAGCGTCGCCCAGCCTGCGTGACACACGGTTTTCACGTAGATGGCACCGCGTGCAGGGCGTGGCGTTCATGTTCCAGCGTGAGGACGTCCCCGTCCGTCGCCCGCAGTCCCTGGTGGTGGCGAGGTCGGCGTTCGATAATCCTCTCCTTTGGTCGGACACTGAAATCTGCTGCTGATTTTCTCTCCCACGGAATTGTTGCAGCCGATCACAGCTTTCTATAAAATATGCTTTTATGGATTTCAGAGAGGAAGGGAGAGGGAGAGGGAGAAACAGCAATGATGAGAGAGAACCGCGGATCGGCTGCCTCCTGCACGCCCCCCACTGGGGATGCAGCCCGCAACCCGGGCCTGTGCCCTGAGCGGGAATCGAACCTGTGACCACCTGGTTCCTAGGTCAACGCTCAGCCCCTGGGCCACGCCGGCCGGGCAGAGGTTGAATGATGTTGCTGGTTTTGCCTCCCACGAAACTGTCTCAGCCCTCACGCCTTCAAGGTGCACCGTCACCGACAGGAATGACGGACGGATGCGGAGACCTGGGTTCATACGTCAGCCTCTCCCCAGGGCTGTGTGCCCATGAGCAAGTCCCTCCACCTCTCCGTACCTCCGTTCCCTCCTTTTATTTATTTTTTAAAAATATATTTTATTGACTTTTTACAGAGAGGAAGGGAGAGGGACAGAGAGTTAGAAACATGGATGAGAGAGAAACATCGATCAGCTGCCTTCTGCACGCCCCCCACTGGGGATGTGCCACAACTAAGGTCCATGCCCTTGACCGGAATCGAACCCGGGACCCTTCAGTCCGCAGGCCGACGCTCTATCCACTGAGCCAAACCGGTCAGGGCCCATTCCCTCATTTTATTTATTTATTTTTATTTTTGGTGAATCCTCCCCCGAGGATATTTTCCCCATTGATTGATTAGAGAGAGTGGAAGGGACAGGGAGAGACGGAGAGAAACATGGATGTAAGAGAGACATCTCGATGGGTTGCCTCCTGCACGCGCCCCGACCAGGGCCGGAGAACCTGCGACCGGGGCATGCGCCCATGACCGGAATCGAACCCGGGACCCTTCAGCCCGCAGACTGATGCTCTCTAGCCATTGAGCCACACTGGCCGGGGCTGCATGTTCTTCTTGGATTGGGAGAGCCGTGCCTCCCTGTCCCCTGAAGCCGTGTCAGAATTCCAGGTGCTGGCTCAATGCCCAAGGGGTCCCGGTCCCAACGCCAGGCCGAGGGACCCGCAAGCCCGTGTGTCCCCTGGTGCGAGTTCATCCCCCCCCCCCACCCCACGCGCCATCTCACTGATAAAAACAGACGAATGAACGAATGAATGGCTCCCTGGGGAGCGGTTCACGCCTCGACCCTCCGACTTAAGACACTCACACTGCACCGCACAGGGCACCATGGCTTTTATTCATTTGTTCCTGAAGGCGGGAGGGGCCCACAGCCACAGAGGGGCCCCTGGTCCCGGGGGGATGGGGGGGAGCGGGGGGGCAGGTGTGGGTCCAGCCAGGTGTGTCCAGGACGCCGGAGAGGACCTCACGCCGGAGGGAGGGCGGGCAGCACCTTCCCCGTGCAATGGCCGAAGCCCACGCGGTAGCCGTCCCCCTGGCAGTGTCCTGGAACAGAGGGGACAGGGGTCAGCGGCGGCCGCTGGGGTCACAGGACCCGAGGCTGGGCCGCCGCAGTGACAGCCGTCACAGAGCTGGGGGGCGGGCGCCAATGGGTGGACAGCCCGTCCCAGCCGCAGGGGCCCTCGAGGTGGGACTCCGGGCCCCAACCCCCCTCACGGACCCTCAGAAACACCCTGAGGGGCTGCACAGCTTCCCGCGTGGGTTTGGGTTTAGCCTGAAGCGAGAGGCCCGACCGGCCCCGTGACCTTGGGTCCCCCCCTAAGACTCAGTTTCCCCATCTGTGAAATGGGTGAATGAGCAAGCACAGCCGTCAGGGAGGACTGTCGCCAGGATGAGATGGACACACAGAAAACTGAGCTCGGCCCCCTCACCTGGGAACAGGAGGAGCGGTCCCTGTCTCTCAGGCACATGAGGATCCGACGAAATGCCCCGCGTAGCCCCCCCCCCCCCGCCCAGCACACGCTCGCCCACAGAGTAGATGCCCCACAGGTGTTAGTGCCATTCATTGAACCCCCCCTCACCCCCCAAGGATATTTTGAGGGGAAGGCAGAGAGGAGGGTCCGGCACGTCTAGACAAGAGTTAGAGGAGAGAAGGCAGCCAGGCGCTGAGAGGGCAGAAAGGAAGGGAACATCTGAGCTGGGCGTTGACGGGTGCGTAGGAGTTCGCCGGGAAAGGCATGCCAGACGGAGGGAACAGCATGTGCAAAGGCACAGACTGCGTTTGCTTCCTGAATGCAGACGGCGATGACATCCTCTCACTCCGGCCCCCCTACTCAGTCCCGGTGGGCAAAGCTGGCCCTCACCGCCCCTCCCCCGCCTCGCAGACACCCGGACCCGGGTCTCTGCTCCAAGTCCAGACGGACGGTGACCTGACATTGCTTTTTCGCTCTGCGCAGGGAGCCGGGGACGGGGCAGGGCATCCGGGGCCTTTGTGGTTGGGGAGGGCGCGATGGAGGACCCCTGGGACCCCAGGCTGGGATGAGGGACAGAGCGAGCAGACACCGGGGATGCTGGAGGGGGCCGAGCCAGCCAGACGGCCGCCTGGCCGACGGACAGCGCACGCAGGCCGGGGCACCCTCACCTGTGATGGTGACTTCGTCCCCGTCCTGCAGGAACCGCCGGGTCTGCCCGTTGCCCAGCTCGATTGGCTGCGTGCCGCGCCAGGACAGCTCCAGCATGGAGCCGAAGCTTTCTGGCTCCTGCGGACAGAAAAGGGAGAGGGTGTCACAGGGCCCCTCGGGCGTGGCTCCGTGGCTGAGCGTCGACCTGCGAACCAGGAGGTCAGAGTTCGATTCCAGTCGGGGCACAGGCCCAGGTTGGGGGCACATCCCCAGTATGGGGCGTGCAGGAGGCAGCCGGTCCATGATTCTCTCTCATCATGGATGTTTCTCTCTCTCTCTTCCTCTCTGAAATCAATAAAAATATATTTCTAAGAAAAGAAAGAAGAAAAACAAAGAAAGAGTCACAGGGACCCACCTCTGGGTGAGCCTGTCGGCTCTGGCACAGACAAGGCTTGGGAGCCCGGGCGGGGGCGGGGGACCCGGGGCCCCCCAAGACCCTGCCTTGGATGAACCACACGGGAACGCCCTAGGGCAGTGGTCGGCAAACCGCGGCTCACGAGCCACATGCGTGCGGCTCTTTGGCCCCTTGAGTGTGGCTCTTCCACAAAATACCGACTTCTGCGCATGGGCCACGAAGTTTCCATTGCACTGTCCACATGGTATTTTGTGGAAGAGCCACACTCAAGGGGCCAAAGAGCCGCATGTGGCTCGCGAGCTGCAGTTTGCCGACCACGGCCCTAGGGCAAAGCCAGGCCCCACCCCCAAAGGGAACAAGAGGCTGTAGTCAGGACCTGGCAGGAAGGGACTGGCACATGCCCCCCCAGGCACCATCTCTGGGGTTCTGAGACCCTACGCTGGGCTGACAGTGGCCACGGGGATGGGGGTGGGGTGGGGAGACCACAGCAGCCGGGCCACCCCACCCTGGGAGCGCGCAGTGTGGGACGGTGACACCACACTCAGGCTGCTCGCCCCCCCCCCAGACAGACACAGCCTCTCGCTCCCACGCCCATCTCTTTCCTTTGGAATTTGACATTACGAATATTTTTTATTATTATTTTTTAATTTTGGAGAGGAAGGGAGAGGGAGCGAGAGAGAGGAACATCCGTGATGAGAGAGCATCACGGATGGGCTGCCTCCTGCACGCCCCACACTGGGGATGGAGCCCGCAACCCGGGCATGTGTCCTGACCGGGAATCGAACCGGGACCTCCTGGTTCCTAGGTCTACGCTCAGCCACTGAGCCAAGCCTGTGGAGCCCTTTCGCCCTGAGTTTGGAAAGGAAGCCCCTCCCCCACCCAGACGTGGAGGAAGCCGAGTAGGACAGAGGTGTCCACAGGCCCGCCTGGGGGTGAGCCTGGGGGTGAGCCTGGGGGTGAGCCGGGGGGGGCCCTGGGGCTGCGTGGGGAGCAGGGAGGGGGGCGTGGGGGGCTGGATCTGCGTGAGGTGGGTACTCACCGGCCCGCTGATGGTTCCGGAAGCCAGCAGGTCCCCGGGCCGCAGGTTGCAGCCGTTGACGGAGTGGTGAGTGAGCTGCTGCAGCATCGTCCAGTACATGTACTGTGGGGGGGGGGGGGGGAGGGCAGGGGTGGGGACGGGCCCTCACACGGCCGGGCCTGCACAGCGGGCCCCCCCCCCCCGGCTTCCTCCGGGCCCCCCAGCTTCCCCCCTGGCCCCAGCCTCCCCTCTGCCCCCCTCGCTAGTTCCCCCCAGCCCTCCCCCTTGCCCCCAGCTCCCCCACCCCCCACACTCTCCCAGGTTACTCTGGGCCAGTGGTTCTCAACGTTCTGGCCCTTTAAATACAGTTCTGCCTGCTGTGACCCAACCATACAATTATTTCATTGCTACTTCATCACTGTCATGTGGCCCCTGTGATGAATCGTCATGTAAATATCTGATCTGCAGGATGGTCTCAGGCGACCCCTGCGAAAGGGTCGTTCGACCGCCAAAGGGGGCGCGACCCACAGGCTGAGAACCGCTGCCCTGGCCGGACAGAAGCCGGGACTAGACCCTCCCAAAACAAGTGAGGTTTTCCAGGAAAATCCCTGGCCGCCCTCGGAAGGGCCTCCTGACCCAGGGCCCCTCTGGGAAGGAGCCGGCCACGGGGCCCACGGGCGACACGCCAGCATCTCCCCACACGGACGCTGCTCCCCGGTTCCCGCCAGAGGGAACGGCTCCCCTGGTCCCTCCCGTCTGTCCGTCCGTCCGTCTGTCCGTCCGCGGCTGGCCCAGCGCCCACGCTTACCTTAAAATTGGACTTGCAGATGGGAACTCCCTGGCTCATTCCCTCTCCTGTGGGAGAGACGGGAACACGGACAGAGGGACTCACTTCTGTCCACTCAGAAGGAATAAAACCAAAAACCCCAGTGAAAACCACCGTGTAGGGTGGACTCTGTGGCCTGAGCTGCCCATCGCCCAGCGTCATGGCTGCCCAACGAGTCCCAGGAACCGTCAGCGCGGCCCCGGCCGGGAGCTCAGTTGGTACGAGTCTCGTTCTGATCCGCCAAGGATGCGGGTTCGATCCCGAGCCAGGGCACACACAGGGATCAACCAGTGCCCGGCCGGTGGGGCTCAAGGGCTGAGCGTCGACTACGAACCAGGAGGTCGGGGTTCGATTCCCGCTCAGGGCACAGGCCCGGGTGGCGGGCTCCATCCCCAGTGTGGGGCGTGCAGGAGGCGGCCGGTCCATGATTCTCTCTCATCCTTGATGTTTCTCTCTCTCTCTCCCTTCCTCTCTGAAATCAATTAAAATATATTTTCAAAAAGAAAAAAAAAAGACGTGTCTCTAAGCAGGAGATCCCCCCCCTTCCCCCCCCACTCCCCACCACCCGCTAGCTCAGAAGCCCTGAGCCCCTGGCCACACCCTCCAACCCTGGACGGTACCTCTCAGGGCGACAGTGAGTTTGATGTCGAACGTGTAGGGCTGGTCGTGGCAGAGATACGGCAGCGGCTTGGGGTCCTGCGAGGGCAGAGCACAGCAGAGGGTCACTGGTGGGGAGAAGGGGCGGGGGGGGGGGAGGGAGCTCAGCGGAGGACACGGGTAGAGGGACAGCTCTCCAGGGACCCAGCGCCAGGTCTCTGGTCCGTGAGAGGCGAGGGTGGTCCCATGAGCCAGACTCCAGGGAACGGGAGGCCGAGGGAGGGGCAGGTCAGAGGTGCAGGGGCCAAAGCGGGGGCGCCCCAGACAGGCAGGGAGGGGCCGGGTTGGCGTGGCTCAGTGGTTGAGTTTCGTTGACCTATGAACCAGGTCACGGTTTGATTCCGGTCAGGGCACATGCAAGAGGCAGCCAATCCATGATTCTCATCATGGATGTTTCTCTCTCTCTCTCTCTCTCCCTTCCTCTCTGAAATCAATTAAGAATATATTTAGCTCGGCTGTGGTGGCTCAGTGGCTTGAGCGTTGTCCCATGGACCAAGAAGTCCTGGGTTTGATTCCCAGTGTGGGGCGTGCAGGAGGCAGCCCATCAACGATTCTCTCTCATCCTTGATGTTTCTCTCTCTCTCCCCCTCTCCCTTCCTCTCTGAAATCAATAAAAATATTTTGTAAAAAAGAACAGAAAAATAAAAGAGCCCTAGCTGGTGTGGCTCAGTGGATGGAGCGTCGGCCTGCAGACGGAAGGGTCCCAGGTTCGATTCCCGCTCAGGGCACAGGCCCAGGTTGTGGGCTCCATCCCCAGTGGGGGGCGTGCAGGAGGCGGCTGATCCATAATTCTCTCTCATCATGGATGTCTCTCTCTCTCTCCCTTCCTCTCTGAAGTCAATAAAAAATATATATATTTTAAAAATAATAAAAATAAAGGAAAAACGTTGAGTAATCAACAGTTCGGAAGTGGCCGGAGTCCTGCCGGTTGAGCCCAGGAGGTGTCTGGGTGCAGGGGCGCAGTGGGGGGTGGGGGGTGGGGGGCTCGAGCAGGTGAGATGCCGGGGCAGGTGTGGAGGGCGGAGTCACGTGGCCACAGCCCAGGACGGGAGACGCAGGGACACCGGGCCAGGGCACCGGCCGGAGGGTCACAGGGCGCTGGGGGGGCCGCGCGGGGATGGGGAGGGGCAGCGGCCGCACTGGGACCGGCCTAGGAGCAGGGTGAGGGAGGCCTGGAGGTCAGCCCCCCGACCAGCTCCAAATGCATTCTACCCCCGGCCCCCAGGGGGCGCCATCGCACTGACAATCTCGGCCGCCTGGTGCCTTGTGCAACGCGGTGGCCCTGGCAGGGACCTCTTGTCCTGCCAAGTGCCAGGTCCCCTGGCCTCGGGGGAGGGTTCCGAAGGTTACAAAACACTGTGTTTTCCCCCCAAAAAACCGTGCGGGGAGGGTGGGCGGGCACGCCGGGGGCAGCCTAGGGGCCGGGGTGCGGGGCTCCCTGCGGGCGCGGCGCTCACCTGCTCCGGGTTGGGCACCACGAAGGGCATGAGGGCCTCCATGGGCACCACCCACGGGGAGATGGTGGTCCCGAAACTCTTCCCCAGGAACGGCCCCAGCGGCACGTACTCCCATCTCTGAATGTCTCGGGCTGCGGGAGGAGGGTGGCAGGGCTGACCCAGGCGGCCCCGGATCGGACCTGGGCCCCAGGCTCCCTCCTCCCCTGACCCCGGGGCAGAGGTGCCCAGCACAGCCGCCCCCCACGAGGCCCCGCCCAGGCTGCCCGGACCAAGGGCTGTCGCCCTCCGATGCCCAGGACAGAGGTCCTTTGGGGGGGGGTCGCTGTGCCAGGATGACCCGGCAGGCGGGATGGTCCCCGTGAAGGGGCTGGACGCCCCCAGGTACCGTCTCCCTCCCGCAGGCGCCCGGGGGGTGGGGTGGGGGCGGAGGCAGGTTCGGAAGCTGGGCCGCTGAGTTTGACGGAAACCGTAGCTCAGCAACTAACGGAGGCCTCTCGGTGCCTCAGTGCCTCGTCTGTAAAATGGGGATGAAAACATCGCCAGGAGGCCCGGCCGGCGTGGCTCTGTGGTTGAGTGGTCATCTATGAACCAGGAGGTCAGGGTTCGATTCCCGGTCAGGGCACAGGCCCGGGTTGCGGGCTCGATCCCCAGTGGGGGGCGTGCAGGAGGCAGCCGATCCGTGATTCTCTCTCATCATTGATGTTTCTGTCTCTCTCTCTCTCCCTTCCTCTCTCTGAAATCAATAAAAATATGTATAAAAAATATCACCAGGCCCTACCCAGTTTGGCTCAGTGGATAGAGCAATGGCCCGAGGACTGAAGGGTCCCGGGTTCAATTCCCATCAAGGGCACATGCACGGGTTGTGGCTCGATCCCCAGTGTGGGGCGTGCAGGAGGCAGCCGATCCAGGATTCTCTCTCATCATGGATGTCTCTCTCTCTCGCTCTCTCTGAAATAAAAAAAAATATATATATATAAAAAATATCGCCAGGAGGCATTCGGACGCCACACACAGTGCTCAGACCGTTAGCTGTGCCGCCAGCCGTGCCCCGTCCCGCGGAGGGAACGCCGGGGCTGAGAGCGGAGAAGTCTGTGTGGGACCCACGCGACACCCCGGGCTTCCCGGAGCCAGCACCGGACCCAGGGAACCAGCGGGTTTCTGGGAAAACACCCCGGACACCCCGTCCCCGCCTGGAGCAGCCCCCACTCACCGCTCCAGTCATTCATGAGGACCATCCCGAAAATGTGCTCGTGGGCCTTGGAGATGGGGATCGGCTCCCCCAGGCGGTTCCCGGGGCCTACGAAGAAAGCCTGCCGCGGGGGGCGGGTGAGGGTCTGGGCTCACCGGGCGCCCCGGGTTGTGCACCTGGAGGGCAAAGTCAGGCCTGTCCGAGGCCCCGATGCACAGTGTTTCTGACAGGGCGGGCGTAGGATATCGGGGGACAGCTAGAACCCTAAGACAGCGATCACGCTCTGGTAACCGCGATGGTGCTGTTCTGAGTAGAGGAGGCGCCTTCTGGCCCGGCTGGCGGCTGCATCCGGACCTGGGAGCTCACCTGGACGGGCAGCCCATCCTCCCACCCGGGACCTGCCTGTTACCATGGAAACATGACAACCTGGTTGCAGAAACCAGGGCCCCCAGCCCTTTGCACACCCACAGGCCTTTGCAGACCCCCAGCCCTTTGCACACCCACAGGCCTTTGCAGACCCCCAACCCTTTGCAAACCCACAGGCCTTTGCAGACCCCCAGCCCAAATTGCCTGTGAACTGCCCATTTGACACCCTTTGCCTCCTTCCCATGTCATCTCTGTCCTTCTCCCCAGTATAAGCAGCCGCCTGTGGTGGGGGCAGAGCAGATGTTTGTGGGTGACCTGCCGCTCCCCATGCCTCCGGCTGGATTGGCATCAGCGCTCATAGACGATGCCAGCCTGTCTCGGCCGCATCGGCTCAGGGAGGGACAGGCGGCCCGGCCCCTCGGTTGTCCGGTTCTATTTCTAAGTCCTGTGCTGCTCCTGGGGGGACCCATGGCCGCCTTGGGGAGCCGGGGCACTCCAGCCCATGACCCTTCTGACCAGCCCTGAACGCCAAGCACAGCAGCTGCCTGGCTCCTGCCTTGCCGCCCCCCACAGCTCGCACAGCCCAACGGCACGTGAGGCTGGTGGCAACTGAGGAGATCAGCCCTGGCAGGTGTGGCTCAGTGGATAGAGCGTCGGCCTGTGGACTGAAGGGTCTGGGGTTCGATTCCAGTCAAAGGCACATATCTGGGTTGCAGACTCGATCCCCGGCCCTAGTCAGGGCATGTGCCGGAGGCAACCAATCGATGTGTGTCTCTCACATCGAAGTTTCTCTCTCTCTCTGTCCCTCCCCACCGCCCTTCCACTCTCTCTAAAAGTCAGTGGAGCCCGGCCGGCGTGGCTCAGTGGTTGAGCATCAACCTACGAACCAGGAGGTCATGGTTTGATTCCCAGTCAGGGCACAGGCCCGGGTTGTGGGCTCGATCCCCAGTGGGGGGCGTGCAGGAGGCAGCCGGTCCGTGATTCTCTCTCATCATGGATGTTTCTATCTCTCTTTCCCTCTCCCTTCCTCTCTGAAATCAATATGTATATATATATATATATATATTTTAAATCAATGGAAAAAATATACTCAGGTGAGGATTCACAAAAAAATAAAGGGAAAATAATTATTCGTGTAAAATCAAAAGGTTCCCTCCAAAACGCAGCCAAGAACCTGGCGGGGTGTACCCTCCCCACCCCAAGCCCGTCACCCACCGCCTTGGGGAGAAAAACACCCCCAGCACAATGGCCAGGGACCAGCAGAACAGCCACACGTCATGGGGGCAAACTGGGGCGATGACTGTCAACAGCACAGAGTCAGCGGTGACATTTGCAAAAACAAAACCGGAGTCGTATTTGCTGAGTGATGAGTGTTTACACACGGCAAACATCTCCTCCAGGTCAGACAACAGACCCAGGGCCCCGGCAGAGAGCGGATGGCACCGCAGCCAAGACCAGGGGCCCGGCCCTCCCCTCCCCGGCTCTGCCCCTGGCGGGGCCCACGCAGGCGAAGCCCCTGCCCAGAGCAGCGTCCTCCGAGCCCCCGGAGAGAAGGCCGCCCCAACCTGGGCTCGGTGGGTCTGGGCTGGGAGACCTGCTCTGGGGTCCACGGGGCGCCGTGGCTACGGCAGCAGGAGGCAGCGGGCCGGCTGAGAGGGCCTCGCTGGGCCTGGGGGCCCCCCGGGCGGTGCCCACACATTTCCTTCTCTGGACAGAGTCGAAATAGACCAGCAGGCAGGACTGGACAGACCGGGAGCTCCTGCTGCCTCCAGCCAACCTTGATTTCCGCAGCCACAGCCCTGGGGCCGGGGGGGGGGGCGGGGGGGGCGGGCGGGGAGGGGAGCCCACACCCCTTCCCTCCACCTGCCGTGAGTGGACACCCAGAGCTTCCCCAGGCCTCGCCTAAACCATGGGCGTTGCTATGAGAAGTCCCTCCATGCCCTGGCCGGTGTGGCTCAGTGGATGGAGCGGCGGCCTATGGACCAAAGGTCCGGGGCGTGGACCATGGCTGCCCGGGCCCTGGTCGGGGCGTGTGCAGGAGGCAACCCATCGATGTGTTTCTCTCACATCGATGTTTCTCTCTGTCTCTCCCTCTCTCTTCCACTCTCCCTAAGAATCAATGGAAAGATATCCTCAGTCGGGTGAGGATTAACAACAACAAAAAAATTATTTAAAAAAATAAAAATTAGCCCTGGCTGGTGTTGCTCACTGGATAGAGCGTCGGCCTGCGGACTGAAGGGTCCCGGGTTCGATTCAAGTCAAGGGCACAGGCCCGGGGTTGCGGGCTTGATCCCCAGTGTGGGGCGTGCAGGAGGCAGCCCATCCATGATTCTCTCTCATCAATGATGTTTCTCTCTCTCTCCCTCTCCCTTTCTCTCTGAAATCAATAAAAAATATATTTAAAAAGAAAATAAACAAATAAAAATTAATAAAAAAGTCCGTCCATGATCCAGTTTGCACCCCCTGTCTGGGCCAGGCTCCGCCATCTGACATCCAGCCTTCGCACTTTTTTGTCTGTCTTGTTACTCCGCACCCAGGGATATTTTCTCCATTGATTTAGGGAGAGTGGGACGGAGGAAGGGAGGGAGGGGAGAGAGAGAGAGAGGAACATCGATGCGAGAAAGACACATCGACTGGTTGCCTCCTGCGTGTGCCCCGACTGGAGCTGGGGATCAAACCAGCAACCCAGGTACGTGCGTGCCCTTGACCTGGCATTGACCCCAAAACCCTTTGGTGCTGGGGCCGACGCTCTGACCACTGAGCCACACCGGCCGGCCTGCCATCCCGGTTACGGAGAGCCCGTGCCGACACCTTACTGAGACCCCGAGACCCCGCGGACGCTTACCATTTCCAACTCGATGTCCAAGAGTTTGCTGGGGCCGTACACGGGAGGCTTCGCTGCAAGGACATTGGGGAGAAGGGGCTGCCGTGAGGGCCAGGCCCGGGGACACGGGTGGGGACGCAGGGCGAGCGGGCGGGGCCTGGCCGCGGGGCACTCACAGTCATCCGGTCTCATCTGGCCCATGGGCCTGCGGATCGGCGTGCCCGACACCACGACGGAGGAGGCACGGCCGTGGTAGCCCACGGGTAAGTGCAGCCTGGCGGAGGAAGGCAAAGGGTGCCCGCGTCAGTGCGGTCGCGTGTGGCCGAAGACACGTCAACATTCTTTTTTTAAAAAGATCTATTTTTACTAGAGGCCCAGTGCACAAAATTTGTGCACAGGGGGAGGGGGGGGTCCCCTCAGCCCAGCCTGCACCCTCTCCAATCCGGGATCCCTGGCTCCTAACTGCTCGCCTGCCTGCCTGCCTGATCGCCCCTAACTGCCACCCCTGACGGCCTGATCGCCCCTAACCGCCTCTGTCTGCCTGACTGCCCCTGACCCCTCTGCCAGCCTGGTTGTTCCCCCATGCAAGCCTGGTCGCCCCCAACTGCCCCCCCCAACCAGCCTGGTCGCCCCCAACTGTCCCCCTTGCCATCCTGGCTGCTCCCAACTGCCACCCCTGACGGCCTGATCGCCCCTAACCGCCTCTGCCTGCCTGCCCCTAACTGCCCCTCCTGCAAGCCTGGTTGCCCCCAACTGCCGCCCCCCTGCCGGCCTGCCCGCCCCACGCAGCCTGCTGTTCGGTCGTTACTGTTACTGTGATGGTGTCCAGGACAATTAGCAGATTCCTCTATTATTAGTATAGACTGCTTTCAGGGAGGAAGGGAGAGGGAGAGAGAGAAACATTGATGATGAGAGTCACTGACTGCCAGCCTCCTGCACGGCCCCTGGTGGGGATCGGGTGAGGATGGACAAAAATAAGAGATGAAGGGACTGCTCCCTGCTCCCACAGCAGGTCCCGGGCGGAGCTGAGAAGACCAGACGCTGAGACCGTTGTTTCCAGAAGGGGTGACACGTGATCATCATCACGGCCGGTTTTTCCTTCGACTGGTTTTCGGAACCCCAGAGGGACGCGGCCGCTCCCGGGACTGCGTGCCGCTGGGAGGGGAAGGACAGACTCAGAACCCGTCAGACTGGCCTGGGACGTACCAGTTGGGCATCAGGGCGTTGTCCTTGCCCCGGAACATGATCCCGACGTTCTCAGCGTGCTGCCGCGAGGAGTAGAAGTCCGTGTAGTCACCTGCGGAGGGAAGTCGCGGGAGAGGGAGAGTCCATCGGGGACCCGGACGCCTCCGGACAGAGTAGGGACATGACAAGGGTGGGCTGACAGGAACCAGGAGAGCCAGCTTCCTGGGCACCCCGTTCCGAGGGGCGGCAGGCGGGGGCACCCACTCACAGCATTTGCACCGAAGCTCAGCACAAGATGGACACAAATGAGCCTAAAAAATGGTTTCAGCCCGGCCGGCGTGGCTCAGCGGTTGAGCGTCGGCCTAGGAACCAGGAGGTCAGGGTTCGATTCCCGGTCAGGGCACACGCCCGGGTTTCGGGCTCCATCCCCAGAGTGGGGGCGTGCAGGAGGCAGCTGATAAATGATTTTCTCTTGTCATTGATTTTTTCTCTCTTCCTTTTCTGAAATAAAAAATCTATCAAAAAAATAAATAAATACCCCGGCCAGCGTGGTCAGTGGTGGAGCGTCGACTTATGAACTAGAAGGTCAGGTTCGATTCCCAGTCAAGGGTACGTACATGCCTGGGTTGCAGGCTCGAACTTCAGCGGGGGGCGTGCAGGAGGCAGCCGATCCATGATTCTCTCTCATCATTGATGTTTCTCTCTCTCTCTCCCTTCCTCAATTAGATCAATAAAAATAGATTTTTAAAAAATGCAATCAAGCCCTAGCCGGTTTGGCTCAGTGGATAGAGCGTCAGCCTGCGGACTGAAAGGTCCCGGGTTCGATTCCGGTCAAGGGCATGTACCTTGGTTGCGGGCACATCCCCAGTAGGGAGTGTGCAGGAGGCAGCTGATCGATGTTTCTCTCTCATCGATGTTTCTAACTCTCTATCCCTTCCTCTCTGTAAAAAATCAATAAATATATTTTTTTTAAATGCAATCAATAAAAATATATTTAAACAATTAAAAAAAATAAAACATTATGTCAGAACTCCTCACTGAGAAACAAACAATACACAAGAGCTGGAGCCTTCGAATTGGCCCGAGTCGGTGATGGGGAGGCGGGGGGGTCCCAGCCCCAGAGCCCCTCCCACCAGAAGCAGGGACCAGCCACACCGGCCCAGGAGGCCGCCCCGAGCAGGGACTCACCGATGACAGCTGGGAGGTGCATGGTGGCCAGAGCCTGGGGGATCAACGCACTGAAACAGAGCCAGGGGTTTCAGGGTCAAGGGCGTGGTGAGGCGAGGCGCCCGCTCAGGGTGGCCACCCGCAGGCTCAGCCCAGCCCCTCCCAGAATCCTGTGTGCGCTGCCCGGTGACTGTCTCCAGGCCGGGCTGGACCGGGGAGGGGTCCACCCACTAAAGCTGAGATGCCTCCTCTCCGGCTCCAGGTCCCATTCTAGGAATCGAGTTAAATCCCTCGACTCTGGGAACCAGACAGGGACACGGAGGGCCCAGCCGGCGTGGCTCAGTGGTTGAGCGTCCACCTAGGAACCAGGAGGTCAGGGTTCGATTCCCGGTCGGGGCACAGGTCCGGGTTGCGGGCTCGATCCCCAGTGTGGGGCGTGCAGGAGGCAGCTGATCTATGATTCTCTCTCCTCATGGATGTATCTTTTTTTTTTGGTTTGTTTCTTTTTTCTATTTATTTATTTATTTTTAACTTTTTTTTTCATTCTTTCCATCATTGATATTTCTATCTCTCTTTCCTTCTCCCATCCTCTCTCTGAAATCAATAAAAATATATTTTTTAAAAACCCTGCCCTAATCGGTTTGGCTCAGTGGATAGAGCGTCGGCCTGCAAGCTCCAGGGTCCCGGGTTCGATTCCGGTCAAGGGCATGTACCTTGGTAGCGGGCACATCCCCAGTGGGGGGTGTGCAGGAGGCAGCTGATCGATGTTTCTCTCTCATTGATGTTTCTAACTCTCTATCTCTCTCCCTTCCTCTCTGTAAAAAATCAATAAAATATATTTAAAAAACAAACAAACAAACAAACTTAGCCGTAGCCAGTTTGGCTCAGTGGTTGAGCATTGACCTATGAACCAGGAGGTCAGGGTTCAAACAGCCTGAGCCTGCTTGCCACAGTGGATAGAGCGTCAGTCTGTGGACAAAGGTCCTGGGTTCGATGCTGGTCAAGGGAACATGCCCGGGTGGTGGGCTCGATCCCCAGTGTGGGGCGTGTAGGAGACAGCTGATCCATGATTCTCTCTCATCATGGATGTTTCTATCTCTCCCTCTTCCTTCCTCTCTGAAATCAACAAAAATATATTAAAATAACAAGAACACACAAATGTATTTAAAAAAACACAAACTTTTAAAAAAAAAAGGACTGGCCGATGCTGATGCGGCAGGAAGAGGGCCAGTGGCACAGGGGGAATTCAGTGCCCCCCGGAGCCCTGCCACAGACGTGCAGCCTGGGCAGGGGCTCCCCGAGGCCACGGCAGCCCCTGCGGTGACTGCGAATGGTCCCAGCTGTCACATCACCATCACCCTCCCCTCCCCGCCCCCCGACACCCTCGCTCCTCACCGCTTGCGCAGCTCCGCGTCGTCTCGGAGCCTGGCCTGGCTGGCGGACAGCAGGTTCTGCAGGAAAGCTCGCGCCTCCTTCCAGGCGGCCTGGCCCAGCGCCATGAAGTTGTTGAGAGTTGGCTGAACCGGGGAAGAGAGGGAGCGAGAGAGAAACATCCATGATGGGAGTCAGTGATTGGCAGCCTCCTGCACGCCCCCGAGTGGGGATCGAGTGAGGATGAACCAAATACGCCACCAAGAATAGAGAGGAAGGGACTGCTCCCTGATCCCACAGCAGGTCCAGGGCGGAGCTGAGAGGACCAGACACCGTGGGATGGGAGAGAAGGTCACGTGTGGGACAGTGCTGGGCGGAGCCCCTCCTGCCCACAGGGAGGCCGGCCTGCCCTCCAGGGCCCTGTCACTCCTCTCCTGGGCACGGCAACGTCCAGGACGCTCGCTCTCAGCTCTGTCGCCTGTGCATCAAGGTGGGGAGAGGGGTCAGCTCCCCTGATGGGGCTCAGCCCCTCACGGACTGACACACACAACGAGCAGAGCCAGGAGCCGCTGTCGGGGACGCTGCTGGTGCCGCTCGGCCTGGCCCTCGGTGGGAGGTGGCTGTGTGGCTCCACCGGACACTCCAGTCTGCGGGTTATCATAGTCTCTGCCAGGGGTGGGCAAACTTTTGGACTCGAGGGCCACAATGGGTTCTTAAACTGGACCGGAGGCCGGAACAAAAGCATGGATGGAGTGTTTGTGTGAACTAATATAAATTCAAAGTAAACATCATTACATAAAAGGGTACGGTCTTTTTTTTTTTTTTTTTTTAGTTTTATTCATTTCAAACGGGCCGGATCCGGCCCGCGGGCCGTAGTTTGCCCACGGCTGGTCTATGCACACCCTTTCACGTAAGTTAAGAAAAGGTTTCTAGCCCGGCCGGCGTGGCTCAGTGGTTGAGCGTCGACCTATGAACCCGGAGGTCACAGTTCAATCCCCGGTCAGGGCACATGCCGGGTTGCAGGCTCGATCCCCAGTGGGGGGCGTGTAGGAGGCAGCCCATCGATAATTCCCTCTCATCATCGATGTTTCTCTCTCTCTCTCTCCTTCTCCTTTCCTCTCTGAACTCAATAAAAAAAATATATATATTTTAAAAAGCACTAGACCTTCAGGGGAGTGAAGGCACATCCCACAGGTGTGTACCCTGCAGGCGGCCAACACAGAGGTCACTGGGCCCAGCTGTCCCCCCCGCCCCGGGTTGTAGGTCCGGCTCTGCAGGGCCACTGGGATCGAGGACACGCCATGTCCTACCTGAACAAAGACATCCTGGTGTTTGGAGAGGATGGGCCCGGTGAAGAGGTGCTTAATGATGCTCAGGTCCAGGATCTGGTCGCCGATGGCCACGCCGATCCTGGATCTCGGCTGGGAGGAAGGCGGCACGGTCAGCGCAGGGAAAAGCCTCAGCCGAGCGGGGCTCAGCGGCCCAGAGCGTCTGTCTGCTTAGGAACCCCAGGTCCCCCTGCAGAGGGACAAAGGGACTGGGTCCTTAGCACTGAACCCCGGCTTTCCGTGCCCCCCAAGGGGCTGAAATGGCTGCAGTGACAGCTTTCGATGAGGCCCAAAGGCCCTGGAATCTTCTGGAAGGCCAGAGGCCAAGCCCCCACCCCAGCACTCTTCAGAGGGTGATGGGAAGGGGCGATCTCCCCCAGATGTCCCTGCAGATTCCCACAGGAAACGGGGAGGGGGAGGCCGGGGGGGAGCCTCGGGCCAGTGGCTGGATTGGTGGGAGCATCATCCTGTACAGCAAGCGTGTCAAACTCAGAGGCGAACGCGGGCCAAACAAACAAGGTTTGCGTGGACGTGGCCGCGAAAAAACAAAAGCTTCCGTTTTCATAGAAACGCAGGCTTGTTTCGATGGAGACGTGCTGAGTGCAAAGGGCTGAGATAAACGAGTCATCGTTCACATAAAGTAATAGAACCTTTTAATAAAAATCATTATTTTTTCTTGGACATGAACTCACCGGACCCTGAGTCACTGCACAAATGAATAAGCGTCACGCAGATAAACCCATTTCTCTCGTTCTCCGAAAGCTAGGTATTTCCTGTTGCCACACCAAGCAGGTCAGTCCCAGACCAAGGACGTGGCCATCGGCTGCTGGAACCTTCGCTGCCGGTATCAGTGGGGAGAGACCGTGCGCCTGCGCATGAGGCGCGTAAAGGAAGTGAATGCAACTCGATGACAGTCATCCGTCATTAGCGAACGTTGTAGCTCGTTACTCATAATTATGTACAACAGGATATTGTAAAAATTAAGTGATGACATTTTTATTAAAAAATTTCTTGCAGCTGAAACCGGTTTGGCTCAGTGGATGGAGCGTCGGCCTGCGGACTGAAAGGTCCCAGGTTCGATTCCAGTCAAGGGCATGTACCTGGGTTGTGGGCACATCCCCAGTGGGAGATGTGCAGGAGGCAGCTGGTCAATGTTTCTCTCTCATCGATGTTTCTAACTCTCTATCTCTCTCCCTTCCTCTCTGTAAAAAATCAATAAAAATATATTAAAAAAATAAATAAAAAAAAAAAAATAAAATAAAATAAAATAAAAAATTTCTTGCATACCATTATATTGGCTGGGCCGCAAAAATACTCATTGTGGGCCGCGTGTGGCCCGCGGGCCGCGAGTTTGACATGCTTGCTCTACACCAAAAGGTTGTGGGTTCAATGCATGGGCGTCAACCAATCCGTGTCTTTTCTCTCACATCTATGTCTCTCTCTTTCTCCCTCTTACTTCCTCTCCAAAATCAATTAAAAGCAGCTCTGGCCAGTGTCGCTCATTGGATAGAGCGTCGGCCTGCGGACCAAAGGATCCCGGGTTCAATTCTGGTCAAGGGCACAGACCTCGGTGGCAGACTCCTCCCCGGCCCGGGCCCTGGTCAGGGCGCGAGCAGGAGGCAACCCATCGATGTGTCTCTCTCACATTGATGTTTCTCTCTGTCTCTCCCTCTCTCTCCAAAAATCAGTGGAAAACTATCCTCAGGGGAGGATTAACAAAACACACACACACACAAAAAAACAAAACCACAAAATCAATAAAAGCAGATCCTCGGGTGAATATTAATAAAAATAAAAACAAACAGCCCGGCCGGCGTGGCTCAGTGGCTGAGCATTGACCTATGAACCGGGAGGTCAGGGTTCGATTCCAGTCAAGGGCACAGGCCTGGGTTGCTGGCTCGATCCCCAGTAGGGGGCGTGCAGGAGGCAGCCGGTCCATGATCCTCTCTCATCATGGATATTTCTCTCTCTCCCTTCCTCTCTGAAAAATCAATAAAAATATATTTAAAAAAAAACACAGCAGAGGGGGAGCGATCTGCAGGCCACTAGCCGCCCTGCCAGGGGTGTTGATTCCAGAAAAAGCCCTTCCCAGCACCCCACCTGCCTCTGGCCACAGCGTCCCCCCCTCATCTCTGGGTGCTCCCCGAAACAGTGAGGACAGGACCCCCGGGACAAATACCAGGGCTTCCCAGCTGCCGGGGGTGCTCACGGGGTTAGGGTTTAAGCTGTCCCCACCCCCTCATTGTCTCTGGGTCCCCTGTGTCCCTGCAACCTCTGCCCAGGCCTGGCAGGTGCGCGGCCACAGGCCAGCTGTCCCGGACGGACAGATGGACGGAGGCACTGGCTGCAGGGTGGCCCTGGGGGCGCCCTGCCTTGGGGCCAAAGGTCACCCTGGGGGCAGGGGCCCAGGCGGCACCCTGGGGTGCAGGCCGGGTCCGGGGTTCTGCGGTTTCACCTTGAAAGCTGGGAGCAGGCGTGTAAGCAACATGACCACCAACACCCCCAAACGAATGGGGTTCCCCTCCCCGCCCCCCAACCCCCCGCCTGGGGCCGTTTGCCCATGAGCCCGTCTTCAGGGCTCACGTCCACCCAAGTCAGGCCACACGGCGGCTTCCAACCGGCGTGCGTGTCGCAAGAATGTCCAACCGGCATGTCGCAAGGTTGGAAGGTCGCAGGGCCCGGCCGCGCGAAGGGAAAGTGGGGTTCCTGGCCCCCAAGGGCGTCGGAGGGACCCCCGGACCCGCGGCCTCGAAGCCCCGGACGACACGGGGCGCCCGCGCTCCGGGGACCCGGGGTCCCGCGGGCCTGGGAGCGCGATCGCCGAGAAGAGGGGGGCGCCCCCGATGCCCGCGGGGCGCCGGGGACACGCTGCCTCGGCGGGCGACCTCCGTTTGCATGTCGTTCCCACGCAAACCTGCAGCGGCACCGGGAACCCGCGGGCGCGCACGACCCGCTCCTCGGGTGTAGAGTGGGCCGGCCCCCCGCGCCCCCCGGGGCTCCCCGGGGCTCCTCGGGGCTCCTCGGGGCGTGCAGACGGCGCGGGGAGGCCCGAGCGGAAGGGGAGGGTCCCGGGTGAGGGGCCCAAGGTGAGGGGTCGCCCGCCCGCGCCCCCGGCTCACGTTGGCTGCGGTGGAGAAGACGCCGTAGGGCAGGTTGTGGATGGGGAAGTCCGAGTCCTCGGCCACCGGCACGAACGACATGCTGACCAGACCCGAGCCGCGAGCGGGACTCCGGACTCGGCGCAGCGGTCCGTCCGGCCCGAGCGCTCCTGCGGTCCCGCCCCCCCGACGTGACGGACAGCCCGCCGCTGACCACGCCCCCATAAGGCCACGCCCCTCGGCAGCCCCGTCCCCGCTAACCACGCCCCTCGCCAGCCCTGTCCCCGCTAACCACGCCTCCATTCAGCCCCGCCCCCAAGGCCACGCCTCTTGCAGCTCCGTCCCCGCGGACCACGCCTCCCGGAAGCCCCGCCCTATTTGCCCCCGATACTCCCGCCCCCTCTGACCACGACTCCGGAAGCCCCGCCCCATGGACCGCGCCTCCCGGAAAAGCCCCGCCCTCTGACCACGCCTCCTCCAAAAAGCCCCGCCCCATGGACCCAGCCATTCTCCCGCGGGCTATTGACTTGTTCAGTCTGCACAGGCCTGACGCTCCCCTTAAAGGCAGCAAGGTTTCATTCTGTGAGCAGCTTGGTCAACACCCAGCAAAACACGGGGTACAGAGGGGCGCTCCCTGAATGCTTCAGGGATTGATTCAAAACTATTGACGAAAGCAACCGACCCCCTAGCTGATGCGGCCCACACTATGCGGGTGTGTGGGTGGGGGGAGGGGTGTGGCCATAAGATGACTGAAGGGGAAGGAAGATTTCATCGTTTTAAAATAGACTTGCCAACCCTCTAATTACATGTAAGTGTCTGAAAAGGCCAAAACTGTGTTTGAAAACAAAAACCATTGGAAGTCACTTGCAAATACACTCTACTTCCTTTTCTCCTTTTCGGGGTGGGGGTATGTTGAACGTGCCCGTTACAATGATAAAGAAAAACAAAAAACAAAAACACAGCCCTACCGGTTTGGCTCTGTGGATACAGCGTCGGCCTGCGGACTCAAGGGTCACGGGTTCGATTTCGGGCAAGGGCATGTACCTGGGTTGCAGGCACATCCCCAGTGGGGGGTGTGCAGGAGGCAGCTGATCGATGTTTCTAACTCTATCCCTCTCCCTTCCCCTCTAAAAAATCAATATATTAAAAACAAACAAAACAAAAACAAACAAAAAAGATTGCCTATCATCCCACAAACCTCCATTCTTCACATTTTCCTGTTATGTGCTCATTCTGTGTTTTTTTAAAAATATATATTTTTATTGATTTGAGAGAGGAAGGGAGAGAGATAGAAACATCAATGATGAGAATCATGGATCAGCTGCCTCCTGCACGTCCCCTACTGGGGATCGAGCCCGCAACCTGGGCATGTGCCCTTGACCGGCATCGAACCCGGGACCTTTGTCCACAGACTGACTCCCTATCCACTGCGGCAAACGGGCTCGGCTGTTCGTTCCCTCTGCATGCACAGCATTTTCCCATCTTTGTGAACTTCACGAAGGGCAATTGTTCGGTCTGGCTCTACATTTTTCTCCTGAACACTTTTCCCTGGGCCAAAGGGGCTTCATTCCCGTCATTCTCACCGGCTGAAGAGGCTGCCACGCTGTGAGTGGTGATAGTAATAGAGCAGTGGATGTAGATCTGTGTTGTGACTTACTGTTGGCGGGGATCTGCAACGTAGTTTTTTAAAAATATATTTTACTGATTTTTTTTTACAGAGAGGAAGGGAGAGGGATAGAGAGTTAGAAACATCGATGAGAGAGAAACATCCATCAGCTGCCTCCTGCACACTCCCCACTGGGGATGTGCCCGCAACCCAGGTACACGCCCTTGACCGGAATCGAACCTGGGACCTTTCAGTCCACAGGCTGACGCTCTATCCACTGAGCCACACCGGTTAGGGCTGCAACGTAATTTTGAATGTAAGCCGTGAGTGGGCATCCCTTGGTTTCTCTGTCTTTTTTTTTATAATATATTTTTATTGATTTCAGAGAGGGAGGGAGAGGGAGAGAAACATCAATGATGAGAATCATGGATTGGCTGCCTCCTGCACACTCCTTACTGGGGATCAGCCCGCAACCCAGTCACATATGCCCTGACCAGGAATCGAACCTGGGACCCTTCAGACCACAGGCCGACGCTCTATCCACTTAGCCACACCGGCCAGGGCCCAGCCCTTGCTTTCTGACTTTGAAAGGGAATGAGTTGCCTCTTTTTACAAGGTGCCTGCTTTCTGTGTGGCTGGTTTTACACGGAAACTATCAGTATAAGGGATTTCCTTTCTAGTGCTCATTTATCACGCGTTTTTAAAACTCACAAATGATTGCTAAATTCTATCAAATACTTGCTCTGAATCTGTTGAGACAGTTCTAATGGATTCTCTCCTGTTTTCATCTGTTCATGTGATAAATTTACATTTACAGATTCTCATGCTCGGCCACCATGACACACTAAGATAGAACGAGACATGTCGTAAGTGGACACATGGAAACCTAGAGCTTTGCATGGTGACGATACTGCTGCTTTACATCATATTTCATGGTTTAAAAAGGATGGTGCCTGGTGAGGCTTGGACACCACAGGGCAATGGGCCTTTTGAGGGTCCTTCTCACTCCACAATCCTCCAGCTGCTCGGTCTGAATTTACACGCTCCGTTTTTCTTTTCGATTTTTTTCCCCTAGTTATTTCTCTTTATAGACTCTGGTTGTAGGAACAGGGTGCCTGCGGGCCGCGGGGGCCACCACGCGGGCAGGGCTGGGCTATTCACAGGCCCCCCGAGAGGGCTGTACCATGGCGCCTCCCGCCAGCGCTCAGCCAGGGTGGGCTTGGCAGGGGCTGTACACACACATTCGGGGGCTGGGCCTCAATACTGTCAAGGGTGGGGGCTGTACACATGGCCGGGGGGTCCTGCCCACCCCTAGTGGTCTGTGACTGGACACAGCCCACCCACTGCTGGGCCGACGGCACGTCCTGGGCACAGAAGTTGTAAACACGACGAGTCGCCTTCCCATCGAAGGCGGCCTTCTCGTCCGCCGTCTTGGGGGCGCCACGGGTGGGAGTGCCCGACACCATGGCCTCCACCTCTGCCAGGCTGACGACCCCTTTGCATTCTGTATCCATGCGGTGTAGTTTCCCTCCGTTCTTCTCATCCTACCAGAACAGTTCTCCTGGGCCAGTGATGGCGAACCTTTTGAGCTCGGCGTGTCAGCATTTTGAAAAACCCTAACTTCACTCTGGTGCCGTGTCACATATAGACATTTTTGGATATTTGCAACTATAGTAAAACAAAGACTTATATTTTTGATATTTATTTTATATAGTTAAAAGCCACTTAACAAAGAAAAATCAACCCAAAAAATGAGTTCGCCATCACTGTCCTATGCTGACTCAGTGTGACCGAGAGCCGAGCGGGGAGGCAGACGAGAGCTAGCAAGTCTGACAGCTCAGCGACAGACGTCCTCGGCTTGAAAGACACGCTGACATCTTCACCGCACAGGCGTGTGCGACGCTGCAGAACGAAGATCACTCACGGGCAGGTGTGAGCTGAGCAGGAGGGCCCGGGCAGGGTGAGTGTGAGGCCGGGGAACACGGCAGGCCGGGGAGTGTGACAACCGCCAGGAGAGGGACAGAAAAGGCAAGCACGCGGGCTGGTCGTGGTTTTGCTCTTTATTTAATCAAAGACTGGTGGGCAAACATAAATACAGCACAATTACTTCAGACTATTCTTCATATCGTGTACACACAGACCGATGAACGCAATCTGAAACCCGCGGGCAGCGATGAAATGCACTCATCTTTTCCTTCCCTCGCT
Organism: Myotis yumanensis; assembly: GCF_028538775.1. Taxonomy (NCBI): domain Eukaryota; kingdom Metazoa; phylum Chordata; class Mammalia; order Chiroptera; family Vespertilionidae; genus Myotis; species Myotis yumanensis. The sequence goes on along the minus strand of NW_027223771.1, from coordinate 10,748,737 downwards.
CAAAAAAAAAAAAAAAAAAAAAAAATTAAAACATACAAACTCTAGGATCTCCCCAGCACACTCTCTCCTGTGACAAATGATTCAGACATAAATAGTGGGTGCAAAGAAACTCTATGCTAACGTATGTAGAACCTTTGTTAAGGAAGAAAACAGAAGCAGCCGTAATGATTCAGATACATTCAGTTACCGAGAACTAGCGGTGCCCCGGAGGGCATTATCAAAAGAGGAGTCGTGCTGTAGAGAAAAGCTCTATATACATACACAATGAGAAAATCAACCGCAAGGTTAACGCATGCATGTTTAATACTGGGGGGGGGGGTAAAGAAATCACAGCCCGCCAAAATTTCTCCACGTTTGTTATAAAAGCCCTCTGCACTCAACTAAAATGAAAAGGATCTTAAAAGGATAATACTTGTAAAGTTTACTTAAGTCTTCTCAGCCACAGAAACTGCAATGGAAATAAATGTTCAAGAGTCATTTTCAAAACAAAAACAAAAATCTATTCTTCTGGTGACATGCATGATTAAAAGGTCTATGCAAGGGACACTGCTCTACCCGCCCACTGACCAGGAAAAACACCTCAAGTCAATGTTTAGTTTGCAGATGGTCAAAGGATTTTGTATTCCAGCAGGAGCTCAAATCTTCTGGATCTTTTCGCCGACCACCACCGGATTTTCTTTTCGGATTTTCTCAGCAGCGTCGGCTTTGTAATTGTAAGAGCAATTGTGTACATCGGAGTAGCGGTGTACCCCACAGTAAACATTTCCACACCGGCATTCAAACCCTGGAAGGGGGTGAACACACACATCTGAGTCGGGGGCAGGTGGAATCGGGAGCACATTTCAAGTTCAGCACAGACCACGTGTTCGGGGCGACAGCTAGAGCATCGGTCACCGCCCAAGAGCAGTCTCCGCGTTCACTAGCTGATCACTTCGGCTCTGGGCTCCGCTCCCTCACCTACGACAGGGCCACAGCTACCTCCTGTCAAAGCAGGTTGCTAAGTGGAAGATGGGGAACATTTCTCGCATCTAAACTCTGCAATGTGACGACAGGCACACGGTCAGCGGCAGGCTTACATTTTAACTAAGAAAGACCAACGACCCCTGGCACAGCTGTTAACAAGTAACAGCGTCCCCACAGCTGTCCTTAGCTCACCCCCCCACCCGCCTCCCGATGGAAAGGGAGCTGAACTTTGGCTGAGGGACTAAGGCCAGGGGGTGTCGTTAGGGTGCCCGTCCATGAACCCACTGCCAACGCAGGCCAATTCCTTAGCCGCTCTGAGCCTCAAATGCCATTGTAATTTTGGAATAATAAGTTACTGTAAAGGCTCAAATGAGGACTGTGCTACTTGACACATAGCAAGCTACTTGGTTCAGGAAAATGCCCAGCGTTGAAGCCAAAAGAGAGATGGAAGGAGAGGGGAAGGTTTGTACACAAAACTGGCCCCGCTCCCCTATGAGGATTGGATGGTGTGAGAGAATTTCTGGGAATGGAACACAGGATTTTCAACACTGACAATTCCTTTACTACGTTTTTTAAACGTTAAAACTATATTCTGGCCCTAACCGGTGTGGCTCAGTGGATAGAGCGTCGGCCTGGGGACTGAAGGGTCCCAGGTTCGATTCCAGACCTTGGTTGCGGGCACATCCCCAGTGTGGGGTGTGCAGGAGGCAGCTGATCGATGTTTCTCTCTCATCGATGTTTCTAACTCTCTATCCCTCTCCCTTCCTCTCTGTAAAAAATCAAAAAATATATTTAAAAAAATAAAAATAAAAATGATCATACTCCCCTTACAAAAATAAATAAAAAATAAAACTATATCCTGTAGCTTTTTCAGAAGCAGGAATGAAAAGGAAGCCAGCAGCGACCGCAGGCGGACGGGCTGGGCAGGGTGAGGGTCAGGAAGTCTGCGGCCTCCTGTCGGAGTCGGAGGGTTTCTGAGAGTTAGAAGGCCTCTATCTGGCACTGAATACTGTGTATTTCCGCGTGTCTTCTCTGCGCGTGCTCGGTCGGGCCGGTCTTAAACATGTTGGATGTGAGACTAACATCTCCTTCCGCTTTCCTCCCACCTGGTCCTCAGCAGGGTCACCTTCCTCACATACCGTTTTGTTCAAAATCGACCTCCGCTCCTCTCAGCTCGTACTGAAGTCAGCACAACGCCGGGCACAGGGCAGACAATGAGTCACTGGTGCGGCTGCAGCTGCTCCCCAATGCACCCCCGCGCACAGCGCTAGCCTCCCCTCTGCTCTGCCCGACCCTCACCTGCTCTGCCCGCGGCAACCGTCCCGCTCCTGGTCCCGGAGCCACCCTGTTCCCTCAGGTGACTCTTTCTGGCTGAAACGCCCATTTCCATCAGGGAGGCCCGCTCATCTCTCCAGTCCCAGCTCCCTCATCTGCCTTCATCACACTTTCCTCCACGGGACTCTCCTCCTCCTCCTCTTCTTTTTTTTAAAATACTTTTTTATTGATTTCAGAGAGGAAGGGAGAAGGAGAGAAAAACATCCATGATGAGAGAGAATCATGGATCGGCTGCCTCCTGCACGCCCCCTACAGGGGACCGAGTCTGAAACCCGGGCGTGTGCCCTTGACCAGTAATCGAACTCGGGACCCTTCAGTCCGCAGGCCAATGCTCTATCCACTGAGCCACACCAGCTAGGGCGCCTCTTCTTTTACATAATAAGTCAGTCACTCCCGTCCCTGAACTCCCAAACCAATCTACGTGATTACGCTTCATGCCCTTCCCTTGCTAAATACCCAAGTGGCATCTAAAACACTTTTCTCCCTCTCCTAACAACAGCGCCTCCTGACAGCCCTGCTACAGTGGTCCACACAGATCGATCCCGTGTCGCGTGGCAGCCCGGGGCGAATCGCCTCACATGTGTTAACACGTGTGAACTCACGGAACCCTCACAGCAACCTACGGTCAGCCCTGTATCCGAAGTCCCTGGGACACAGCTCGCCCGGCTCTGACATGGCCTCTCCATTGCTGGCCCCGAAGGCAGGGGCCACAGCGGCCCTGCCACAGCCGGGCTCACGGACCTAACCTGTCTCACACCCTCAAACTCAGCTGCCACAATCGCTTAAGAGAAAACTATTCACTCCGCTTTTAGGTACGGAATTCAAGCTGCTTTTATTTCTTTACGGAAGCGCAGAAGCTGAGCATGCTTAAATGTCACCTCTCCCGGGGACAGACCCGGCCTCGCCGAGGCCAGGAGCAGGGAGCAGGCGTCACTCAACACGCAAGCTTACGTTCGAAGCGTTTGCTCGGAGCCCTTACCGGTAAGTCCCACTTTCTTCCTGCACATGAAACAGCGATTCTTTTTCTGTTTTGGTTTTTCGAGAGATTTGTTCTGCTCTTCGGTCGGCTGCTGGGCCGTATCTGATACTGAAGCTGACAAAAACAGGGGCGGGGGAGATGCGTTATTCAGGGGGGGAGGGGGGTCTGGGTGGTCGCTGTCCCCGCCCCCCGCCCCCCCCCCTGCCCCGGCTGGTCTGTCACCCAGAGGATAAGTGAGGGATTTTGTGACATTAAATTACAAAGCGGTTTATGTAACCCCGCCCTTGCTGCTAAACGTATGTAGGTTTATATGTAATGTATGTACACACATGTGCACAGTGACTCCAAAAGGTGTGGTAATTTCTATTATTTTGTGATAATTATGTATTTGACCAATACAAGGTATGCACGCACACGTGTGCACACACACACACACACGCACACACACTACCTGTCACCCTGAGGGAGTGTAGAGAAAACGGCCGTATGCAAACTTGTGCACGTGGCTGGGTCAGAGCTACGTAGGTCCCTAGGGGGCCGGGGAGGGAGCTAAAACCAAGAGAGTGGACGCGAAGGGTGTTTACAATGTTCGAACGTCTCGCATAAAACCTTTAGGATGTTCACAATGAGATGAAGTGATTAGGTTTGATGGTTAAGGTCACACATGGATGCAGTTAAATGGTGACACCAAGGCCAGCTGAACCAGGACCCGCGTCAGATGACTGCCCTGGACCCTGTGACCCTGTCACCTGCCACCGCCCACTCGGCCTCCGAGGCGTCACCAGGCGCGTCTGTGGCACGACCAGCAGACGTGACCTCGGGCTCCGCAGCACTGCCCTGCCCGGACCAAGTTCTCAACCTCCCCGCTGTGTCGCCGCAAGTCCCCCTCCTTCAGCATCCACTGCTCAGCTGTGGGGCCAGGCCGCCCCTCCGCCCACTCCGCCCCTCCCAGTCCAAAGGCTTCCCTGTCTCTCCCTTATACCATCGAGGTCACTGTCACCTTCTTTCAAAGGCACATCTGGACGGTGCTCTAACCGAGCTCCCAGCCAGGGCCACCGTCTTGTAAGGCTGAGTTCAGCACCCGTCCCCCGGGACGCCCCGGCCCCGTTCTCTGCAGCTCCCGCTCGGATGACCCCACACGGGGCCACGAACCCTCTGCAGCCCACGCTTCAGTTGCCCGCCATCGGCCGTAAGTGACAAATCTAACCGTGTGCCAGCGGGCGGGACCGGAAACGAGACACGCAGCCCACACGGTCAGCGGCATCTGACATACTGTCAGGCCGGACCCCAGTGTTCGCCCTTCCACCAGGGCCGCCTACCGCACGGCAGGCGTCGATCAACATCTGCTGGACCGATTCCTGAGGACGCCCCCACTGTCTTCATGGGCCCATTTCCCCGTCTACACTGTAAGCCCACGGAGGGGTAACACGTGTCTTATTCCGCTCGAATCTCCAGCACCTGCCGCAGAACTACACGTAGGAGCTGCTCAAACACTGGATGCCATAACTCTAACCCAGCTTAGCTCACATGCTATTGTAACCAAATATGATGAAGGGAAAACACCACAGACTAACAGGTAACAGGCGCCAGCTAAGTGTGAGCACGGCACCTCGGCATCAGAAGCTGATGGGAGGGAGTGTTAATACACAGTTTATTTTTGAAAAGCACATGCACATGGAAGACCCTTTATTTTCAACTAGAGGCCCGGTGCACGAAATTCGTGCACTGGGGGTGTGTGTGTCTCTCAGCCCAGCCTGCACCCTCTCGCAGTCCGGGACCCCTCGGGGGATGTCCACCCACCTGCTCGCTGCTCCTCCTGTCGCAGTCCGGGACCCCTCGCTCCTTACCGCCCGCCTGCTCGCTGCTCCTTAGCACTGCCGTGGAGACAGGAGAGGCTCCTGCCATCGCCGCTGCACTCGCCAGCCTTAAGCCCAGCTTCTGGCTGAGCGCACTGACCACCAGGGGGCAGCTCCTGCATTGAGCGTCTGCCCCCTGGTGGACGTTCCACTGTAACGGTCGCTTAGGCTTTTATTATATAGATAACGGACTGCCCCTGCACGTAAACTCCACGGCGGGGGGCATGCCTCATTTCCAGCCCTACCCTCAGCCTAGAACAGTTCCCGATACAGCTGGGCTCAGAAAAGGTGTGACTTGCAACCTGAAAAGAATCTATTCTATTTCTTGCCTCTGAAATCTCGAAGCTATAATATCTTATATCTGCAGGACCCAGGACCGCAGCTCCTCTGACCCTGGGGGCCGGCGGCCTGAACGCAAACACCCCCCGAGTGGCTTCGTGGGAGATGACAGAGTCCCTGTGAGAGTCCATGACTCCCAGACCCGCCCCCTCTGTCCCTACGTGAGACTTAAGACCAGAGCGAGCCTGGTTCTCTTACGTAAAAGGAACAAGCAATGCTTTCCAAGGGCCAAGCAGGGGACTCAAGGCCAAAGGACCATCACCTCACTGAACTGAAGCCAGCGAGGGCAGTGTCCTCGCACAGCAGGGCTCCGTGTTCTGGGAGGAGGCCGCCTGCGTGTTACTGATTGACAGCGGTGACTGCAGCGCGGCAGCCTCGGGCCCAGAGGTCTTTGGGGGCCTCTGCCCGGCGCCATGCTGGTCAAACAGCCGGCGCCGCACCCGCTCACGCGATTCTCAGCGGGAATCCCACCTCGACGAGTCTAGGGCCATGCCTGTTAATACACTTCCCAAAGCAGCAGGCAGGTGAGAGGACTTAACCACCCACAGGGAGGATCTCAGTCAGGAGGAACAGGCCCTCTGCTCTGGGTCCTGTGGAAGGACGGAAGGAGGGACAGAAGGAAGGAAGGAGGGATGGAAGGAGGGACGGAAGGAAGGAGGGAAGGAAGGAAAGGACATGAATACAGCCATGAGGACATACAGCTGTCAGCACTGCCTCTGGGCATATGCACCCGCAGGGTGAGGACTGAAACTGAACATCACATGGATCCAGGGTCCATGTCACAGGACGTGTATCCCTCCTCCCAGAGCCATGACAAGCGTCTCCTGCTCGGATGCACACCCCAACCGGGGACACGGAGCCACCGCTCGACACGCCTACTGAGCAAGCGCACACGTTCCCATCGCCATGGCCATGGAGCCCACTTCCCTCTCTGGACCGCCCGCCGGTCCCGACATGCAGAAGGAGGGGCTGGGCCAAATGACCACTAAGTGCCTCCCAGCGCAAAAACTCCTCACCAAAGGAGAACACTGTAAACATTCAAGAGAAAATAGGCCCGCCCTGACCGGTGTGGCTCAATGGATGGAGCGTCAGCCTGCAGCCTGAAGGGTCCCGGGTTCGATTCCGGTCAAGGGCATGTACCTTGGTTGCGGGCACATCAACAGTGGGGGGCGTGCAAGAGGCAGCTGATCGATGTTTCTCCCTCATTGATGTTTCTAACTCTCTATCCGTCTCCCTTCTACTCTGTAAAAAATCAATAAAATATATGTATATATATAAAAAAAATAGGCCTGTCTGGTATCAGGGTCCAGAAGAAACATGGGCGTCTTCTATTTAATTTTCTGTTTTCTAGCAGCCACATTAAAAAACAAGATGGATAAATCAATATACATTATCATTCAAAAATGTAATCAATACGAACCATATTAATGAAATAATAGTTCATATTTTTTGGGTGCCAAGTCTTCAAAACCCAGAGCATACATGAAGCTCACAGTGTAATTCGCAAATACATTAAATACTAAATATGTAGCTCCTTTTATTTTATTTTTTTAAAAAACATATATTATTGATTTTTTACAGAGAGGAAGTGAGAGGGATAGAGAGTTAGAAACATCAATGAGAGAGAAACATCGATCAGCTACCTCCTGCACACCCCCTACTGGGGATGTGCCCACAACCAAGGTACATGCCCTTGACCGGAATCGAACCTGGGACCCTGGAGTCCGCAGGCTGACGCTCTATCCACTGAGCCACACCGGTCAGGGCGTGTAGCTCCTTTCAGACCAGCCCGTGTCCAGTGCCCGAGAGCCACTCGAGCTGGTGGCCACCGTCTGGGACAGAGCAGCTCTACCAACGAGACCAGTTTCCATCAGCAGCTGCCTGGGGTCAAAAACGGTTGAATGAATCTCTTTACAATACAACTTTGTTTCTTCTTTATCTTTTTAGAAATGTATTTTTTCTGATATCACAGGGGAAGGAAGAGGGAGAGAGAGAGAGAGAAATATCAAGCAGAGAGAATCATGGATCGGCTGCCTCCTGCACGCCCCCTACTGGGAATGGGCCTGCAACCCAGGCATGTGCCCTGACGGAATGGAACGGTGACCTGGTTCGTAGGTCGATGCTCAACCGCTGAGCCACCCGGCCGGGCCAACTTTGTGTTTCTTAAACAAACAGCTCTGTTCCCGGACCCCGGGTGAGAACCAAGTAGCTTTAGGTTTTTCCACAATCTGGTTCCAAATCATCTTTCCAGCTCTAGTTCCAACATACACCTGCCTGACACAGCCCCTCAGAAGCTGTGTTCTCACTGCCCGTCCCCGATGTCGGCCTTCCCGCCCTGTACGCTTCTGCTCGCCATTTCTTCTCCTCTTCATGCACCTGCCGTCCACGCACCTGGACCCACACGGCAGGCACCTCCTGCCACGGTCCTTGCATTTAGCAGGTTTCAAAGTTCGCCCCCGTGGTAGCAGGACCAGCACGTCATCCCTTTTGGCGGCTGAATAGCACCCTGTGCATGTGTTTGTCCACTCACCTGCTGAGGGCCACTGGGCTGTCCCACACTGTGATAATTCTGAGTCAGGCTCCTGCCTTGCTTCCAGTTTCTGTCTGACTACCCTCATGCTTGCACCATGAGTCTTGACTATGGTCGCATGTCGTTTAGTTCTCTGCCAACTTGGCTCTACTTTTTCTAGACTATTCTGGCTCTTCTCACCCACTCTTTCCAATCAGGATAAATGTGATTTTGAATCCAGGCAGCTTTCCTAAATTAACTTGAAGGGACTGTTCCTCTCTGACTGTCTGAACCACTGACTCGACGATTCCACTCTGTATGGAGGCGGGAACCCTCGGAGCTGGAAGGAGTCCGAGACTCCGCCTCGCTCTGCCCGCTGAGCCTGGCAACGACCCGCTGTCCTAGAATGCTCCCGTGACAGGGAGCTCACCACCTCAGGACAGGCCTTCGTTCTGCTGCTGGGAAGCTGCAAAATTCTCTCCCTGTCACCTCCAAAGGAGCTTTTAATATTGAAATTCGATTCCTTTCCACTTGCTCTATGTGAAACCTGTCGAACCAGGCTGCTCCTTTCCGCCTCCCAGCCTAAGGCAAGGCACATGCCACACCACAGACCTGACCGCATCAGCACCCCCGTCTGACCTCACACGTCCAGGGGATAACTGTTTTGGGAATTTTCCCATTTCTACTTTTAAAATACCCCTCATCTCTACCCTTTCTTCAACTAAAACATAAAACGATACACTTATATTTACTAGAGGCCTGATGCACTAAGATTCATGCAGAATGGGCCTTCCTTCCCCTGGCTGCCGGCTCCGCCTTCGCTCGGGCCCGGAGCCGCCTTTCCGCCTTCCCATGCTGCCTAGAGGCCTGGAGCGGCTGGGGCACCCAGCCGCTCAGTGCCTGTGTATGCAAATTAACCCATCTTTGTTGGGTTAATTTGCATACTCACTCCTGATTGGCTGGTGGGCATCATGAAGATATGGTCAATTTGCATATTTCTCTTTTATTAGTGTAGATGAGTTTATAAGGACTAGAATAGTTATGTTGGCCAGACAGCACATTTTCTTGCTATAGAAAACTGGCAAATAGGCAGGTTGCCAATCATTTGTTGGGCAAGAAGTCAGAGCAGGGTATTCGCTGTCTTAACGGATTTAAACTTGAGCAAACAGAGACGGAGAGGGACGGATGTGCCTGTCATCACCATGCAAACACCATGTACAATGGAAGCTTTCCCTGGCCGGGGCGTCTTCCCCTTGAAAGTGTCCCATGGGCAACAAGACGCACCGTGCATCCCTGGCCTGTCTTCACTTCACACACCAGGGGAATTAACTCAGGAAACACGGGCCACTGAACAAATGCCTCCTCTACGATCTCTGTGGCTAAGAGCCCTTCTACATGCCTCCACATCTTCCTAGGTCCCTGGGACCCACGACCGGGATGCAGAGAGGAGGGGCCAGGACAAGAGACATCACCTGAAAATGCCAGCAACGCATGCGCCTGTGCGCCGTGAGTCACGGGTGGGGAGAGGTGACCGCCAGGCCAGTTCAAGAGTCTCTTAGGAAATCGGAGTCAAAAATAGGAGGTTCCTCTAAACCCAGCAGCCCCAGTTTACTTGGAGAGGAAACAGCACTTAGGCTAAACTCGCTGAAATAATCACAGATAATCATATAACACGACCACGCATTCAGTTCCATGTATCTGTCAAACGAAACAAAATGTGACGTTGCTAAGTCTATGGTGCTGACATAATTACACACGTGGGAAGTGGAAGTGGTTCCCAGCATCTCCGTCAGTGAAACACTTGAGAAGATAAAACACTCTGCTCAGAAGGAAAATGAATGTAAGAATATTTGAGGCAACTAATTTAGGAACTATATGCACGCAGGACAGTGCCTGACCCATCACAGTCACATGTGACATAAATGACAAAGGAGATGCCAGCTCGTATGCAAACCTTGCAGGTCTTCTGTCTCAGGCGCTGCTTTGTCCGCAGATGTGCTATCCCCTTGGGAAGATGTTACAGATTCTGATAAAAGTGGCTGATTTGATACAGGACTAGAAAAGCAAACACATTTTAGGTTTTAAAATGGCATCTCTACGCATGAACAGAAATGAAAGGGACATAATAAGAAGAGTTCAGCATCTCTAACTAGATCATTAAGACAAGAATTCACACAGAAATGCCTTTGATCACTGAATCATAGAACTCTGAAACTAGAGGCTCATTGGGACCCCCAGTTTATAGTTTTGGAAATAAGGCAACAGGTGTGTTCTCTGTGTGTGAATTCACTGAATGAAAACTGGTATGATACGGACACGCCCAGGCAACCCTAATACAAAGTTTACACGGTATCCTGGCAAAATGGAGTGGGACATCTCCGTCATGAAGTGAAAAAAGAAACGATGTGGTAGAGATTTACTATTTGTTTCCTAACAGAATAAAAATAAAGCAAATATTCTCTATTTTCTGGCTTCTAAATGATGTGACATCCAAGTTTAAAAAAAACAACACACTAAAATACAAATAAGTATGAGTTCCACATCATGATATGAAACAGAGAGGACTGTGAGAAGACTACTTTTTATGAAATGCTACCACTTGCAGAATAAGGCTACAGCTGGAAGAACTTCGTATGCTTCAGAAGGACTTCGGGGGGGATCCGATATAGAAGGAGGAATAAGAGAAAAGCTTTCTGAATAGGAAATCTGAAAGACAACCTCCCCAACCCCACCTCAACATAAAACCAAAAAAAAAGAAAAGCCTTTTCTAACTCGTCAGGAATAATGAGACAGGACTTTAGGCCAGTTAATCCTGACGTGACCTGACATGATTTTCCTTAACAAGACTGATCCCACCCGGAATAGGGTCTTTACTTCCTCGCTCCCCCGTCCCACCCAGAGGCCACGCCTACCTTGGCTGCATAGATGAAGACGTGGAGTCTAGCGTGGACGGCGCTTCCGGGACACTGCCGTCTGTGCACTGAACTGGTAGAGAGTCAGACAGGCTACTGACAGATGTGGCTGCAATGGTACCACATTGCGTATTAGTGATTCTGCACACGGGACAGCCCACCACCTTATCTAAAAAAATCAAGATCGGTTTCCCACAAAATGCAGCACATGAACTTGGTTTTTATATACTAGGCTGGTGAACTGCTTCTAGTTAAAGTGTTTCCAATACTATGGTTTTCCAATGAAAATACCGTGGATGTTTAATCGTGAAGGAAACCATACACACTGCACGTGTTAGCACACGGAGCCCCTGCTCTGCGGACTGAGTATCACCAGGCCCTGTGCCTCCCAGACAGCTCCCAAGCCCAGCGCGGAAGCGAGATGGTGGCAATGAGATAACTTCGCAGGGAGGCGAGCCCAGGCTCAGAATGGAAACCCTGCTCAGAACACTAGGTCGCGTCATTTTCCCCGTCCTTCATCAGGCAGAAACGTAGATGATGATTTCGGTTAAAAAACAGTCATTTGTACGCCTTAAGAAAACTTGGAGAAGTTTGAACAAATGGTTCTAGCTCTTGGCTTGAACACAAAGCGCTGGTGAGAAAGATTCCGTAAAAAACATTTAGCTCTAACCGGTTTGCTCAGTGGTTAGAGCGTCGGCCTGTGGACTGAAGGGTCCCAGGTTCGATTCTGGTCAAGGGCATGTACCTTGGTTGCGGGCACATCCCCAGTAGGGGGTGTGCAGGAGGCAGCTGATCAATGTTTCTCTCTCATTGATGTTTCTAACTCTCTATCCCTCTCCCTTCCTCTCTGTAAAAAAAAAAAATCAACAAAACATATTTTAAAAAACACACATTTAAATGAACTAACCATCAGACAGCATGTTCATCAAGCACAGAAACTAGACACGCAGGATTAACCTGCACGAGGCCTAGTCTGGGGGAGTTCTAGAAACGCCTGACTTTTGCAAAGCTGACCCTCGGAGTCCCTGCCTCCCGCCCCACCGCCACCTTCCACAGCTGTTGACCCAGAAGCCCTGCCTCACCCCCAGGAGGGTCCTCGTTCGAGGGAAGGCACAGAGGACCCAGTGGCTGGCGCTGCACGCCCCTTCCCTGCCACGCCTCTCCTCCCTCGCGGGCTCAGACTTCCTCTCAGGCCAGCTGTGGCTACCCATCACCTCTCTTTCCTTCAGGAGTCCTCCAAGATCCAAGAGCCACGGCCCTCCTGCAGCCCCCGTCCCTGACCTTCCGCTCCCAGACAGCGGGCACACGGGAAGCCAGCCTCTGTTTTAATAGGACAACGGAGCCTGCAGCTCTGAGGCTGCGACAGGGGCCGAGGGTAGTTCTTCTCAGCGGGCCACTCCCATGCTGTTTCCCTACCACCGATCACCACGCTGTGTGATGGGACGTGTCCCTGACATGGACGTAGTGGGGCGAGCAGGACGGGAGAGCTTTCGGGAAAGGGTACGGGTGCACGCACTGTGCCACCCAGTGGACGGTGATGCCGAACCCGCCGTGCTGGGCGGGTCACTCACCGGGTGGGCTTATCCTGTCGTTGCTGCTGTTCTGTCGCTGGAGATGTTCCTTGTAGCACACGGAGCACATGCCGTTGGTGCGAGGGTTCCCGTAAAACCCGCAGCCAGTGGAACACAGCATAGGCACTTGGCTGTGGTTCGCTTCTTGCGCCATGTTCCTCCGCTGCACACCTGGAACGGACAGAGGATTAGCAGACGTGCCCACGCTGCCATCACACGCCACCCAGATGTGCTTTATGTGACACAGAGAAGCCCACACATACTCCCCTCAGCCCCCACGATGCAGGGAAAGAAAACATAAATGTTAAAAGGACACACACTGAACCTGCATCTCTAGCCCGCTCTACACAAGCAGGTCTGCCAGCTGAGAGCAGGAACAACCCCCAGAGAAAGGTCTCCCTTGGAATATTCCACACCATCAGAGGCTAAGGAAAATCCTCTAAGCCTAGTTCAGTTTGGACTCCTAATCCTACCTAATAGACAAACATGTAAATTGGCCGTCCCTCCGCTACACCCACCAGCCAATCAGGAGAGTATGCAAATTAACCCAACAAAGATGGCGGTTAATTTGCATGCGTAGGCGCGAAGCCGTGGAGCGAAGACTGAAGGTTCCGGCTGGAGCGAAGGCCTGGGCCCCGGGTGCCGGCAGCCAGGGGAAGGGAAGGCCTATTGCACGAATCTCTTTGTGCAACGGGCCTCTAGTAATAATAATATACATTATACTAGTAAATGTTGCTCTGTAATACTGTTAATTTCTGACAGTTTAAACTGTGGTCCGAGGCCACGTTTTAACGTGGGTAATTTCTTCTGTTTAAAAAGCATGTAGCCTAGTATCAGTGCTGGCGAGGGCATGGGGAAGTGGGCAGATGCTGTTGAAATGAGAAACTGGGGCGATGATTCTGGAAAGCAACCTGGCCGTTCCCCTTAAGGGCCCCGTGAGAGACTGCCCTGCGGCCCCTCACGCTCCCAGAGGGTCTTCCAGGGGGTAAGCAGGCACCATCAGAAAAAGGCACCGGCACAACGTGAAACGTACACACAATATGCTGCAATTCGGGTAAAAGGGCATCGACGAACCATCCCAAAGGACGTATCAAGGAAGGCAAAGCCAACAGTGACTCTTTTTCTGATCGGCACTTTTTCTGATCTTTTAAAAGCCTCTTCAGGGAAGATACGACTTGCCTAATGGAACAATGTTTTTAAAGATCATTTAAGAATTAAACACCACCAGGACAGAGGCCCTGTGTGGGGAGCCTCGAAGGCAACGGCAATCAGAGCGAATGGGAGGGTCCCGCGTGCCCTCTCTCCGCAGCAAGGGGCCCTTGCCGTGAGCAGCATGGCAGCGGGGACAGCGGGCTCTGCGTGTAAAGCTCCCACAGGAACTGAAGGTGTAGGTACATTAAGAGGCGTCTGTGTTCCGGGATCTGGAACACGAGGGGCCGCGTTTTGCCAGGGAAGTTCCCTCGACCTGGTGGACAACGAGGGAGGCATTCATGTTACCACCCCGACGTTCCCACACCTGAACTGCCAGGACAGACGCGGGGGGGGGCGTGGGGGATCGAACGCAGATTCGGAACCAGGAGCCACAATGCACTCGGCTGGACCACAAACCAAGGCAGCCAGCTGATGGAGCGCCTTCAAACCTAAGGATCCAATTTCGGGTTTTGACAGACACCTTTCTTACTCCACGAAGCAGGTCATCCCAGGGCCCGGTCCCGCTGCCCTGGAACACACGTACGTGCGCTGCTTCAGGCCCCGCCCCTCCCACGGTTCTGGGCAGAGCCCTGTCGCATTTTACACAGTAGCTAAGTGACGAGATAAAAAAGCTGCGGACACACATTGTCTGCCTGGGGCCTGGTTCCTGAGGGAGGTGTGTTTGCCTGGTCTGGGTGCCAGGGCCAGGGCTCCAGGTCACGTACGCAGCTCAGAAGCGATGGCCCTGGGCGCAGTCCAGGTGGTCTGGCTCCGAAGTCCGCGCTGCCCCGGGGCTGTCCACGTGTGCGCCGCGTGTGCGCCACGGGGCCCGGTCACACGGTTTTGTACCAACGCTCAGTAGCTATTTGCCTTTTCACTCTGACGTGTTACAGAAGCAACAGGGGACACGCCTGGGGCCTGGCCAAGGAGCCACACCCTGCCGGGGCCCCCAAGTACCAGCTGGGGACTCCTCATCGCCACACGCCAACATCAAGGCCATTTTACTGAGTCTTGACCCGGAACACACGTGTCTTGTTAGTAACTCGTGTGACGGGCTGGGCGGCACGCACGGAGCATGCCTGCGGCGCACGGCGGCAGGACGGGTGGGAAGAAAGAGCGCCACGCACTGTCCCCGCTGCACGCTGACCGAGTCTTCTCTTTCTGGAACAGGCTTCTTATTTCAACAAACTCTTGTTATTCAGACGTGTGTACACGGCAGACGTCTTCTCAAAAATGAACACAGGGAGCCTGTCACTGGGAGAAACACAGCTAATAGCACTTATTCCAAGGACAACATCCGAGCGGAAACCATCGAGACCAGCACCCCCAGTGGTTAGGGAGCTCCGATCGGATCGGTGGTGACATTGATGAGATGTGGGTGGTTGGTACCACACCAACGTTTGCAAGATCAGCGCCAGTCAGCAAACCAGTATTTTCCAAGTGACCACTGCCTAACGGTACGAAATTATTCACCAACAAAAGAGCTATTCAAAGTGAGAGACAGACCAATGGATTTTAAAGCAACAGAACGAAAGTCTTTATGGCCTGAGATCCTACACTGCATGGACCCCTTTAAGAAGCTACACACTGTTTTCAGGTGATGCCAAAGGACCCCTGTTACCTGAGAAGGTGACTGACATGCTCCTTCCCCTCCCGCTACACACAGTGTGACACCGCGTCTCTGCAGCTTCGTAACAGACTGGGCACAGGGGCCCTGGGAGAACTGGCTGTTGGCTACGAAGCCAGGCCCTGAAGAGTCGGCAAGAGGGGGCAACATGCCACTTCCCCACCTAACCATGGGGGGGGGGGGGGCGGGGGGGAGGAAGGGCATGGTGATTTTTCATAAAAACGCTTTTTAACTTGTGTCATTTTTCTCAGCTTTAATTTGCAATATAACTATTGCCAGGTGTAACCCATGTAAAGTGAGAGAAGATAAAGATTCTGAAGCGAAAACATTTGAGAACCCACTGCTGTACACCAGGCTTCTCCAAGCAGCGTCACCTCAAAGGGGCAGCAGGGGGTCTTTGGGGGAAGGAAGCACAAAAAATAACCCGTATTCTGTATGTGTAAAACACACACACACACACACACACACACACACACACTCACACTCTAGAGGCCCGGTGCATGAAATTCGTGCACGGATAAGGTCCCTAGGCCTGGCCAGCGATCAGGGACTCCTTCCGGCTGCTGGCTGCCGGCCGGGGGGAGGGACCAGGGGAGGTTGGCTGTGGGACCGCAGTGACCACCAGGGAGCAGCTCTTGCATTGAGCGTCTGCCCCCTGGTGGTCAGTGCGTGTCATAGCAACCGGTCGTTCTGGTGGTTCCAGTCGCTTAGGCTTCTATATTTATAGATACTATGTGTGTATGTATGTAAAATACAGACGTGGATACAGAGTATAGCTGTAAAATTAAAATTGTATAGAGTGGGAGTCCAATTAGGAACAACTGTGTGAAAAGGCTTCTCAGGCGTGCAATAAAGAAAAAAGACCGAGGAACACAGTTCTAAACCACCTCTTCGATGCTGCCAAATCGTGACGCTAAAATGAAGATAAGAACTAAAGGAACTTGGCCCAGGGGCACTTTCGTACGTGGCTGGCAATCACACACACCCCAAAAAGACAAATACTCTCTTTCTACTAAAACTCAAGTAAACAGCCACAGATGAACAAGTACACGTGACAACCGAGCCGTTCTATGTCGCAACACCCGCTGTGAACAGTGAGATTAAAACGGAAAACCCAGGAACGCTGGCCACTTCCCGAAGCCAAACTGCCCCGCACAGCAGCAGATTCACAATGATGTTCAAAGCCAAGAGCGTTCTCAGAAAACACTATCATCCTGGCAGATAAGAAGCACAAAGGACTTCACAGCTCCCTTCACAGCAAGAAAAGGGAGGGGGAGAGCCAACCTTCCGTGTTCAGGCCAGGCCACAGAAGGGCATCCTGGTTTACGGGAATGAGTGGGGAGTGGGCTATGTGGGGCCTCCGTGGCCACTGTGCCCATTCAGTAGGTAACAGCGTGCGGGGCCCTCGGGTCTGGCATTCGGAGGGAAGGGAGGAGAATGGAAGGGTAGAGTAGCTCCTCAGCTGCAGTTCTGTGGGATTAGAAAGCTACAAACCCAGGGAGATCAAGAATGGCATTACCAGCCCTGACCAGTGTGGCTCAGTGGATAGAGCGTCGGCCTGCAGACTGAAGGGTCCCAGGTTCGATTCCGGTCAAGGGCATGTACCTTGGTTGCGGGCACATCCCCAGTGGGGGGCGTGCAGGAGGCAGCTGATCCATGCTTCTCTCTCATCCATGTTTCTAGCTCTCTATCCCTCTCCCTTCCTCTCTGTAAAAAATCAATAAAATATATATTTTTTTAAAAAAATGGCATTACCAGATATAAACAAACAATTGATTAGCATGGTATAATTATTTTTATAGTCTAGGAATTGCAGAGAATTCAGAAAATGTGCTTTCTGACTCTGAATAACATTTGTCATCAAAACCACAGCCTGAGGGGGTGGAAGCCCTCTAGACAGGACTGAAGAATAGCTCGGAGCTTCCTCTGGACCGAGAACGCCGAGCTTTATTCACAGGATCTCAGTTAGTTCTCTCCAGAATCCTATGGTGTTGGAGCTACTGATAGCCATCCCCATTTCATTTTATTTTTAAAAAAATATTTGTATTGATTTTAGAGAGGAGAGGGAGAGAGAGAGATAGAAACATCAATGATGAGAGAGAATCATTGATCGGCTGCCTCCTGCACGCCTCCTACTGGGGATGGAGCCTGCAACCCGGGGATGTGCCCTTGACTGGAATTGAACCAGGGACCCTTCGGTCCGCAGGCCAACGCTCTATCCACTGAGCCACACCGGCCAGGGCAGCCATCCCCATTTTAAAAACCAGGACTTAACAGAGACTTTACAACCTGCCCCATGTCACACAGGTAGTAACAGCTAGGTTTTTATTTAAAAAATGAAGATAATGACTTTCAGAGTCCATCCTCTAACTTTCTGAACATTCATCACTTCTTATTTTCTTAATTTGAAGGTCATTTAAAATCTCATTCATTTATTATTCAACCGTAAGATATTATGCAGCTTTGATTAGCTTAGCCAAGCTCTTTAAAAAAATTTGCTTTTCCTTTAAGTCCTTTTACCTAAGGAATTGTCATGAGCATAAAAATTCGAGATCGTGTATTTATTTTTTAAAAATATATGTATTTTATTGATTTTTTACAGAGAGAAAGGGAGAGGGATAGAGAGTTAGAAACATCAATCAGCCGCCTCCTGCACACCCCACACTGGGGATGTGCCCGCAACCGAGGTACATGCCCTTGACCGGAATCGAACCTGGGACCCTTCAGTCCGCAGGCCGATGCTCTATCCACTGAGCCACACCAGTTAGGGCAAGATCATATATTTTAAGGCTGCGAAGAAATTCAATAGCGATTTTTAATTGGGGGATGTCACCTAAAAATTCCGGATTTCCAGCTTCACTGGGGAACTAGCAGGCCCTGACCACAGTGCACTCGCCTTCCTAGCGTGAAGCCCGCGGGCGAGGACGCCTTGAGAGCCGGCGCTCTCCAATTCCAGCCGCCCCCCCCTCCCAGCGCCCCGACTCATCGAATAAGCATCGGTTGCTAGTTCCTAGGTTATGACCTCTGACCGTTTCAATGTGGGGTCTTTACTGCTCATTCTGGGAGAAGGAAACATCCAGACCATGTTGAGTTAAGTAAGAGTGGACAGTGAACTGACCTTGCACTGCAGGCCCCAGATGGCGAGGCCAGCTTCCCTCCCCCCCGCCTTTCGCAACCCTCAGAATTGGCTCATCTACTTTGCAAGTTGATTAAATGGATAGCCCAGAAAAGGACAAAGTAGGACTACGGCCTCTTCTGTAATTTATATTTATGGATTTATTTATTAAATATATTTGTATTGATTTTGGAGAGGAAGGGGGAGGGAGAGAGGGAGAGAGAGAGAGAGAGAGAGAGAGAGAGAGAGAGAGAAACATCAGTGATGAGAGAGAATCATGGACCAGCTGCCTCCTGCACGCCCCCCACTGGGGATGGAGCCCGCAACCCGGGCATGTGCTCTTGACCGCAACCCGGGCATGTGCTCTTGACCGTAATCGAACCTGGGACCCTTCAGTCCGCAGGCCGACGCTCTACCCACTGAACAACACCGGCTAAGGTACGGCTGAAGAGTTTAGAGACGCTCTGACTGGCATTTCCACCTGCGACGCCCTCACGGCTGCCTCTGCCCACTCTTTGGCATCAGGTTGGCCAGCTTTTCTGTAAGTGACCACACAGGACTAGGTTTCTCGGACCACGCAGACTCTGCTGCCACCACCTGACTGCATGGCGGTGCAAAGGCAGCCACAGACAACAGTGAACACAGAACGTGGCTGCTGTGTCCAGTACAGCCACACGATGGCCACTAACCCCGAATTTCATAGAATTCTCACATCACAAAATGTCATTCTTTTAATTCCCTCCATCCCCCCCAAAAATTCTCAGCTCACGGGCTGAACAAAAATAGGCGATGAGCCCTAACTGGTGTTGCTCAGTGGATAGAGCGTCGGCCTGCGGACTGAAGGGTCCCAAGTTGGATTCAGGTCAAGGGCAAGTACCTTGGTTGCGGGCACATCCTCAGTGGGGGGTGTGCAGGAGGCAGCTGATCGATGTTTCTCTCTCATCGATGTTTCTAACTCTGTCCCTCTCCCTTCCTCTCTGTAAAAAATCAATAAAATATATTTTAAAAAAATAGGCGATGAGCCACAAACTTGCCCATCTCCGGATTGACTAAAGAAACACCTTTTGTATGAGATGGAGGGAGGCTGGGCGGACATGGGACTTAGCATGGAACTATTAACTGCGGGTTCTCCAACCCAAAGCTGAGTGTAAACTAACTAGAGGCCCGATGCGCGAAATTGGTGCAGGAGTAGCCTTCCTTCCCCGGCTGCTGGCACCGGCTTCCCTCGCAGCCCTGGCTTCGTCCGGAAGGATGTCCGGTCTTATTAGCATATGACGCTTTTATTATTATAGATGAGTGTTACTTTGCGCTCAAAGCCGATCAATGATTCTCTCTCATCATGGATGTCTCCATCCCTCTCCGTCTCCCTGCCTCTCACCGGTGGAGGGAGAAGGAGAGGGAAGGAAGGACTGGGAGAGGCAGGGTTCACCCCAACCTGCACCCCTAGGTATGGCTGACATGGAGCGTTGCAGCTACAAGAAAAATGACAGGCAGCTCTTGGTACAATCCCACCCTCTTTTTTTTTTTTTAATAGATAAGGTGGAAATTTATTGAAGAACAAGTACAAACTCCCACGTGGGGAGGGGATAGAGTCCCCAGTCCCACCTCTATAGAGCACACAGTTTTTCCCTCACCAAGACTGAATAAATCAGTGCCTTAAAAACTACACAATCATTCAATCACTGAGCCTGGGAGAGATCTATATTCCAGAAACCGACCGCTCGTGCCTGCCTGGTCTGTTTTCCGCCCTCACTTATCTCCACCTTATTCACTATTAAATTACACTGACGCAATCTGTCTCCCCTCTTCTGAGACGGGACCCGGGAATGGCACGGACTGTGTCCACTCACTGATGCTTAACATACAGCCGGGACGGGACGAGGCAGGCCCGCAGCGCTGGCTGGGTGCACGGAGGAGAGGGCCCGCGCCCGGCCAGCGCACAGCCAGCGGTGGGCGAGCCTCGCCCCGAGGCATCAGGCTCGTGGAAAAGAAAAGGGAATGGCTGTTTGCGCAGAGAACTGGCGGGCGGTGGGGCGGCCAGCAGGGGCTGCTGCACGCAGTTCACTGAACAAGATGGTCGGCCTCAGGCTGCAAGCTCTGCCAACGCAGCCACCTCAGAGGGGCTCACGGAGCCGCCTGCCTGACGGAGCAGGCCGGACATGGCGATTTTGAGTCAAATGAAGCTGCAGCCAAGTTTATGTTCTCAAACTGACCCAGGTTCCCTATCACAGAATTAGACGTATTTGCCCGGCCGGCGTGGCTCAGTGGTGGAGCGTCGACCTAGGAACCAGGAGGTCAGGGTTCGATTCCCGGACAGGGCACAGGCCCGGGTTGCGGGCTCAATCCCCAGTGGGGGGCGTGCAGGAGGCAGCCGATCCGTGATTCTCTCTCATCACTGATGTTTCTCTCTCTCTCTCCCTCTCCGTTCCTCTGAAATCAATTAAAAAGTATATTTTTTAAAAATTAGACATAATTATTACTTGCACAAGGCGTCCCAATATCCTTTCTTTTTCCCCAAAAGGGGGAAACCCCAGTGGAATTTTCCCGGTGGTCTCCATATTCCTGGACTTCCATCCCCTTTTCTTCTCAAACAGACTCACATAAAGTGAGATCTGCTCACGCACACAGAACCCTTCCTGATATGCCCTCCACTTTGGCCTGAAACGCTGTAAGACAACCACCCCACCCACCCTTTCAGGGGCCCCTCTCCTCAGGCAAATCTCCAACTCGGTTCCCAGCATCTGCAGACGAGTATCTCCCCGATTACTCCTGTTTCACACGGTCACCCTGTCAGTTCCAGTCTCCTCTGTCCCCTGAAAGTCTGTACGTCACTTTTTATACAAACAACTGGCTTTCCTGTTTCACAATATTGACAGAACGCGCTCTGTGCCCAGCACTGTTCTGAGCACTTTATAACGATCGACTCCTTTAGTCCTGTCACATCCTGTGAAATGGGTATTGCGAACACCCTCCTGTCACAGACGGGGGTCAGAGGGCACGTGAATTGCTCAAGGTCACCCAGCTCTTGGCCGATGGGGCTGAGAGTCAACCTTGACCACCCGGCCGCCGTCGAGGCTCCAGCCAGCAGTTCCCAAGGAGCCTCGGGGGCCCTGAGACCCCAGCGGCCCCTCCGGAAGCCCAGGGGCTCAAAGCTATTTCACCACACGGGCTTGCTGTCTGCCTTCCACGGTGCCGCCCGGCTGTGAGTGCCGGGGGCAGACCACGGCGGCAGCACCCGCTGTGCCAGTCCGTCCCCGCAGTCCCGGTCGCCGCCCTCAGCAAAAGCCACGTCACTGAGGAATATCCTCAGTGAAACCATCTTACTCGTGTGATGGATCGTGGGCTGAGTGCTCTTGGCTGTGTCGTCCTCTGGCCCATGCGGGGACTAGGGCTCCGGGAGGCAGAGCGAAGCCTCCCCATCCTGGGTCCTGTCCCCAGGCCCCAAGCTGAAGCCCACCTCGGGGTGAGCTGTGTTCCATAGAGGGGAGAAGCCGGCTAAGGAAAAACCATCCACAAATCCAGGGGACAAGAACCGACAGCTACTTACAATCATCAACATCGTCCTTCAATACGAACGGAAATGTGGACAAGGGAAGAATAACATGGCTGTGAGCAGAGAACATAAGAGAAGAACCACGCTAAACACAGGCAGCAGCGATTCTGTTTTCAGGGCTGTACTCCCAGTGCTGCAGGGCATGGGCCGGCCCGACAGCACCCGATGGAGGCTGCGTGCCGCGTCGTCTCGTCAAGCGCTCACACCCCACCGTGGCCGTGAGAAAGCGGTCACGGGCGTATGTACATGAAGGGCACAGCTGTCCTAGCGTAAGACCTGCAGTTACAGTGAAGAGGTGGCCAAAAGCATGCGGCCCGGGGGGCCCAGCGGGCCAGTCTCTGCTTGAGACCAATGCCAGGCACAAAGGAGGCACTCAGATCTGTGCTGGAGGAATAAGTGACTGATTCCAAAACTGACCGAGTTAGAATATTATCAGGAAAGACATGGCAGAATGCGATGCCTGTTTTATAGCCTCCTGCCACAGCTCTGAGCTCAGGGCGCCTTACTGTACTTACTGAGGTGCCCACTGCCCTCCTCGGGGCATAAGAGAAGTCCATGACACACGCTTCCGCTCTCCAGAATCAGTTCAGGGACAGGAATGTCTGATTTGCATGTATCTGCTCAGATAGCGCATCTAATTCCAAAATCATGAATCTTCCTTATCAGCCACAAAAACACAAAATGCTAAGCAGCATCTTCACGGGGCGTATATGAAAAATGCCCAAAATGATTATTGCCAGGTATTCCAGGAGCTGATTCATCTTTTTTTTTAAATTATATTTTTAATCAGAGAGAAAGGGAGACGGAGAGGGAGAGAAACATCAATGATGAGAGAGAATCATGGATCGGCTGCCTCCTGCACGCCCCCCACTGGGGATCGAGCCCAAAACCCGGGCATGTGCCCTTGACCGGAATCGAACCTGGGACCTTTCAGTCCGCAAGCCGATGCTCTATCCACTGAGCCACACCGGCCAGGGCTGATTAATCTTTTTTTCTTTTCTTTTTTTTTAGTGAGGACGTACTGTCTTGGGAAGAGGGATAGCAAACACGGTGGGAAGGGGAGTAACTGTCTTTTGCTGCAGAACTATTAACCCAGGGGCCACGCGGGGCAGCGAGGCACAGGGACAGGGCAGAGCACCGGCTGCACCGTCAGGGCGACCAGCGCCGCCACTTCCTACCTGCTCATGTCAACGGTCGTGCAGAGGCAGCCACAGATAATAACGAACAGAGCGTGGCCGCTGGGTGCAATCCGGCCACACTGACGGCCACTGAGCTCTGAGTGTCACAGAATTCCCACAGCACAAACGGCTCTCTATAACGAGGAGAGAGCAGGAACGGAGAAAAACTGAGATAGTGGACTGGGTAGGAAATATCCGCCTCCAGCAGAAGCGTCCCTTTTGGCGTGTTCACATACCACCTTTCACTTTATTTTCTTTTATAAATATCTATTTTTATTAACTTCAGAGAGGAAGGGAGAGGGAGAGAGAGAAACATCAACGATGAGAGAGAATCATGGATCGCTGCCCCCTGCTCGCCCCACTGGGGATCGAGCCCGCGACCAGGGCGTGTGCCCTGACCAAGAATGGAACTGTGACCCCCTGTTCAGAGGTCAATGCTCAACCACCGAGCCACGCAGCCTGGGCATCTGCAATATTTCTACACACACAGGAGAGAGCTTATCAGGGCTGAAGGCAACTCCTTTCAGCTTTTGGCAGGAGCGTCCCAGGCGGAGGAGGCTCGGACAGTAAGGCAGGAAGCGATACCCAGCGTTCCTGGGAGACTCGGGTGAAGGCACCCCCCCTGCCTGTCCCCCACAGAAGCTTCCAGAGCAGAAAGCGCTTCACCAGCACCTGAGCGAGAAAGACGGCTCCCTCCATCCCAGAAGCAGCGATGGCGACAGAACTCACACATGGAAGCAGGGCACCGAGACACCGTCACCCCATTCCCCCCAAATCCTTAATATGATTTCCCCCGTGTGTTCTTTCTGCCTCATCTCATCTTAAAAACCAAAGTTTCAGGCCTATATTCTCAAGGCCTCCTTCACCTTATTTTTGACACGAACTTAAAAAGAGAGGCGGCTAGACCAGTGGTCGGCAAACTGCGGCTCGAGAGCCACATGCGGCTCTTTGGCCCCTTGAGTGTGGCTCTTCCACAAAATACCAACTTCTGCGCATGGGCCACGAAGTTTCAATTGCTCTGTATGTGCGCGCCCGCACGTGGTATTTTGTGGAGGAGCCACACTCAAGGGGCCAAAGAGCCACCTGTGGCTCTCGAGCCGTGGTTTGCCGGCCACAGGCCTAGACCATCCCAGTACACAGGACAGCACCCAATGAAACTGGGCCCTACATGTGAAGCACCAGGAACTGGAGAATAAAACCCCACTTTAGACCAGGGGTCCTCAAATTACGGCCCGCGGGCCACATGCAGATACAAATATTGTATTTGTTCCCGTTTTGGTTTTTTAGTTCAAAATAAGATCTGTGCAGTGTGCACAGGAATCTGTTCATGGTTTTTTTTTAAACTATAGTCCGGCCCTCCAGCGGTCTGAGGGACAGTGAACTGGCCCCGTTTAAAAAGTTTGAGGACCCCTGCTGTAGACCTTAAAATTGCATTGAAGTGAGACTTGGCAGCACTAACCAAGGAGGTTATAGTATTTCCCCTTCAGAGCTGGTGAAAGATCAGCAACTGGGAACCCTGGAGACCATACACTGCCGTGTCTGCTGACCAATCCGGGAAGGGAAAAATACGGGGCACACCGACATCTCGAGCTCCCCTGTTTCTGAGGGGACTGCACGCCTCCGTCATTTCTGCCACGAACCTCTGATGACTTCCTAAGAAGGCCCAGTCAGGGCCTATCTCCCTACGCCCTCTACACGCCTGCTCACTCCCCATCCTGGAGACGGGCAGCTCTGATTTGTCTTCAGCCAACACACTGGTGATGCGAAAGCAAAGCTAATTGGCCTGAGTGCAGATAACATTCCTTCCAGTCCACACTCCCTAAATAGTTGGTGAGATTTCATACATCTTTATCCATACGCGCATCTGGACAACCATGCCTTTCTCCAAAGGGAAAAAACATCCCACTAAGAGCCTCACTCCGAGCCGAAACCGGTTTGGCTCAGTGGATAGAGCGTCGGCCTGCGGACTGAGGGGTCCCGGGTTCGATTCCGGTCAAGGGCATGTACGGTCAAGGGCATGTACATTGGTTGCGGGCACACCCCCAGTGGGAGATGTGCAGGAGGCAGCTGGTCGATGTTTCTCTCTCATCGATGTTTCTAACTCTCTGTCCCTCTCCCTTCCTCTCTGTAAAAAATCAATAAAAAATATATTTAAAAAAAAAAAAAAAAAAAAAAAAAAAGAGCCTCACTCCGAGTCCCGCTCCTAAATCTATGAAGAACCAAAACGAAACAGGAAACGTCGAAAAAAAAATTAGACACCCCCTCGCCCCCAACTGAGTCTTAAGATGTTAACTTTTAGTATGAAAAAAAGAAAGGATTTTTCTTCTTCAATGGGCATTTCTATTATCAATGCACTTTTAAAAACCAAAGTTGGCAAGTTTACAAGATTTCCAATTGCATTTAGGGAACAAGAGTTCCTTTACTTTGAAGTATATGCTCTCTGATCAAATAGAGCTATTTTTTTAAAAATTATCTATACTAATAAAAGGGTAATAGGCTAATTAGACCAGACATCTTCTGGACATCTTCCGGACGTCCTTCCAGACAAAGCCATGGTGGCTGGGGCCGAGGCAGAGGCGGTTAGGGGTGACCAGGCAGGCAGGGGGGAGCAGTTAGGGTGCGATCAGGCCAGCAGGAGGGAGCAGTTAGGGAGCGATCAGGCCAGCAGGCAGAGGCGGTTAGGGGTGGTCAGGTCGGCAGGCAGAGGCAAGTTAGGGGCAATCAGGCTGGCAGAGGAGCAGTTAGGGCATCAGGCTGACAGGCAGAGGTGGTTAGGGGCGATCAGGCAGGCAGGCAGGCAAGCGGTGAGGAGCCAGTGCTCCCGGATTGCAAAAGGGATGTCAGACAGCCCCCAGGGGGTCCTGGGTTGGAGAGGGTGCAGGCCGGCTGAAGGACCACCCCACGCACGAATTTCGTGCACCTGGCTTCTAGTTAATTACAACTTAATTTACTCCCAAGAGCAATTTCCTACATTAATACCTAACATCATATTCCCAAAATTATTTTTGTGGTTGTTTGGTCCAAATATTAATTTTAAAAGGCTGAAATCAACCGCGAAATAAACAGCAGTCTAAAGAATGATCATCTTTTGCTTCACAATGAGATTCATAATGAGGGTTCCATCACTTAACATAATTCTGAAAAAAAGACACAAAAACTAATGATACTCAGTTATTAAGTGTTATTCTCAAAAATAATTCATAAATAAAAATCTACCACCCCATTCCACCCTCAGGATCCTACCCACCAAAAACAAAAAAGATCCTAAGAAAATCTCTCATCATGCTGCCGTGAGGCACCTTGGAGCATAGATTAACGAGGGGCCGTTGCTACGCCCAGTGACAGGGTTCGGGCTGAAGTCTACTCACACAGTGGAGGATGATGAGCAAACAGCTGTCCTGTGTCTTGAGACAGACATTAGCGTCCTGCCTTCCCTACGCTCATAAGCAGCTACTTAAAGTTTGAGTTTTAGGCAAGAAAACATGTTAAAGCTTCAGTGCTTTCCTGCAGCAGGCTTCAGATTCATTCCTGTAACACAGTCAACAGGAAACAGAGTTGAGACAGTTAAAATCGACCATGCACATTGTCACTGCCTAAAAGCTTAAGGGGCGCTTGCACTATCACAGTGAGATAAGAAAGGGTGGGTGAGGCACAACTCAGAAAAAATAATTTCACTTGGTATTGGGCACCAATGTATAATCTTGCGACAAGTAACTTTCACGTGTTTTTTTTTGCCTGGCCATAAGCCAGGGGAGCAAGGGTTACTTTTTTCAATCATTTGTAAGCAAAGTAAGCCAACTAGGCTGTTGTGTTTGTCCCCCAAGGCTTAGCCAATTTATTCAGCGTAAACAAGTAAAGAAGAACTTCTACAGCGATGGCGGGACCCGCACTACCCCTGGGGCCCTCCCGCTTGGGGAGGATGAGATGCTGGGTCCGGCTGTGACAGAGCAGTGGCCACATTTCTGACATTGGCTCTGAAGGTTCCAGCACATCCCCCAGATCCAAGTGTCTGTGGCACCATTATTGCTACAGGCTGATCAATGTTACAAGGCTTGTCTGAAAAATAAAACTGCATTCACTCAAAATACCCCAGAACACCCAGGTAACTACCTCTCCCCTACATACACAATACTGGAGGCCTGGTGCACGAATTCGTGCACGGGTGGGGTCCCTCGGCCAGGCCGGTGATCGGGGCCACAGGATATTGGCTGTGGGAGCACACTGACCACCAGGGGGCAACTCCTGCATTGAGCATCTGCCCCCTGGTGGTCAGTGCGCATCATAGCGACTGGTCGGTTGGTCCCTTAGGCTCTTATAGATATAGATTGGCCTCAATTTCTACAGTAAATTTTAGGGAAAACTTTAGGATTTCACAAACATAGTAATCTTACTATTTATATTAGCAACATGGTTTAAAAATGCCATGAGAGCCCTCGCCGGTTTGGCGCAGTGGCTAGAGCATTGGCCTGCAGATCAAAGGGTCCTGGGCTCATTCCGGTCAAGGGCAGGTACCTCAGCTGCAGGCTCCTCCCCAGACCTAGCCTTGGTCAGGGCCCATGCAGGAGGCAACCAATCGATGTTTCTCTCTGTCTTTCCCTCTCCTTCCCTCTCTCTCTAAAATCAATGGAAAAATATCCTCCAGTGAGGATAAAAAAATAAAAATGCCATGAGAAATAGCAATCAAACACTAGAATTTCATAAATTTTCAAGTATTATTTAATGCTGAAATATTTTTTAATATATATTTTTATTGATTTTTTTTTTACAGAGAGGAAGGGAGAGAGAAAGTTAGAAACATCGATCAGTGCCTCCTGCACACCTCCTACTGGGGATGTGCCAGCAACCAAGGTACATGCCCTTGCCTGGAATCGAACCTGGGACCCTTCAGTCTATAGGCCGACACTCTATCCACTGAGCCAAACCAGTTAGGGCATTAATGCTGAAATATTTATTACACCTTTGCTATGCCCTCTAAGATGACTGAAGGTTTCAGGGCTCATTTGAAACAATCAAATGCTTCTTTATAATCTACTTATACCACACCTATAATTCCAGGCCCTCGCCAGCCACCTCAGTTAGAGCATCGTCAGTATCCACCAAGTTTGCAGGTTCGATCCCCCCCAGGGCACACACAGGAATCAAACAATGAATGCATACATAAGTGGAACAACAAATCAAGGTTTCTCTCTCTCTGTCTCTCTCAAATCAATCAATAACACGTAAACACATAATTCAAGACCTCATAAAAGCTGTAATTTTATGGAATAATTTTCACTCAAGTTAAAGTAACTGTCCCAGAATCTGTGCCTCCGAGAACTGATGAAACCTGATTTTCACGGCAAGTTCAAGTGAGCCTGCTGTGGCACCACACAACGACTGGAAAATAACTGTGCCAATCTCGGGCTGAAAGGCAGAGACAAGCTCTCCATATAACATTTAAGGAGAGATTCAGGCAAAATCACCAAAGAACGTTACGGTTCTTTGTGGACCACAGTTTCATGAGGACTAGTACACACCGAGTCTCAAAGTGACCCCCCCAAACCACCAAAGGAAAAACAGTAACTTTTAAGTGGATGAATCTGCAGACACCACATTAACCGCGAGATCGGAATTAGTGCCACGGGTAACGGGGCAGGCGGCCACGTGCCTCCTGACGGGGGGCCCGGAGCAGCACACACCACGAGCACCGCAGTTCTGCCCCGACTGCGTTTCCCAAACACGATCACAAGGACACGCCCGACAAACCCACGCTGAGGCCATTCTCCCACATGCCAAGGTCATGAGAGACAACGGAAACCTAAGGAAATGCTCCGGTTCAATGAGAATAGAGACCTAACCAGCAAGTGCAATGAATGATTCTGGGTTGGATCCTGGACCAGAAGAAAAGCTATAAAGCACATCGCTGTGGAAAACTAGAGAAAGCTGAACCTGGACTGAGAATTGTGTTGGAGAATTGTATTATGTCAGTGTTAAATGTCCTTAATTCAATAACTGAAATTTCCCTGAACTATGAGAACGCCCTTAGTCTTGGAAAACACACGTCTAAGTATTACACGGTAAAGGGCGTGACACATACAACTTATTCAGAAACAGTTCAGAAAATAACATAATCACAGAGGATAACCGAGCACGTGTGGCAGGAAGTTAATAAGTGGTGCATCTTGCCAACGGGTGTATGGGAATTATCGCTATCATTAACGCATATAAATAAATCTGAAACTATTTCCAAATAAGACCTGAAAAAAATTAACCTTTGAACCTGACATTCTTTTTTTAAAAAAATATATTTTATTGATTTTTCTACAGAGAGGAAGGGAGAGGGATAGAGAGTTAGAAACATCGATGGGAGAGAAACATCGATCAGCTGCCTCCTGCACATCTCCCTACTGGGGATGTGCCCACAACCAAAGTACATGCCCTTGACCGGAATCGAACCTGGGACCCTGAGTCCGCAGGCCAACGCTCTATCCACCGAGCCACACCGGTCAGGGCTGACCCTGACATTCTAAGGATCCGCATACCTAACAAGGGAGCCAGGATTCCTATGGTCTCCTCACACGCAACAGCAGTGAAGTCTAAGAAGCGGTGCTTGTCTCAAACACCCCGTGCGGGGTCAATGCGGGGGGGACTCAGTGGACCTGAGTCACGTCCATGTCCACCTCCTCCCAACCGTGTTACGCCCACAACTTCCGCAAACCACGCTGCCGCTGAAGAGACCGACTTCTCTAACCGGACACGCTGGCCTCCCTGGGGACACAGCAGGGGTGTGTCCCCTCTAAGAACTCCAAGTTAAGTTCTGGTTCCGCCCGGGAGCAAAGCAGAACGAGTGATCACTCACACGAGGAAGACAGTGAGACAAAGCTCGGGGACGCCAGTAAGAGGCCGAGGAAGCTCCCATTCACTACAGGCACCGGATGTCCCCACCCAGCGGCCTACACACCAACGGGACACCCACACCTTCCAGTGGCAGAAACCCATGAAAGAAAGGAGGAAAAACAGAGAGGATATGAATGAAAGAACATGCGAGACTTTTCTATTAAGAAGCAGAGACAGCCCGGCCGGGGTGGCTCAGGCTTGAGCGTCCACCTGTGAAGCAGGAGGTCACGGTTTGATTCTGTCAGGGACACGCCCGGGTTCCCTGCCCGGTCCCCAGGGGGGACATGCAGGAGGCAGCCGATCCATGAGTCTGTCCTCTCCCTCCCCCTTCCTCTCTGAAATCAATAAAAATATATATTTTTTTCGAAGAAGAAAAGCCGCCCTAGCCGGTTTGGCTCAGTGGATAGAGCGTCGGCCTGCAGACTGAAGGGTCCCAGGTTGGATTTGGACCAAGGGCACATGGCCGGGTTGTGGGCTCAGTCTCCACCCGCTACCCCCAACAGGGGGTGTGCAGGAGGCAGCCGACCCATGATTCTCTCTCCTCATTGATGTTTCTCTCTCTCTCTCTCTTCCTCTTTGAAATGAATAAAAATCTTTTTTAAAAAGATTGACTTTAAAAAAGAAAAAGGAAGCCTTCCATTTACATCAGAGCGAAGGTACTGCGCACACATCCACACCAGGACGTGTCCTCGACTTTTCAAAGTGGCCCGACCTGAAAGGGCCAAGAACTAGGAACATCCCCGATGCCCACCGAACGGTGATGCACCAACCAACTGTGAACTATCCACCCACTGAGCCCTCCTTCAGCCACAGCGACAGGAGCGGCTGCTGAGGCTGAGGCCTGGGTGAGTCTCCAGCTTGTTATGCGAAGGGAGTGAAGACAGAGACAGAGGCCACGCTGTGTGGGACCCTCTGATAGGAGATGCCACAAGGCAGCCATGACAGAGAGCAGATGGGGGTGCAGGGTCTGCCCGAGGGACACAGGACACTCTGGGGTGCAGGCCATGTCCCTGGTGGTCACGGTGCTGGGCTGGTCACAACCAAGACGGCACGTTTAAAAGTGGTCAGTTCTGCCCGGCTGGCGTGGCTCCGTGGTTGAGCACTGACCCAGGTACCGAGAGGTCCCGGGTTCGATTCCCAGTCAAGGGCACATGCCCGGTCGGTAGGGGGCACACAAGAGGCAGCTGATCCATGATGTTTCTCCCTAATTGATGTTTCTCTTTCTCCATCCCTCTTGCTTCCTGTCTCTAAAAAGCAATAATAACCATTTTTTTTAAAAATTAAAAAATAAATTTTATTATATGCAAATTTACCTCAATAAAGCTGATTTAAACAATAAAAATAGGACAAAGGAGTGAAAATGGCCATTTTGATTCAAAATATGACTCGAGTAATGCTGTGCTGGGTGTAGGGTAAGTATTACAGGCCTGAGTTATGCCAAGAGGATCCATATAACCAATGAGTTCAGGTTTCAACAGGTATCAGTTTGCCACTAAGTAAATATTTTATATTTTAAAATAATTTTCTAATTATTCTCATTTCTAAGCAGAGAAACAAAACGTTTTCCTTTACCTTTCCTCTACATTCACATCTTAGATCATGTCAACACCTTGAAAATGATGAGGCACCTTCACCCTAGCTGGTCTGGCTCAGTGGATAGAGTGTCAGCCTGCGGACTGAAGGGTACCGGGTTTGATTCGGGTCAAGGGAACGTACCTCAGTTGCAGGATCGATCCCTAATAGGGGGCGTGCAGGAGGCAGCCGATCAACGATTGTCTCTCATCACTGATGTTTATCTCTCCCTCTCCTTTCCTCTCTGAAATTTATAATGTATATATATATACACACACACACACACACACACACACACACACACACAAAATAAAAATATGATGTCGTACCTTGAACAAGGTCAACTTGGACTGCTTTTTCAAGAACACACCATTATTTTACAATAAACATGAAGCATGAATTGGAGCTTGAACGTGTTCATCGCCAATTTTTACAGCTGTGTGTGTAGGAGTGTATAATTCTGACAAATTCTACTAAACATTATTTGCTAGTTTTAGATTTTAAAGTATAACTGACATGAAGTAATGTATTACATTTCTGCAAAAAATACCTCCCAAATAACGGCAGCAGCTCAATCATTAAAGTTTTATTACAAAATAATTCATATTCCTAAGGAGTTCTCAATTTTTCACATAACTTAATTTTTTTAAAAAGGTACTTCTCTTGAAAAGATTAGTCACCAGTATTCAAGTATAAAATTAAAGATTAACTTATAGTAAATTGGGTAATTTGAGGCCAAGAGACTTCTTCATAGAACTTTTGGATCTTAAAAGTATTTTTACAAAAAAAATATAATTGAGCCCAGCTTATGTTGCTCACTGGTTAGCATCGACCTATGAGCCAGGAGGTCATGGTTCGATTCCCGGTCAAGGGCACATGCCCGGGTTGTGGGCTTGATCCCCAGTAGGGGGCGTGCAGGAGGCGGCCGATCCATGATTCTCTCTCATCATGGATGTTTCTCTCTCTCTATCCCTCTTCCTTCCTCTCTAAAATCAATAAAAACATATTTAAAAAATATATAATTAAAAACATTTACTTGTTTACCACAAAGTTAACACAAAAGCTACTACTCATCTAGTAACACTTTTAAACACAATTGATTTTCTTTTTAAGTATCCAACAACCATTAAGTCATTTTTCCCCTATAAAATACTCTCGCATCCATCTTGGTTAACAGTTACCTTGCAGAGAAATACTATCAGTTACAAGTGAGATAAATATATAAAGAAAAGACCAAGGACAAAAACATCACTTCTTAGAAACGAAGCGCACATCGATACGCATGTCACTTTCCTGGCCAAGGTTAGGCGTGCAGTTTTTTTTGTTTGTTTTTATTTTGTTATAAGAAAGCCATTTTTGGTATTAGATGGTAAGACACACTCTGGCATAGCTTTCTTTTTAAAAATATATATATTTCTTTTATTGATTTCAGAGAGGAAGGGAGAGACAGAAACATCCATGATGAGAGAGAATCATGGATCGGCTGCCTCCTGCACGCCCCACACTGGGGATCTAGCCCGAAACCCGGGCATGTGCCCTTGGCTGGAATTGAACCTGGGACCCTTCAGTCCGCAGGCCGATGCTCTATCCACTGAGCCACACTGGCCAGGGCTGGGCGTGCAGTTTGATAGCACTGGATGTCAGTAGTCATGGGTCTTGCTCAGACTGCATTTCCAGTCAGTACCTGGCACACCCTGCATGGAACAGGTCCTCTATGTTGACACAGAATTCTAGGCACTCAAACGTTTATATAATGAATCTGACCTGCATTTATCCGCATCACAAAAACAAAGGCAGGTCCCGCTGGTGTGGCTCAGGTGTGGCTCGGGGGCTGGGCATTGGCCCAGGACCCAAAAGGTCACCTGTCTGCCCACCAGTGCACATGCCTGGGTTGAGGATTCCATCCCCGGCAGGGGGCGATAGGTGACGGTCCCCTCTCTATGTATCTATCCTTGTCCCTTCCTCTCTCTAAAAATCAATAAAAACATTAAAAACAAAACTCTGAACCCCTAATATATCAACTATAGAAAATCCAATCACCCAAGTAAAAATCTAATGAACAAACTTGTCCACCTTTGATTTGTAGTCAATCGGGGGATGCTTGAACAGTGTAGAGCGTACGAGTCCAGTGTCAATGAACCCCTTTCCTCCTTCCAGGCCATTTAATCTATGACAATCTCAAAATAATATGCCCGATGACAAGTCCGTTCTTAAGACTTTCTAGTTTGTACTATATTCTCTTTGAGAATTTAATGGCACCCATAGGTCATTTTTAAAAGCATATCTATATCTATATCTATATCTATACTAATAAAAGGGTAATATGCGAATTAGACCAGATGGACCGGACATCTTCCAGTCCTCCTTCCAGACAAAGCCACGGTGGCAGAGGCAGAGGCGCTTAAGGGTGATCAGGCCGGCAAGCAAGTCGTTAGGAGCCAGCGGTCCCGGACTGCAAGAGGGATGTCCCGGATTGGAGAGGGTGCAGGCTGGGCTGAGGGACACCCCCACCCCGTGCACAAATTTCGTGCACCAGGCCTCTAGTATATACGTAAAGCACAATTGAAGGAGTCTCTTTTTCACACCATTGAAATACCCTACATGCATATTTTTATTACTTCTAATACTGAAAAAAACTAGTAATTTGACAAATTTTCAAATTTCAAGTCTGCCTTAATTAGGAAAAGCAGCAGCGCATCAGCTCTGAAGGTACTCAGGAGTCCACACCGGAACCTGCGCTGATCGGGTGCCAGCATTATATAGACAGAGACCACCTTGGTAACTGTAGGCTCCTGTGTCAGCGGTCCCGGGTGGACTGTCCGGCAGGCCCACATCAGCCATCCCCAAAGGCTCTTCTCTTCTATCTCTGTGTCGTTATAAAACAGAATAAATTACTAAGCACCATACTCTCTGAAGCCACTTAGCATTCGGGTGGAAACTGTTTCCACTTCATCGACAATGTGCTCTATTTATTTATTGTTCTCCTTATTGATTGGCCCTAAACCCGCTGGGTGAGGGCCAACTGGCTCCAACGCTGGCCTCAATGTATTTACGGCTCGGAGGCTGAAGTCCCACCGAGCTGGCTTCATGGAGCCAGAACCAAAGACCCAAGGGACTCTGAGTCACACTTTCAGGAGCTACGCAAGTTGAAAAAGCCAAGTTTTCCTGAAATGATCACTAATGTGGATTTCCCTCCATAACCTTCACACCGGTGTTTCTCAAACACACGGATTAACAGCATCAGAAATCACACCCTTCTGTGTCCCACTCCTATGACTGACTCCATTTCTGGAGCCCGAGCCCAAGGGTCAGCACGCTCCAACCAGCTCCTAAGGGAGTGTCAGGTTCACGTTCGAGAACCACTACCTTAGTCACCTACTGGAAAATAGTACGTGAGTACAGAACACAACAGAACACAATCCCATGTAATAAAAGCCCAGCGGCCATAGCAGCGTCACGACCAGAACGACCGCTGACCAGTCACCATGAGGTGCACTGACCACCTCTAGGTCCCCGCCCGCAGGCCCTGATGGCAGGATGGGGGCGGGGCGGGACCGGGGACTGGCGAGCGGGCGGAAGATGGCCCTGACCACAGGCTAGGCCTAGGGACCCTACCCACGCACGATTTCGTGTACTGGGCGTCTGGTAAGTACGTATTTACAGTTGAAAGAAAGATGGTTTCAAATTACTGCAAAGTTGATAACTTTAGAATAACTGAGGTCAATTAAAATTAGGTCAAAAGCTGCAATTCAAAAAATACCTCTCGAAAAACCAATGGTTTCTTATAATAAACTCTGGAGAACCACTATTTAAAATTTTTGCAAGTGCTTTTTGTTGGCGAGAGGTAAGAAAACATGGTCAGTTCTAACTATAGCAGGTGGTAGGGAACAAGTGATTTCACCTTTTCAGCATTTAGAGATGACAACTAAAATAAGGGAAGTGTTAATAGACAGAGTTGCCACTCATATTTGGGGACAAAAAGTGAGTAGCTACCAAGATCTGAAATCCACTGAGAAAAGATACATTATATGTTTTATGCAACTGCCTAGAAATTTAAGAGAAATTATTTTGTATTCTGTTTATGAAAGCTAATAGTCTTTTCAAATGATATATTATTTTATTATTAAATATTATAACGTTTAAAACCAATTAAATGAACTGTCACTTTGCATTTTTATTATTCTAAAAAGCAGCAATTATTTTGGATAGTGATATATGCCAAATTAAAAATTTGAGCCCAGCCATGGTGGCTCAGTGGTTGAGTGTCGAAGTATGAACCAGGGTGTCATGGTTCGATTCCCGGGCTTGATCCCTGACCATGCAGGAGGCAGCCGATCAATGATTCTCTCTCATCATTGATGTTTCTCTCTCCTGTTCCTTCTCCCTTCCTCTCTAAAATCAATAAAAATATATTTTAAAAAAAATTGAGGAGAATGGCATTTTCTGCCTCTAAAATACCATAATGGTTAAACAAACAAACAAACCCCAAACCTTCTGCTTTTATAATGAGCAATCGTGCATTTTTATTAGAAGTTAATAACTGCATCAACTCTGGACTACAGGATTCAACCCTTTCAAAGAAAACATTCATCTATATTTTCAAAAGTTCTATCCACTTCATCTTTTTCTCTTGCTACCAAGATGCTTTCAAAACTACAGATGAAAAAGGATGTTTTTTAAGCCCAATGAAGGTGCTTTTGCCTTAAAATATGCTGTGGGGGATAATGAAGAGAAATAAAGGTAAAGAAATATAGTATTTGAAATAAAAAGTGATTCTAAATCAACTATTTCTAGGTGAGATCAGCTGCAGCATCTCACTGCTTTGATGAGGTGGTATTTGATGTGGGAAACGTGCAGCCTGTTCTCCTACCTGTGAGTGACCAGCAGCTTGACAGGTGCTCACAGGTGGACGCATCACACACCTGGAGGCAAAAGTGGCCCCAGGTGGGGCTCCCTGCTGCCTGAGGAGGTCAGCAGCGGCTCACGGCTCAGGTAAAGCCTGTCACACCTGACCTCACCCTCCTCTCACAGCCTGGCCTCCAGCTTTTATTAAACGTGAGGAATTCAACAGCTTTGAAACTCAAAACTTACCACACACGGAAAACTACCTTTATGCTCCCTATGTCTCATTCTTTTATCTTTTCACTAGAGGCCCGGTGCATGAATTCGTGCACTGATGGGGTCCGGCTGGCCTGCCCCAATGGGGGGGGGGGGGGGCTGCGGGCGGTTGGCTGGCCGGCCCCACACGACTGGGGTGTTGGGGGGGGCCGATCGGGGGCGATTGGGGCCGGATCAGGCTGGTTGGCTGCCGCAGTGCACGTCACAGCCACTGGTCGTTCTGGTCGTTCCACCGTTCTGGTCGCTGGGCTTTCATACATAGAGCTACTCTGCACATTTTAAAGTGTCTCTCTTGTTTGGGATGTTCCAAAAAATTGTCAGACCTGCTTTAAAACAATGTTTGCCTTCAAGCACTTTTAGACGAAGGCCAAGCGTTGGAGTCTCCCTAGAAGGAAGACCCAGTGAAGTGGAGCCGAGGGGGAAGGTGGCGACGCAGAGGGCTGGCCTGGGAGGCTCGGAAGGGCTTCGGCCAAGGTCAGGTCCAAGTGTGGAGCCACCGTCAGCGAAGGCGACCGTGGCCCACCGGGCAGCCTTCCTGAAAGGCCTCGCTGGTTACATGAAGGGAACACCCGGAACTTGGTCAAAGTGTTTAGGGGCTGCAGGCGGGAATGTTCAGCGCACAACTGGCTGGTGTGGTCACGCACCCCAGGCAGGCAAGAACGCTCCAAGGGCAACGAGGAATCAGGGAATCAGGCCGGCGAGCCGCGCGGTGCAGAGGGGGGTGCAGAGCCAGAGCTGGAGGCGACCGTCAGCCAGCAGGCAGGCAAGTCATCGAGGGAGGAGCCGGCGGGGCCTGGGCCGAGATGGAGGAACAGCCTGTGGAGTCCAGCGATGCTGTGGACGTAAACCTGACAGGAAGCTGGGGCTCCCTGGGTGCGGGAGGAGGCTTCCCTGCCCTGGACCCACCGGCTGTGCCGGGAGGGAAAGGGCCCCAGGGAGCTGCTGGGAGGACAACATGAGCAGGTGGGTTAGCCTTGTTGAGGTCCACGCAGGCCTGGAGGAAGGGATGGCCGTGGGACTCAAGCGCAAATAGAAGTCCCGGATTTAAGACGCAGATCTCGGAACCATGTATGTCACTGCACAGGGGCCTGGAGGTGACCCGAGAAGCCGGTGGGAACGGGGCAGGTCGGCACCCTGTGCAATTCCCGGACTGAGGACGGACAGCTCCAGCAGGAGGCCCAGGCAGCGCTATTACACGCGTGGGAAGAGTCTCAAGAAGGAAAAAGTTATCAACAAAGAGTCCCCTCCTCACACATTCGCCGACTTTCACAGAGAAGCCGACGGTCCCGTCCCCTGGGATGGAGAACAGAGACCCTGTCACTGCGCCCAGGGTACGTTTTACCGACTTACTGCCCATGCAAATCACTCCTCCTGCTATTAGGAAAAATAAAGCTCAGGTTCTCTCGATTCTACAAGAACGAGGTAGAGCCGCCACGCGTCTCATCTCGCCTCAACGTCACGGCATTTCAAGAGTTCACTTCTCCCGCTAGGAAACGGGTTTCTGCCTCTGAAGCAAACTTCTTACCAAAGGCAGAACGAGATACCCGGGTGCGGCCCACCAGAGACAGGACAGGAGAGAAAGGACCGAAAAAGGAGGAAAGACACGCCTTCCCCCAGGGGACTAGGAGAGGAGGGAGCCCATTAACAGGAACCTCCAGCCGAACCTGAAATGACTTTCCCTAAAGTGTTATGTTTACCGTTACCGAATCTTCATCTCTACCTGGCGGCAATAAAATTAATGGGTTAAGAAGAAAATTAGATACATTTCCTCAAATGCAGGACAAAGTTAATATTCATGACATAAATATTTAAGCAACAACACAAATTTTTAAATATGCAAGTGAAACTCAATCGGTCTATTCATGAATAAAGTATTTATCTGTCTAAATGCTGGCTTCTCTAGGAAATTCAAATGCCTAGAAGATGGATTTCAGAAGAATTCTGTCACTAATGAAAAGTGGTTAGTTTTAAGTTTTTCTTTTCTTTTCCAAATAAGAAAACCAGTGTCTGGAAAATTGAACTTTTCAGGTCTAAGAAAATAGACATTAAAACAAACAAACAAACAAAATGCAAAAATCCTTCCCTTGAAACAAACACGATAACCAACACTGGCTCGGGAAGTTGGATACACTAAGTTATCGGTAAACTGAAGTAAAAATTTACAGATAAGTTATTTAAGTTTCAACATGAGCGAGACAAACGCAAGGTCACACCGGCTCGATCCCCGGCTGCATCAATGAGTCAGCGAGCGACCCAGGACCTCCCACCGCCTTTTAAAAGCGGCATTAGGACTGAATTGTCTCGGTTTTTGCTTTAGAACAACTTCGCAAGTTTATTCTGGAACAACAGTTAACAAGTTTCATAACGTGAGCAGGTGCAGCTATTCCAGTTCACAGACTCTGGCGAGAGTCCATGTGATCAGCAGTTACTGCCAACAAAGCAGGCTCTTACAGACGGACAGACGGACAGACGGCATGCGGGGACCCCCTCTCGGATGCAGCCCTCTCCCCTTTGACTGACAGCCTGTGAAATCCGCTTTCAATCCTACATCTGTACGGACACTTTCTGCATCTACGCTGCGTTTTAAAAACTCAGAAATGCGCCAACAGTGACACAGGTGCTCCTGTCTGTTCAGGGACGGGCGGAGGGACGTCGGCGGGCGCTGCCCCAGCCCCCTCCTGCACTGCTCCTGAGATGTGTCATTTCAGAAGGTATTTCCTCTGGGCTGTGCGCACCAGCAGCAGGTGCCCAGGAAAGCAGGCCTGAACCACAGTGCCCGTGTGAAAGATTAAGCCAGCGGTTCTCAACCTGTGGGTCGCGACCCCTTTGGGGGTCAAACGACCCTTTCACAGGGGTCGCCTAAGACCATCGGAAAACACATATATAATTACATATTGTTTTTGTGATTAATCACTATGCGTTAATTATGGTCAATTTGTAACAATGAAATTGGGGTCACCACAACATGAGGAACTGTATTAAGGGGTCGCGGCGTTAGGAAGGTTGAGAACCACTGTATTAAGGCCTTCATGGATGGAAAGCAATAATGTGATGAGTAAAATACCCAAAGACATAATTGCTCACTTAAAAATTTTCCCCATGTCCTTGAGGTGATTTTAATGTCCAGAAAATGGGTTTAGATCCATCTACATCCTGGAAAAGAGAATTTAAACTAGGCTGTTGGTTTAGGCAAAACGATGAACAAGTCCGAGGGCGGGAGAGGCACACGTTACCAGAACATTCCAGGGCCACGTTAAAGAGATCTGGAAGCACTGCCCGCAGTGGGCAATAGAAGCTGGAACATCCTTTTTGAAAAGCAATTTGGCCAATGAAGTGTTCGCATCCTTTGATCTAGGTAAGCCCACTCCGGGCGATTTTCCCAAAGCAAATGAACCATTTAAAGAAAAGGGAAATGTTTTTCAAATTTCCACATAGAAGTCTGTTCAACGCAATGCCATTTTAAATGGTGAAACATTAGGCACAATCTAAATATAACACAGGCAAAAGCCTAAAGTAAGTCCCACTAACAAAAAAAATTATACAGCAACAGAAATTAAAACTAGTTGAACATCAGATGATACAGTGTAGTAAAAAAACAACAACACTGCACTTCTTTACAGTTGTGGGAAAAATACAAGAACATGGTAGGACATAGAAGGGAAGATAAAAAAGATAAGACCGCCACACAGATCTTGTGGGTGTGTGGATGACTTTTCTTAATTTTTTAAAAATTATTATTATTATTATTACTGCTGCATTACTTACGCGATAGAGTAGAAAAGCATTAATTTAAAACCACTGTGTGATCTGCAGAAGCCGTTTAGCAAATACAAGCATTATACTGGCTGAAATGCTTAGCTAGCACTTGGGCTGATTACTCAAACTTTTATACCTTAATTTCTATGAAATCAAAGAACAACACTGTGAAGAAAAGAGCATCTAAAGAAACCTTCTGGCACTGGAATAACACGATGATTTCCTCGGTGGGAACTGTCAACAGACTCACAGATCCTTTAGGAAAAACGTTCTGGGCGCCTACATGGGATTCATTCCCTGTTACAAAGCGTGCTCATCACTCACCCACGCCTTGGAATAAAGTTTGAAGGAGAAAGCAGTTTCACCTTGTCCGTATACAACAAATCAATGATTTCTTAAGAGAAAGCTAAAAGGATAAGCATATTAGAAATGCTAACATATTGCTAAATTTAGAATAAACTGAAGTTAAAAGGCAGGGGGTGTGCAGGGGAAATTAACGGGCATTTCAGCTTTCTACACACACATTTCCCACGTCTTCCAGCCACTTCCCACCTCGAGTTCCAGGAAAAGGACCTCAGGTCGCCCCCCGCGCCGTCGGCTGCAGAACCCGGCAGGTAGGTGGCCCCACAGGCCAGCCCCGAGCCGAGCGGCTGCTGGAGCGGATCTGACCCGGACATTTTTTTAAAATGACACTCAGATTCGGACCTGAAAATCACGGTAAAACAAAGTCGAGTTTGATCTCTCAGCACCGATTTCCTGCCCAAACAGCCCTTTTGTTCTGCTCCCTGCCTACTCCTCACGCTGTTGGCATCAGAAACGGCGACCAGGACAGAGCCGGGAGGACACAGAGCGGAAGCGATCAGAGCGCAGGAGGAAGGGTCAGGAGAAGATGAGAACAAAAATCCTACCAACAAAACCTCCACAATGTTGTTTGCTTCACCTCAGATTAACTTCACTGAAGCTGTGCCCGGGCCAACCAAACCTGCACGCCAAGCCCCGCCCCCGCCCATCCCAGTGGCCGAGGCGCCAGGTCCCCGCCCCGCTGGCGAAACCGGCGCCTGTGATTGGACACGGCCACTACCCATCATCCTAAAGAACTTTTCCTGGCTAGCAGGGTAGGTTACACCCACTGAACCCCCGGCTAAGCTGGTTTCTTAAAGGAACAGAACGGAATGTTCCCGCTGCCCCCTCCTCGGCTATTTGCTGACTCTTTTGTCTGCGTAAAAACAAATGAACCAACAGCCGTGAAAACCTCACAGAAGCAGCGTGAGTTTGTAGTTCGGTGACCAACTGCTTAGAACACGAGGCTTTTAGCATTTGGTATTTTTCAGAGCCGAAAAGACCCCCTTTTCAGGGAGTTAACATTTTGCCTGAATAGTTTACATTTTAGAGCGGCCACAGAAATCCGCGGCCACGCCGCGCAAAGAGGAACAAAACAGCGTTTCCTCCAAGGCTCCGGGAGACGACTGCACCTTAGGTGAGAACACACAGCACCTGAAATACTGACCCCAACGCACGGATGTCTACGCCGCCGATCACATTGATACTTACGTCCTCGGTGTAACGAGAGCGAAATCGGCAGCGACACCAAAAATCGGTATTTCTACTTAAAACTGAAAAGTGTCGGGCAGAAATGTCACTTCCCTATTCGCACACGTACAGGTGTGACGGTGTGTGTTTCCCGGTTCACACTGAGGCACAGCAGGCGGGCGTCCAGAACAGGAAAAGGCAGCTCGCCCTAATGACCCGTGCGGGCAGGCAGCTGAGGATGTTATTTATGTTGTTTTTCAAAATAAGGGCGGACACTATTTTGTGCTTTAAGGCGGCACGGGCGCCCTAAGACGCAGCTGACGGGTGTACGCCCCTAACCTACTAAATCATAGTAAATGTTATTTTTACTACAGCTTCTAAAGAGAGCACATGGACACTCCGATTTTTAAACAAACAAAAAAAGACCTCGTATCACTTTAAGCGTTACTAAATTTGCTACCTGTTACTATATGTTTATTTGTTAGAACTGCTTATGTTTTAACAGGTTGGCCCATCAAATATGACTCTGACATGAGTCATTATCTGACTGAGATTCACATCCTTCAATAAAGTCCATTTTTCACCTCTACCAAAAATCTGACTGAGTAATAAAAGCAAATTCAAACTGAAAGCAAACTAAAGTGGCTCTTCTTCAAATATACGTTAAGTTTATATAAAGAATTTTCAATATAAGTTTACAGTTTTCAAAGTTCAAAACCCTGCGAGCATTTTTCCTCCAAGAAAATCCACGTCTAGAACACAGAGCGGAGGGGCTTGTTCTGGATAAAAAGAGACGCCTTTGTGAGAAAGGGAAACGCACATAATTGCGAGGAGACATGACTATGGGGCGATTCCCTGCAGAAGCCCAACAGCTGCAGGCGCCGTTCTGCCTCGGAAGTGGCCGGACTGAAAGGCCGTTCACAGGCCTCCTCCCAAGACCCTCTGCACGGACTCGCGGCACTTCAGGAGTCAGGTCCAGGCTGTCCTCCACGGTGGGACGGACGGACACTCGCTGAGGAACACGGGAAGCAGAAGAGGCCCAGGCGCCAACAGCAGACACAGTAGACAAGCTGAGTTACAGCCGGGGACTGGGGAGAGCAGGACACGGCAAATGCTTACGTCTTAAAATCTGGCAAGCATAAAACCAGTAGACAGTGATGGGAACCAAAGAAACCTTTGCCCCGACACCGTATCTCACTGCCAAGTTAATTATTTGTACAAAACAGGCACTCGTCACAATCTCTATATATAAAAGGCTAATACGCAAAGTATCCCCTCGGGAGTGCGACCGGGAGACCGACCACTCACTATGACGTGCGCTCACCACCAAAGGGCAGCATGGGACGAAGGAAGGCCCCGGCCAGCAGCGGGGAAGGGGCCCAGCCGGCAGCCGGCA
This sequence comes from Myotis yumanensis, assembly GCF_028538775.1. Taxonomy (NCBI): domain Eukaryota; kingdom Metazoa; phylum Chordata; class Mammalia; order Chiroptera; family Vespertilionidae; genus Myotis; species Myotis yumanensis. The sequence goes on along the minus strand of NW_027223771.1, from coordinate 10,705,361 downwards.
GGTGGGGAAGGAAGGCCGGATCGGCCCTGATTGCCAGCCGGGCCTAGGGACCCGACCTGTGCATGAATCTCGTGCACCGGGCCTCGAGTATAACACCAGGATCGCTCTCGATCTAGAGCCAGAAGAGCAGAGAGGTGGACATGGCTATTCCAGACTGCGCGGAGTCCTCCGGGATCTCCTTGAAAGAAGTTCAAGGTGATAAATACCATCCTAAGGCGGCTCACAGGTTAAAAATAAAGGTATTGTGTTCGCCTTCTAAATCCGCAGCAGAAGGAAAGAGCAGAAATAAAGGGAGGACAGTGACAGCACGCCCACGATTATTTAACAATATTGCCTCGTAGGAACACGGTGTCTGCGAGGTCTCGGACTCCCCGACTGAACGTGACAATATCACTTCCCCAACATCAACGAGTCAAAGGACTGACTATCTCCCTGTGGGAGCTGCTCGGAGGTTGACATCAACTGCAAACAACTTAGGAGAGAACGAGCTGGCGAACAACTTGTTCTCGATTCCCTTTTGATTAAAAAGTCCCCATCGAGGCTCGGCATCTCGTCTATGAGGAACAGCCTTTGGGACAGAGAGCAGACTGGGGCCGGCTTTAGAATTTCACAGGATGAGAACAGCCCACACTCGTCTTCCTACAGAAGTGAATCCTTCGCGTCATCCCTGGGCCCCACAGGCGGGTGGCATGGCTGAAAGGACCCCTCTGACACGAGCAAAACATGGCTGGGCTCACTCAGGAGAAAGTCTGAAAACCACCAGCTAATGGAGAAAACAAGTGATTTTTAAAAATATTTCCCTGGCCCTCGCTGGTGCGGCTCAGTGGGTAGAGCCTCGGCCTGAGGACTGAAGGGTCCCGGGTTCGGTTCCCCTCCAGGGCACATGCCTGGGTTTTGGGCCCGATCCCCAGTGGGGGGTGTGCAGGAGGCAGCCGATCCATGATTCTCTCTCATCATGGATGTTTCTTCTCTCGCTCTCCCTCTTCCTTCCTCTCTGAAATCAATAAAAATATTGTTAAAATAATAAGTAAACAAATATATTTCCCTGCCAAATACACATTGCCTACGAAAGCGAGGTCGGTGCCTGGGCGTGCAGTCCCTGATGTGCATCTTCTAAGACATGAAGGGGAGAAAGCAGAGTGAGTATGGCAGGAAGGGGAGGTGGTGACAGGCCATTCAGCAGAATACGACGCACAGAGGAAACAAATAGAGAAGAAAGCAAAAACCAGCTGAAAGAAGACGCATCTTTCTCAGAGACAGCGAATCGCGTTAAGTCCAGCGGGCGAACAATAGATGCGAATTAAAAAGGAAAAGGGAACCCTAACTGGTGTGGCTCAGTGGTTAGAGCGCCGGCCTGCGGACTGAAGGGTCCCGGGTTCGATTCCGGTCAAGGGCATGTACCTTGGTTGCAGGCACATCCCCAGTAGGGGGCGTGCAGGAGGCAGCTGATCGATGTTTCTCTCCCATCGATGTTTCTAACTCTCTATCCCTCTCCCTCCTCTCTGTAAAAAATCAATAAAATATCTATATATAAAAGCCCAGTGACCAAACAGTGGACCAACCAGAACGACCGGTCGACCGGTCACTATGATGCATACCAGCCACCAGAGGGCAGATGCCCAACGCAGGAGCTGCCCCCTGGTGGTCAGTGCGCTCCCACAGCGGGAGCAGCCGCTCAGGGGACAGGTCCACAGCCACGCAGCTGACCGAGATGCGCGGTGCTCCCACAGCAGCTGATCCCTGCAGGCCACGCCCCCCACCAGTGCACGAATCATGCACCGGGCCTCTACTAAAGAAATAAAAAATAAATAAAAAGGAACAGGGATCACAATGCTGCGACCACAGGCTAGCAAAGGACAAAAGCATCCCTAATCCTCAAGTATGTTCACGCGCCGTGTCACATACCCACGTCGGCTGCGCGACACAGAACAGTGACAGGAGACAGACTGGCAGCTGTAAGTCCCCTTCTCCCTCCTTAGCAGCCTCAGCGAGGAAAAGGTGAAAAGATAAAAGGGGGATCACTAGCTGTCAAAAGAAAAGCTTTCCTGGTCATAGAAAAACTTTAGACGTTATAGTCACTAACACAATTTTGAAAAGCACCAAACAGGTGACATTCTCTGATGATTACACAGTAAGATTCCAAGTTAACAAGAACGCGTATTCATTCATCAAACCTTCTGAACACCTACGACACGCTGGCACCACCAGCCGCTGCGGAGGCCACTGTAGAAACGTAGGGTCTACAGTCAGTGAAAAGTTTGCATTTTATTGTCTATGGAGACGGATCGCGTTTGGGGTAAGCTTTGAAGGGGGAGGCAGGCTAATCCTGTGTAGAATTCAACTTGTTTAGAGATGCGAATACTCACAAACAGAAAGGCTGGGGGTGTACCGGCCAAACTTCAACAATGGTTACTTACTCTAACTTTCTATTCCTTCTTCAAGTGGGTTTTTTTTTTTAAGCCCAAAACATGTTGCCCTTATAATCAAATCCAAAAATGAGGTTTTTAAAAAACAGAACAAAGCCCAGCTGGTGAGGCTCAGGGGTTGAGCATCGACTTAGGAACCAGGAGGTCAGGGTTCGATTCCCGGTCAGGGCACAGTCCCGGGGTTGCGGGCTCCATCCCCAGCAGGAGGGGTGCCAGAGGCAGCCGATCCAGGAATCTCTCATCATTGATGTTTCTCTCTCTCTCTCCCCCCCTTCCCCTTCCTCTCTGAAATCAATAAAAAGCATATATAGTTTTTAAAAGACAGAACAAAACAGCCCTTCCAAAATAAAGCATCCTGATTATCTGTCTGCAAACTACATATACCAGTGATGGTGAACCTTTTGAGCTCGGCATGTCAGCATTCTGAAAAACCCTAACTGAACTCTGGTGCCGTGTCACATATAGAAATTTTTTGATATTTGCAACCATAGTAAGACAAAGACTTATATTTTTGATATTTAATTTATATATTTAAATGCCATTTAACAAAGAAAAATCAACCAAAAAAATGAGTTTCGTGTCACCTCTGACACGCGTGTCATAGGTTGGCCATCACTGACATATACTATAAAAAAACAATAATAAACTCAAATCATCTCTATGCCTATGCCTTTAAAAACAGGTTATTCAAAGCTATACATAAACTCCTATTACACACACACACATACACACACCCCATTTTCAGGAAATGAATGCTGCTCCCTCATTTGTCATGTCCCTGCAGCGAGCAGGATAAACAAACAGAAGCTCACCTTGGGCGCTCCCAAATCTCGGCCCAGGAAGGGACAAGCACTTAAGTGGGTGGTGAGCAAACAGCTCCAGGTGAATACCCCCCGCGGATCTTCCCCCAAAGGACACCCTAACCCTTTCCTGCAGGCCCTGCCACCTGCCAGGGGCTCCCCTTAACCCCCGTCTGTGACCCTCGAAGGATCAACCCGCACAGGCTGTTTTCACCGGAGCCTGCTGGGGCGCGGGAGGTTCCAGAAGGGCAGGCACACCTCGTTTCGTGGCACTCCGCTTTCAGGTGCTTCACTGAAGTTGCCTTTTTTTTTTTTTTTTTAAACTGAAGGCAAGACCCTCCACCAGCAAAAAAAGATTCTTTTCGATACATTTTTTTTTAATGATTTGCAGAGATTTCCTGACAGCTCGTGGCTTGTTTTCATTATCTTTTAAAAATATATATATATATTTCTTTATTGATTTCAGAGAGGAAGGGAGAGGGAGAGGGAGGGAGGGAGGGAGAGAGAGAGAGAGAGAGATAGAAACATCCATGATGAGAGAGAATCATTGATCAGCGGCCTCCTGCACCATCGAGCCCGCAACCAGGGCACGTGCCCCCAGGCGGACGCTCTACCCACTGAGCCACACGGGCCAGGGCTATTTGCAATACTTGCTTTATGAAGGTGATCTGGAACCAGACTCACAACATGTCCAAGGTGTGACTGTCATTTGCCAGATTACACAGGGTGGAGAGGGGAGCACAGCCAGAGTGATGGATGTCACATACAATCAAGTGTGTTTTTCCTACTTTTTTTTTTAGAGAGGGAGGCAGGGAGAGAGAGAGAAAAGAAAAACATCCATGTGCAAATGACACACCCATTGGTGGCTTCCCCTATATGCCCAGACATCAACCCGCCACCCGCTGGTGTATGGGACAGACACGCCAACCGCGCCACACTGGCCAGGGCTCTCTGATTTTCACACTGAAAAAGGTCACGCCTACTGCCAGACAGCTCACGATGTGATTTCAAAGGAAAAGATCCATCACGCGCAGGTGAACAAGAAATCCTGGTTTCTCAGGCACAGGCTCAAAACACAGGCACGAATCCTTACGGCTACGCACCCCCCACGAGAACAGAAGGGAGAACCCTAACGTTTTTCGTGCTTTTGATTCATTTCATTTCCAGCATTTCCATCGATGTCGCTCCCGACTACCTAAAACTCTGGCAATGCGATCTGCACTCTGTGCGACAGAGGCTCTTGCTCTTGGGCACCAGAGTCAAGAAACAAGAAATGTTCCGAGGGCTGACTGTTGACAGCAAAACAAAATAAAAATAAAAAACAGCCCACAATCAAAACGCCCGTGAGCGATGGAAGATGAAGACATCGCTGTGCGGCAATGAAATGAACAGACTACGACCACACGCAATTTTTATAAAACCCAGGAGAAAAAGCAAATGGAAAAACGTACAAATATTATGTCATGAAACTTTTTTTGTTTTTTAAAGGCAAGGGGATGATGAACACAAAACCTACCAGACTAGACCCATTACCTGGGTGAGGAGGAACAAGGACGGGAAGAAACACAGAAACAGATCCAAGTTTGGGGGTGGAGTCATGGATTGTACTACGTTCTGCTTCTTTATACCGCACTGTGTTACATAGTCGTCTTTTGTGGTACATTAAACACATATTACATATTAAACATATATATATGTGTGTGTGTGTGTCCATATACATGGAGGACACTTATTCATTGATTTTAGAGAGAAAAGGGAGAGGGGGCGAGACAGAGACACACCTATGGGTTGCCTCCCAGAATACACCCTGGCCTGGGGTCGAACCTGGGACCCTTCAAGTGCATGGGGGGCGGGGGGTGAAAGCTCCTACCACTGAGCCACACCGCTGGGCCAGGGCTAAAATATGTATTTCAATATTTTCTTGGCTTCCTGAAGGTATAACCGACACATGATAAACTGCACCTCCTTCCCGTGGGAGGTGTGATTGGTTTGGACACAAGGAAGTTCTTGCCACGATCAAGATAAATAGTCCACAGCGATAGAGCGTCGGCCTGCGGACTCAAGGGTCCTGGGTTTGATTCCGGTCAAGGGCATGTACCCTGGTTGCGGGCACATCCCCAGTGGGGGGAGTGCAGGAGGCAGCTGATCGATCTGATCTCTCTCATCGATGTTTCTAACTCTCTATCCCTCTCCCTTCTTCTCTGTAAAAAATCAATGAAATATATTAAAAAAAAAAAGTCCACAGTCCTGGCCCGTGTGGGTCAGTGGATAGAGCCTCGGCCTGCAGACGGAAGGGTCCCAGGTTTGATTCCAGATCAAGGGCACATGCCTGGGTCGTGGGCTCCATCCCCACTAGGGGGCGTGCAGGAGGCGGCGGATCCACGATTCTCTCTCATCCATGTTTCTCTCTCCCCCTCCCTCTCCCTTCCTCTCTGCAATCAATTAAAAAAAAAAAAATAGCCCACCAACCCCTAAAATTACCTCCTGTGCCATTGGGATCCCTGCACCTCCCCTTCCATATATTTCCATTTTGTTTATTTTTTTTAAATGCATACAACAGGTTTTATATATTAAGCAATCCTAGAGCGATTGTCAATTTTATTTTTTTAAAAATTTTCATGGTTCCTGAGTCCACCAACATTCAACAGGATCGACCGAAAGAAAGCGTTGCAAAGCCAAATTTTGGGGGAAATGTTTAAATTTGGGGAAATTTCAATGTGCATTTATTTGTCAGGAAAAACTTTTCCCCACCCCCCCACCCCCAAGCCCTGGACCCTAAGGACCCGGGCAGGGAGGGCGCCCTAAAAATAAAAAAATATAAATAAAAGTGGTAACATAATCGTTACATAATTAACCTCAACATCCAAAGTTTGTGGGTCTTTAGGGGCTCGGGGGCCACTGGAGTCTGGACACGTAGCGTCACCGCGTTGCACCCCTCAGGCTAATATCACGTGCCAACTACACATTAATTAAAAAAAAAACTTTTTGAACAGTGTAGGGGGCGTTTGACACTTTAAAAAATAAAATAAAATCCCGGATTTTGCAAAAAGGAGCTTGCAAACCATCCCAGATCGCCGCCCCGCGTTGACGGCCGGGAAACGGGTCCAAATAAAAACGTCCACCCGCTGCGGGCAGGTCCCGTCGGGCCCCGACTTCCGAGTCGTGAAAACAACAACAACAAAAAACAACAACAAATCACGACAGCGCGTCGCCCGCGCGCGGCCCCGAAATAAAGTTAAAATCGCTCCCAACACCCACGGGACTGGCCCGCGCGACCCCGAAAGTTACGACGTCGAAAGAGGGAGAGAAAAAATGCACAAACTCTGGGCCCAGCCGCCCGGGAGCGCGACCAACTCCGGCCCCTTCCCGTCGGCGGGCGCGGCAGGTGGAAGGTCCCGGAAGGGCAGGCAGCCCGGGCGCTCGGGGACTTGGGAACTCGGGGACCCCGGACGTCCGGGACCGCCGCCCGCCAACTGCCCCGGAACACGGCCGCGGGGGTTCCTCACGCCGCGCCCCCCTCCGCGCCGGGACCCTCGGCCTCGGGCCCTCAGCGGCCGCACGGCCCCCCGCCGCCACCTGCCGCCCTCCGTCCGCTTCCGGCCGGGCCCGGCCGCGCCTCACGGGGAAGGAGGGGGGGAGGGGAGGGGAACCGGCGCCGCCCCGGCCGCTCGCTCCTCACCTCGCCTCACCTGGCGGCGGCCCTCTCCGCCGGACGCGCTGCCCGCCGCCGGTCGCCGCGGGTGAAGGAGGACAGGTGAGGCCGACGAACCGCCGCGCTCGTTCTGGTCCCGTCGCCGCCGCCGCCGCCGGCCTCTCGTCCGCTGTTTAGTAAACTTTTCTGTTTGGTTGCTCGGCCTGTGACGCGACACGGGAAGTGCTCCTGATTGGTCGGCGCCCAGCGCTGACGCGACGCCCCGCCCCCCGCTGCTTAATTATTACCGGCCAGGCGGCTCGCAGGCCGAGGGCCGGGGGCGGGGCCGTGTTTCGGGGCGCGTGGCGATTGGCTAGATCCCAGAAGAGGGCGGGACCTGGAGAGACCCCGCCTCCTCCGCCGGCGCGGTTCCGCCTTCGCCTCCCCTGACCTCCCGCCATGGCCTCCCCCAGTCAAGGCCGTGAAGCGCGGTGTCTGGGGTCTCGGGGACCGTGGAAGGGGCTGGAGAGGAGGAGCAGGTGCCTCTGCCACCCGCCGCGCCGCGTCCCAGGCGGGTTCCTGTCCGCGACTGCGGCTCCGGAAGAATCGCGCTCCGCCTGCTAGTTGTGCAGGAGGGAATCCGGGTGAGCTCGCCGACCTGCAGCCCCGGGGGCTCCCCGGCCGTGCAAAGTCCGATCTCGGGGTGCGGCCTGGAGGAGGGCGGGGCGCCGCCCGGTCCCGAGCTAAGCCTTGCAAGGGAAGGATCGCGCCGGGAAGCGCGCGTGCACACGCCCTTCCGCCCCGGGTCCCTGCAGCGCGCCCCCTGCACCTCCCAGCCGAGCGGGGCGAGGGGTGGAGGACCATGGCTCCCCGGAGCCACCCCGACTTCGGGCTGACGTGCAGCACCAGCATCGAGGTTGGAGGTCAAGGTTCCTCCCGGGACCGCGAGTGAGCGGCTCGGCTGGGCTGAAAGGTAGGAGGCGGACCGGGTCCGAGGATCCCGTCGCCTTTAAAGTTTCATGGTTTGCTCCTTGTGATTTTTTTTTTTTTTTTTTGCATCATCCATTTTGCTGGTTTAAAAATGTAGCATGAAAGGGCCGTCTATCTGGATTTCTGAGCTTCGGGGGCGTCCCTATGAATTGCACGCTGTGGATGGAGTCTCTCGCACCGCCCTCGCCCTGCGGTGGGTCTCACTTGGGGAGAGGGAGGTTCGGAGGAGGCAGCCGGGGCTTTGCGCTGCTGGGAACCGAAAGCAGCATTTTCCTGCTCTGAAAAAAGGCAGGTCTAGTTTTGATTGATAGATGCTCCAGGGGCGTGGTCAGGGATGCACGTGTCAAGTTGAACCCACAGGGCAAACAATTACCAGGGGGTCGGGCCGGTGTGGCTCAGTGGTTGAGCATCCACCTAGGAACCGGGAGGGCAGGGCACAGGCCCGGGTTACGGGCTCCATCCCGAGTGTGGGGCATGCAGGAGGCAGCTGATCCATGACTCCCTCTCATCATGGATGTTTCTCTCTCTCTCGCTCCCTCTCCCTTCCTCTCTGAAATCAATAAAAATATATTAGAAAATAATAATAAAATAAAATAAAAACACTTTCATTATGTTGAGGCCCTGGGCAAGCACTCTTGTATTTTTTTTTTAATATTTTTTTTATTGATGTCAGAGAGGGAGGGAGCGGGAGACAGAGAGAAACATCAATGATGAGAAGGAATCATGGATTGGCGGCCTCCTGCACGCCCCACCCTGGGGATCGACCCCACAATCCCGGCCTGTGCCCTTGACTGGAATTGAAACGGGGGCTCTTGAGTCCGAGGGCTGGCGCTCTATCCACTGAGCCAAACCGGCCAGGGCAGAAAGTGTGTTGAAAGAGCCCTACAAACTGTGGACTAACTCCACAAAATAGGATTTTTGCCCAAGGATGTCTTCTCTGGTAGAGAGGCCGGATTATAATGGAAATGAGGGATCGTATTAGCCTCAGTGACTACAGGTCTAGAGAACCAAATTAAAAAGTAAATAAATCATCATAATAAAAGGCTAATAGGCAAACGGTCGTCACAACTCAACACCATAACGCCGTAACACCGTGACGCCTTAAGGACCCATCAGCAGGGACCTGAGGCTGCAGACACCGCCGCCTCCCTCTCCCTACCCCCCCACCCTTCCCGGCTGCCCGGCGGGTCTCGGTCTGGCGAGATTTTGAGGCAGGCACGGGTGGGCCGGGACTTGACTCTGGGTCCCGCGGCGTGCCCCAGACTCTGACAGGAGTCTGATTTCCAGATACATTTTACTAATTTTCTTTCGTCTCTGACACTTCTATAATAGAGAAAGGGCCAATAGCAGTATTAAAATATTTCCTCTAATGAATCCCCTTTTCGTGGGCACGAATTTCGTGCACCGGGCCACCAGTAAATAAATAAAGAACCAAGTTCAGCCCGTGACTTTGCTTAATGGGGAATGGGAAGCCACTGTAGAACTCTAAGGAGGAAGGAGGTGGTGGGTTGTAACAACCTGGTGGGTTCTGCTGATTCTAGGGATAATCTTGCAGCCTGGGGTCCTTTCAGCTGCTCACCGTTCTCTGGCCACTGGGTGGGAGGACGATAAGGAAGGAATTTACAATCTCGGACGGGGGTTCCCCTCGCTCGTCAGTCACGTGTTGGCTTGGTGACCGGGAGCAATGCCCAACTCCTGGGTTTCGATTTCCTATGAGTTTGGGAAACATCCGTGAAGAAAACAGAAGACCCCCTGCCTGTATAGATTTATTGCTCTAATGGGGGAGATATGGATGAAAAACATAACTTTTTTTTTAATATATATTTTTTATTGATTTTTTACAGAGAGGAAGGGAGAGGGATAGAGAGTTAGAAACATCAATGAGAGAGAAACATCAATCAGCTGCCTCCTGCACACCTCCTACTGGGGATGTGCCCGCAACCAAGGTACATGCCCTTGACCAGAATCGAACCCGGGACCCTTTGTTCCACAGGCCTGCGTTCTGTTCACTGAGCAACACCGGTTAGGGCGGAAAACATAATTTTTTATGCTGGGAGTTGGAAGACAGTAGTAAGTGGTAGAGACAGGAGAAAAAGTAGAGCAGGCCCGGCCGGTGTGGCTCAGTGGTTGAGCATTGACCTAGAAACCAGGAGGTCAGGGTTCGATTCCCGGTCAGGGCACAGGCCCGGGTTGTGGGCTCGATCCCCAGTGTGGGGCGTGCAGGAGGCAGCCGATCCATGGTTCTCCCTCATCATTGATGTTTCTCTCTCTCCCTTTCTCTCTGTCTAAATACACACACACACACACACACACACTAAATTAATAAAATTTTAAAAAGCTTAAAACTAACATGATCTGACGAAGATTTGATTTGATTTTTTAAAATTTTATTTTTATTGATTTTAGAGAGGAAGAGAGAGAGAGAGAGAGAAAGAGAGAGAGAGAAACACCAATGATGAGAATCGTGGATCGGCTGCCTCCTGCACACCCCACACTGGGGATCGAGCCCACAACCCGGGAATACCGTGCCCTGACCGGGAATCAAACCGTGTAACCTCGTGTGGCCCAAAAGTCGATGCTCAACCACTGAGCCACACCAGCCGGGCTCCGACTTAGGTTTTAAAGGATCGTTCTGGCTGCCGTGTGGCCAGCAGACCAAAAAGACAGGAAGCGTAAAAGCAGGGACACCTATGAGGAGGAGGCGCTGGCTGAACCCACGTGCCCGACAGCAGTGACTCGGACCAGGGTGGTGGGGTGGAGGCAGGGAGAAGGGGTCCCATTCTGGATATATTTTGAAGGGGACCCACTAGTTTCCTGGTAGATGGGGGGCAGGGTAGGAGACAGAGTTGGCGATGATCACACATCCTGGGTGCATAAGTAGAGGGTTCCGGCAGAGGCGTTGGGGGCGGGGGGGGGGGGGAGGATAGCATTTGGGGACTCGTCATCCTGTAAATGATACTTAAAGCTCTGAGGCTGATCAGGGGCACGGAGTTCAAGGAGAAGGAAGTGGAGGGATGAACCCCCGGAGGAAAAGGGGGTGGGAGGAAGCAGAACACCGGGTCCTGGGAGCCAGGGTCAGCCGTGTCCAGAGCTGCTGGGAGTCAGGTCTGATGAGGACAGACTTGACAGGTGCGTTCGGGTTCACGTGGAGGTCACCCCAGGGAGGGCGGTTCCGGTGGCCGCAGGGCCTGGGGGGAGTGGCATTCGTCCCTGACTCATGAGGGGTTTAATGGGGAGCCGGGGTGGGGGGGGGGTTAACATCAGAAAGATCGTTGCCAACTGGCAAGGAGAAGAAGTTCTTGTGGAGTTTATTTAGAATTAATTTTTCTTTTTTTAAAAAAAAAATTTATTGATCTGAGAGAGAGAGAGATTTGTTCCACTTATGATTCATTGGTTGATTCTTTTTAAAAAAAATATGTATATATATATTTTAAATATATATATTTATTGATTTCAGAGAGGAAGGGAGAGGGAGAGAGAGAGAAACATCAATGATGAGAGAGAATCATGGATCGGCTGCCTCCTGCACGCCCCACACTGGGGATCGAGCCCACAACCTGGGCATGTGTCCTTGACCGGAATGGAACCCGGGACCCCTCAGTCCCGCAGGCTGATGCTCTGTCCGCTGAGCCAAGTTGGCTAGGGCTAAAATATATATTTTATTGATTTCAGGAGGAAGGGGGAGGGAGAGAGAGAGAGAGAGAAACATCCGTGATGAGAGAGAATCATGGATCGGCCGCCTCCTGCAGGCCCCACACTGGGGATCGAGCCCACACCCCGGGCATGTGCCCTGACTGGGAATTCAACCCTGACCTCCCGGTTCATCAGTCCATAGATCCCTAGGTCCATGCTCCACCCCTGAGCCTCACCGTGCTTCAGTATCTTGTCTTCAAAGCGGAGATGATCCCTTCTTCACCGGGTTGGTTCATGCAGAATGCTCAGCGCAGGGTCCAGCCGAAAATGAGCGGTCAGCAAACGGTGGTCACACACGCTATCGAATTCGTTATCTGATCCCGTCGAGCCTACAAGGAGACGGCCTTTTGCAATAGGTCAGTGGGTAAGGACACACGGGCCCACTGGCAAGCCACTCAGAGTCCCTGGCAGCCAGAGCCGTCCAGGCGCCGAGCCCGGCCAGGAAGCTGAGAATGCGGACCAGACGGGGACACAGTGCTCCAGGGAGACTTGGAGCTGGAGGACAGGGCGAACCGGGGACTCCCCGTCATTCAGGGTGGGGCTCGGCAACCCGATGTTAAATGCACCCACAGACATTCACACACGCGTGTGGGTGCAGCTGGGTGGGCGTGGGGGCAGAGCCCACAGGAGTCGCCAGGCCAGAGCTTCCGAAAGGTCACCATAAAGCCCTGGCCGGTGTGGCTCGGTGGGTAGAGCATCGGCCTGTGGACTGAAGGGTCCCGGTTTCCAGCCCGGTCAGGGCACAGGCCCGGGTTGGGGGCTCCATCCCCAGTGTGGGGCGTGCAGGAGGCGGCCGATCCGTGATTCTCTCTCATCATGGATGTTTCTGACTCTCTCCCTTCCTCCCTGAAATCAATAGAAATGTATTTTTAAAGGAATGACATCCCAGGAGAGGTGTGGGGTCAAACGCAGGGTCCTCTGGGTGCCAGGCCATGGGGGTGCTCCAGGCTGGTCCCTGGGGGCTGGAGTCCTGTGTCCAAAGAGCAGCAGGGGAGACCTGGGGGGCGGGGGGGGGGGGGAGCCGGGAGGGCATGTGGCTGGCTCGGGGGTAGGGGGGCATGTGGCCTGGTCAGGGCTTACTCAGGCCCACTGAACAGGCATGAGGCCACCCCTCACTCATGCACGCTCCCTAGAGCAAGCATGTCAAACTCGCGTCCCCCACGCCACATGCCTCATGTATTTGGCTCGTGTTTAGCCTTTGAGTTTGACATGCTGGCCCGAGAGCCTTGCGCCAGCTACTGAGGAGGGAGCGGTGGACAGAGCTCAAGGCCGCCGCCCTTCCTGCTTCGGCTCCGGCCGGCCGGTGAGGCCACAGGTGAGGCCACAGGTGAGGTGTGGCCGCATCAGCCGGCAGCAGGTTCCAGTGGCCTGGATCTCGGAGCTGGGGCTGGCCGGGCGCCAGGCCAGGGAGGCGGGCGCTGACACCAAGACTGGTCGGGGCAGCCGGTGACGCCTCTCTGTCCCTCAGGCCCGATCCGGACCCACTGCCCCGGGACGTGTGCAGACGGGCACGTGCAGGGAAGCACACGGGCCAAGGGTGACCCGCTGGCCCCGCTGGCCCCGGACTGAAGGGTGTGAAGGAGCAACGCTGAACACAGACGGGGGGTCACCGGTGTGGAGTGACGAGGCCACCCGGCCGGCGTGGCTCCGTGGTTGAGCGTCGACCTAGGAACCAGGAGGTCAGGGTTCGATTCCCGGTCAGGGCACAGGCCCGAGTGGCGGGCTCCATCCCCAGTGGGGGCCGTGCAGGAGGCAGCCGATCCGTGATGCTCTCTCATCATGGATGTTTCTCTCTCCCTCTGCCTTCCTCTCCGAAATCAATAAAAATATATTTTAAGCCCTGGCCGGTGTGGCTCAGTGGATAGAGGGTCGGCCTGCGGACTGAAGGGTCCCGGGTTTGATTCCGGTCAAGGGCATGGACCTTGGTTGCGGGCACATCCCCGGTGGGGAGTGTGCAGGAAGTGGCTAATCGATGTTTCTCTCTCATCGATGTTTCTAACTCTATCCCTCTCCCTTCCTCTCTGTAAAAAATCAATAAAATATATTAAAAATATATATATATTTTAAAAAAAGAAAAGGGAGCACCCTACCCACATTACTGGAGTGCGTGTGTCTCAGGGGAACTCGGCCCGGACACACAGGCCCACAGGCACACGTGCAGTAGAGAAGCTGTGAAGTGTCCTGTGTGGGTGTCTCTCTTTTTTTAAAAATATATACATTTTTTATTGATGTCAGAGAGGAAGGGAGAGCGAGATAGAAACATCAATGATGCCGAAACCGGTTTGGCTCAGTGGATAGAGCGTCGGCCTGCGGACTGAAAGGTCCCAGGTTCGATTCCGGTCAAGGGCATGTACCTGGGTTGCGGGCACATCCCCAGTAGGAGATGTGCAGAAGGCAGCTGATCGATGTTTCTCTCTCATCGATGTTTCTAACTCTCTATCTCTCTCCCTTCCTCGCTGTAAAAAATCAATAAAATATATTAAAAAAAAAAAAAAAAAAAAAAAAAAAAGAAACATCAATGATGAGAGAGAATCACGGATCGGCTGCCTCCTGCACGCCCCACACTGGGGATGGAGCCCGCAACCCAGGCACATGCCCTGACCGGGAATCGAACCCTGACCTCCTGGTTCCTAGGTGGACGTCCCAACCACTGAGCCACACCGGCCGGGCAGGTGTCTCCTTTGAAAGGCCGAGGCGTGACCTGGCAGGTGCAAGCCAGAGCCTTCAGGGCAGCTAGAAGGGGCCCACCCCGTGGCTCCTCCTCGCCGCTCCCGCACCTGCGTCCTCGCTCACCCCTGGCGGCCCCGGGCCTGTCCCCAAACCTGCCCGCCACAGGCCCCCGGCAGGTGTGGGCCCCACGCGGCTCCGGGCCTCCCGTGCCAACTGCCGCTGGCAGCTGACTCGCCTTTGACTCACTGGCGACTCCACCCTCCCCCGCCCCGCGGCCTCTGATGCTCTCTCTGTGTTTGCCTCCTGCCCGACCAGCTCGTTAAGTCTTGGCGTGCGATGCTTGGTCTGCAAGGCGGTGGGCTGGGCGTCAGGCCGTGGTGGTAAACAAGACCGGTCCCTGTAGGCTGGTGCCCAGGGCGGAGGAGGAGAGCCGGTCCGTCAGAGGCAGGGTGCTGGGTGCCATCCCGGGCGCAGTCGGGGGTAGGGGGGGCACCCCTGGGCCGGCGGGACCTGGAAGCTGGCTCTGTTTCCCGGTTGCAGGCTGTGCTGTGGATTACGGCTTCATACCTGGTCCATCTGCCCCCATCCTCCCTTCACCCATTCATTCCTCGGCTCCCTCACAGACGATGGAAACGGAATGCAGCAATAAAAAGAACTTGCGGGGGGGACAAGGAGACATATGTAATACTCTTTGTAATACTTTAAGCAATAAAACAATTAAAAAAAAAAAGAGTTCATGAATCATCTAAAAAAAAAAGAACTTGCCTCCAGCCCCGGCCCGTGTGCCTCAGTGGTTAGAGCGTTGGTCTGCAGACGGAAGGGTCCCGGTTCGATTTCTGGTCAAGGGCACATGCCCGGGTTGCGGGCTCGATCCCCAGTGGGGGGCGTGCAGGAGGCAGCCGATCCATGATTCTCTCTCATCATGGATGTTTCCATCTCTCTCCCTTCCTCTCTGAAATCAATAAAGATATATTTAAAAAACGACGACTTCCGGCCCCACCTGGGACTTTCAGGGTCCCCAGCGTGTCCTGTCCCACCTGCCTCCCTCTTCCCTCTGCTTGGAAGGGCCTAGTCCCACACTCCTCCCCCCTCCCACCTTTAGACCTCGGCTGAGGTCACCTCCCCGGGGCAGGCTCCCCTGACCCCTCGACCAGCGTCAGGCCCCATCGTGACGCTTTCGTCACCTGGCGTTGTCACTCCGAGCGCTGGTAATTACGTGTTCGTCAGTGGGGCTGTTTCCTTAATGTGGGTGCTCCCAGGCACTTCTGGCAGCGTCTCATTTCTGATAGTATTTACACAGCCTAGCGCACGGTGACGCATTTCATACGTGCCAACGGGATGGGCAGGTGGATGGGTAGGTGGGTGGGTGGATGGATGGATGGATGAATGGATAGACGGATGGTGGATGGATGGGTGGATGGATGGGTGGATGGATGGGTAGGTGGGTGGGTGGATGGGCAGGTGGGTGGGTGGATGGATAGGTGGTTGGGTGGATGGGTAGGTGGGTGGGTGGATGGATAGGTGGTTGGGTGGATGGGTAGGTGGGTGGGTGGATGGATAGGTGGGTGGGTGGATGGATAGGTGGGTGGGTGGATGGGCAGGTGGGTGGGTGGATGGATAGGTGATTGGGTGGATGGATAGGTGGGTGGGTGGATGGATAGGTGGGTGGGTGGATGGGTAGGTGGGTGGGTGGATGGGTAGGTGGGTGGGTGGATGGATGGGTTATGGTGTTTTGGCCAGGCTCAAGCCTCGGACTAATGAAAGCACAGGGTCCTCTCGTTGCCACGTGCAAGTCCCAGCTGGAGGGCCCTGCCCTCCCAGCACAATCATAGCCAACGGCTGTGGCTGTGAGCTTGAACCTATGGTCCGAACACGTGGCCCCAGGTGCCTTGTGATAGAGTTCGGGTGCATGTAGTTGAGTGAGGTTGAAACTCACGAGAATGCTGTAAACAACGTGATCACGCCCCTACTTTGCCTCGTGGCATCTGCTATAAAATAAAGACACGGCTTGTGGGTGCTGGCGCTGTCTCCTCACCAGGGAGCAGCGTCCCACCGAGACCCGGCTATTATTCTCTTGTCCGTCTTTCCTTAATCCCCCCCCCCCCCTCGGGATCAGAGGGAGGAGAGCGGGCGGCCAGCGTGGATCTGACCGGGGCGGGCCTGGGGGCGGGAGGGATGGATGCCACTGACTTGGAGACCCCGGCTGAGGCCGTGAAGAGAACATTTTATTTTTCAATATATTTTTATTGATGTCAGAGAGGAAGGGAGAGGGAGAGGGAGAGGGACATCAATAATGAGAGGGAATCATGGACCGGCTGCCTCCTGCACGCCCCCACACTGGGGATCGAGCCTGCAACCCGGGCCTGTGCCCTGACCGGGAATCAAACCCCGATCTCCTGGTTCACAGGTCGATGCTCAACCACTGAGCCCTGTCGGCCGGGCCCGACCAAGCTTAAATGTGCAGAGAGCTTGGATATGGGTGGTGAGCCGGGGTTCTGGCCAGCGTGTCCAGGAGGCATTGAAGCCGTTGGGAGCCCCGGGAGCCCCGGGAGCCTGGGCCCTGGCCGTGGACCTGGCTGCAGGCCTGGCGATGAGCAGCTCACAGGCCGGGGGAGAGGGAGCTCGGCGTTCAGCTCTGCTCCTCGCCCACCGAGGCCCCGCGTGGCGCTCGCTGTTGGGGCATCCCCTCCGAGTCCCCACCAGGTGAAGGCCCGTGTCTTCTCGCCAGGGTCTGGCGCTCACCGTGTTCTCCGCTGCGTTAAGGAAAGGCCCTGTGTTCCCGAGGCTGCCCGAGGAGACGCCCACTCACCGGCGTCCGATGGCAGGTGTGTGACCTGTGACACCCTCCCTGCCGGCACCTGCCAGGGCCCGTCCTCTCTGGTAGTCACACAGGCACGTCTGCCGGACAACCGCACCGTTTCCCAACGAGCCCAGCCTGATACAGCTTCACCATCTGTCCACCCACCACCCTTAGGGCACCATCTGTCCATCCATCACCCTTAGGGCACCATCCGTCCATCCATCGCCCTTAGGGCACCGTCCGTCCGTCCATCCGTCCATCCACCCACCACCCTTAGGGCACCATCCGTCCATCCATCACCCTTAGGGCACCATCCATCCATCACCCTTAGGGCACCGTCCGTCCGTCCATCCGTCCATCCACCCACCACCCTTAGGGCACCATCCGTCCATCCATCACCCTTAGGGCACCATCCATCCATTACCCTTAGGGCACCATCCGTCCGTCCATCACCCTTAGGGCACCATCCGTCCATCCATCGCCCTTAGGGCACCATCCGTCCATCCATCCATCTACCCACCCACCCGTAGGGGCACCATCTGTCCATCCACCACCCTTAGGGCACCATTCATCCACCCACCCTTAGGGGCACGGGGCTCCCTAAAGTCCTGGGCAGGGCATTGGCAGGGTACAGAGGCTCATAGGAGAAGGATCACCCCAAGCCCTCGCCCAGTCAGTGTGGCTCAGTGGTTGAGCATCGACCTATGAACCAGGAGGTCAGGGTTCGATTCCCGGTCGGGGCACAGACCCGGGTTGTGGGCTCCATCCCCAGTAGGGGGCGTGCAGGAGGCAGCCGGTCCATGATCCTCCCGTTCCCAGCGTCCCTGGTAGATAGGAACACTCTTTCCAAGTGCAGGCCAACCGCTCCAGAGCCCACACCCCCAGCCGCCACCTCTAGGGGGCGCTCACACCCCGGGCCATTCTCCACCTGCCCTCATCCCAGGAGACCAGGTGTCAGGAGATTAAGGACAGCTCCTGTCAGGCCCAGAGCCGGCTGGAATTATTCAAACTCAGCAATCCTCGGAGCATCTACCTCGGCTACTTAAGTGTCATGATTCTAGGCCTCAAGGACCCAGCGAAGAGCAAATCAGACACGGTTGCTGCCTTTCCAAAGTCTAGTTAGGGCCACAAACCTGATACGAATCATCACACAAATAAACATCTTTACTAATAAAAGCATAATATGAGAATTAGACTTGACATCTTCCGGACAAAGCCATGGTGGCGGGAGCCAAGGCAGAGGCGGTTAGGGGCGATCAGGCTGACGGGGGAGAGCAGTTAGGGGAGATCAGGCAGCCAGGCAGGTGAGCGGTTAGGAGCCAGCGGTCCCAGATTGGAGAGGGTGCAGGCTGGGCTAAGAGACCGCCCCCCCCCCCCCGCACGAATTTCGTGCACCAGGCCTCTAGTGTAATTAAAAAGCTTGACAAAGGATCTGAGGGGAAATGACAGAGTACTGTGTGAGCATAAGGGGGCAGGATGAGCTTCTAAATGAAGACCCACAGCAAGAGCCAGGTGGAGAGCGGAGAAGAGCTTTTAAGGAGCCAGTATAGCAGGGTGTGCAAAGGCCCTGGGGCAGGAGAGAGGATTGCAGCCTGGAGACGAGAAGAAGCAGGGATGGGACATACCTCCGCTTCCATGGACATTTTAAGGGTTCTGGAATTCTTCCGAGAAGTAATGACCTATCTTTGAAGGGTTGTAAGCAGAGGGCCATCTAATGTGGTTTACTTTTCAAAAAGACGGGGAGCCCTGACCGGTGTGGCTCAGTGGATAGAGCATCGGCCTGCAGACTGAAGGGTCCCAGGTTCGATTCCGGTCAAGGGCATGTACCTGGGTTGTGGGCACATCCCCAGTGGGGAGTGTGCAGGAGGCAGCTGATGGATGTTTCTCTCTCATTGATGTTTCTAACTTTCTATCCCTCTCCCTTCCTCTCTGTAAAAAATCAATAAAAAATACAAAAAAAAAAAAAAGACGGGGAGGACAGAAATGGGAAAAAGAGGGAGACGAGTGTGACGATGCGACGGAGGATGGAGCAGCTACACAGCGGCAGAGCCGGGGTTTGAGCCCTTGCAGCCCGGCTCCTGGCTCTCGCTGTGTGGGCTCAGGCGGGGCTGCTGGTTGGGGCGTCCCCGGCAGAGAGCCTGGAAAAGCCTGCTGCAGGGGTGCCGTCTGGGTGGCCACTGTGTCCTCACTGGAGCGCCACCCAGGCCGCTCCGTCCTCACCAAGGGGACCTAACCTAAACCCCTGGTTCCTTCATTTTCAAAGCAAGATTTCACGAACCATGAAAAGACAGCGCTGCGGCTACAAATAGGGGGACCAGTGGGGTGGCCTCTGATCTGCTCCTGACCGCCTGCACCCCCAGGAATGTTCTGAAGGTGTTTGACCTCTCACCTCCCACAACCTGCTAGGGACCAGATGGGACCCATTGCCAAAGCTTTTCAAAGCCCCTGAGCCCCCCCTAAGTCTCTCTGTCTTGGAGCCTGGCCAGGGGGCAGGCAGAGAGGCTCGGACAGGAGGGGAAGAGAGGGCAGCAAGCGGAATGGTTAGCATCACGCGCTTCCCACTCACTGGCGTGTGCTCGCCCTCATCAGCTCACCTTGCAGCTAATTTGAAGGCTGTTTGTTTACGCTGCGTTTTCTTACTCATCTAATCACAGGCAGGGGAGGTTCTACAAGTTACACAGCAATTCAAGAACTCGGAGGTCAGGAAATGGGGTGACAGGAGTGGGTGGGCCAGGGGAATGAGGGAACCCAGCTGGACGTCGGGGCCTTTGCACCTGGCGCAGGCTTCTGTCCTGCCCCCTTTGACACACCCACCCGCAAAGCCTGCCTCCATAACATCTCCAGGACAGCCGGGCGTGTTCCCGTGTTATCTCCCCTAGCAGCTGGGACCCGCCCCAACTGTGAGAGCATTCCACGCCGCTAATGACTAAGGGCTTCAATCTCCTGCCGTCCTCGGCCCAGCCTCCGACATGGTGATGGTGGAGGTGTGCAGCCAGTCAGTGGGTGATGCTTGAAGCCTGGCGAGGCCTGGAATGCCCTCTAGGTGTTGGGGGGCGGGGATGGGGCAGCGAAGAAGCAAAGACTTGGTGTTGGCTTCCCCCTTCCTTGGACCCGGGCAGGGAGGAGGCATTGCACAGACCTGAGGCGTCTGACTCAGGAGGGGTGCATGGCGCACGCTACCACCCAGCAGGGCTTCCAGAATCAAGTCCCAGGTCCTCACAATATTCAAAAAGATAAAAAGCTTCAAAGGAGACATATGTAATACTCTGTAATACTTTAAGCAAAAAAAAAAAAGGAGAGAAATAAAAAAGAAAGCTTCAATAAGATTTTCTTAAAAAAATACAGGAAGAAATAGAATCTATACTAATAAAAGGGTAATGTGCTAATTAGACTGGATAGACTGGACATCCTTCCGAACAAAGCCATGGTGGCAGGGGCCAAGGCAGAGGCGGTTAGGAGTGATCAGGCCAGCAGGGGAGAGCGGTTAGAAGCGATCAGGCCAGCAGGGGAGAGTGGTTAGGGGTGCTCAGGCCGGCAGGCAGAGTGGATAGGGGCAAGCAGGCAGGCAGGCAGGCAGGCAGGTGAGTGGTTAGGAACCAGCAGTCCCAGATTGCGAGAGGGATGTCTGACTGCCTGCGGGATCAGGCCTAAACCGGCAGTCAGACATCCCCCTAGGGGTCCCAGATTGGAGAGGGTGCAGGCTGGGCTGAGTGACACCCCCCACCTTGCACGAATTTTGTGCATCAGGCCTCTAGTTCTAAAAAAAATTTCAACACTTAGTCTTATGTTACAAGAAATTTAAAAGTGAAGCATTTCCATGCTTTGCCTGCTGAGCTCTCAATCGGAGGGTGTCAGACCAAACCAGAAGCCAGGCCAGGCCCAGGGGGCCGCCATGCAAGCCGTTGACCCCGGCAGCCTGCACCTGGAGGGGGGAGAGGGACTCCAGCAGGAAGCAGGGTGCAGACAGAGCATAACCGGCTGCGAGGAGAAACGTGATCCTGGACACTGAGTCTGCCTCTGGGTGCAGACAAGCAGGGGATGCTGTAGGCCCATTTCACAGACCAGTAGGCTGAGGCCCACGGAGGCAGATAGACCGCAACAAGCTCAGTCAGAAACCTCCCTCCGTGTGCCCCCTTTTAGTTCCAAGGACTTGAGGTCAGGTCAGGTGCCACACAACCTCTCGTGGGCTAGGCGGTCACCTGGGCATGACATCACACGGATAAGACTTTGTCCAGCGGGGCCCACATCACAGACTTGACTTTTCGGCCTGACAGGTTACAATGGCTACTGTGTCAGGCGGGTTGAAATGTCATTTCCACCACAATGAGACGTCAAAAAAAGCTGTGATGATCTCACTAACTTATGGATAATTAAGACCATTATAAACTGATGAACAAATATAGATACAGAGGCAGAGCAGCCTCGAACAGACTGTCAAACTATGGCGGGAAGGCTGGGGAGGGTTGGGGGGTAAGAGATTAACTGAAGGACTTGTATGCATGCAGATAAGCATAACCAATGGACACAAGACACTGGGGGGTAGGAAAGGGCAGGGGAAGGACAAGGGGAGAAAAAAAAAAGGAGACATATGTAATACTCTTTGTAATATTTTAAGCATTAAAATTTTAAAAACAAAAACAAAAAATCGCTGTATAGCCACTGGGGTTGAAAGTCACTTCCGGCCCAGCCAATTCTCAGGGGAGTTCGAGGCCCGTACACCAAGGTGGTGCGTCTGATCCCCAGTCAGGGCACCTGCAGGAATCAAGGAATAAATGCATCAATGTGTGCAACAACAAATCGATGCTTCTCTCTCTAAAAACATAATAAATACGTAAAACGGCGTCATTTCAGATGCAACAACCTGGCGGCCAATTCTAGGTCAACTGGGGTTAAACGTCATTTACATCGTCGGGAAGGTCAACAGGACGATGCGGTCGCACTCAAATAAACGTCATTCCCGGCGCAGTGAAAAGTGGCGCTTGGGCAGACGTCATATCCGTCGCAGAGAAGGTCAAAATGCCAAGTGAACGGTTTAAACAATGTCACTTCCGTCGCGGAGGAGGTCCGATGGGTGTGCGTCGCGTTCCAAAAAGCGTCATCCTGGCGCGACGAAAGGTCGAAGACTCGGATCGCGCTCCAAAATCGTCATTTCCGGTGCAAGGAAGGTCCTATTGGCTGCGCTGTCGATAGGTTGCGACGTCAAAATGGCTGCGAATCAGCCTGGGATTCACATCCCTTCCGCAGCCAACACAGGTCCAGCTGAAACGTCACGCTGCCTGCCACGCCCCCCCAAGTGGACTTAAACGTCTTTTCTGCGGCGTCTGAACGTCACGCTTGCTGCGGCATGACGTCATCTTCACGTCATTTCGGCAGCGACCGGGCATCCCTCCGAGGTTTGGTCACGCCGGCCTCAGCGTCGCCCGGGCTTAAAAGTCGCTTTGGCCGCGAGCTCTCGGGGCTTGGCGGTCGTTTCCGCCGCGACGTGATGTCGGGGCAGGGCCACATCCGCCGGCATTCACGTCCCTGCAGCGGGGACCGGACCTCCCCGGGGCCGGGGCGCCAGGACAGGAGCCCCTCGCCGGATGGGACGGCAGCGGTGAATGCGCTCCATCCCTGAGCCAGCTTCCTTCTGCAGGTATGGAATCCCTTTATTTTTAAAGTTGTTTTTTTTTTTTTTTTTAATATTGTTGTATCGCAAATCAGCGAGCTGGACTAGACGCCTTCCTGAGCCGATTAGTCTGGGCGCAGGTTCAGAGCAGACGACCTCCGTCAAATTCTGAACGCCCAGAGGAGGGAGCATTCTCTCTTTATATTCTTTTCAAGTCCTTGTGTCAGTTATTTTTTTAAAATTTATTTTATTGACTTTTTACAGAGGGGAAGGGAGAGGGATAGAGAGTTAGAAACATCGATGAGAGAGAAACATCGATCAGCTGCCTCCTGCACGCCCCCCACTGGGGATGTGCCCGCAACCAAGGTACATGCCCTTGACCGGAATCGAACCTGGGACCCTTCAGTCCGCAGGTCGGCGCTCTATCCACTGAGCAAAACCGGTTAGGTTTACTTGACTTTTTAAAGTCGGCAGATGACTTGATAAGGAAGTCCATCAGAAAGCATATACAGCCTGGCCGGCGTGGCTCAGTGGTTGAGCGTCGACCCATGAACCAGGAGGTCATGGTTCGATTCCTGATCAGGGCACATGCCCGGGTTGCGGGCTCGATCCCCAGTGTGGGGCGTGCAGGAGGCAGCCGATCCATGATTCTCTCTCATCGTTGATGTCTGTCTCTCTCTCTCCCTCTCCCTTCCTCTCTGACATCAATAAAAAAATATTTTTAAAAAGCACATACGACTGACCAGTTAACATTATCAACAGGAAAAAAACTCTGTATTTTTCCAAAACCCCAGTTCTTCCCCACTGGACCTTAATCAGGGCTGAGCATGGCTCCCCTGGTTACAGAAACATTGAGAACTTGGAGGAGCGTCCTGACCAGCCTCTATCACTGCCGTCCTCTCTCGCTCGGCATCACCTGTTCCCGGAATGCTCCTCCTCGGGTGCACGTGTGACTGGGGCAAAGCCTTCGCCTCCTCTCTGTTGTCCCCTGGATAAGGTCTCCTCCCGTTAGCATGGCTTTAGACCTTTTATGATCTGCCCTCTGACCACCCCCAGCCTCTCTTCCTCTGGTGGTTGGGTTCTGGTTTATGTGAAAATGGCAGTCTGTCCGCGCCCCGCCCTCCCCATACCTCTATCAGCGCTTCTTCCTCAGCCTGATAAACTCCTACTCGTACTACAATGCCCTTGAACCATCAGGGAATGCATTCTGTGTTCCCCTCCGTCCGAGCTCTTGCTACGTGGGTTTACAAGAGGCGTGGGCGTGGCTGCCTCCTTCATTAGACGGTGGGCAAGGAGAAGGCTACATCTTCCCTCCTGAACCCCCAGTGCCCAGGAAAGGACTGTCCCACACGAGGGATTCCTTCAAACTGGAAGAATTTTACCGCAGATGCAACAGATGGGGCAGCTCAGGCTTGCCGGTGTGTCCCGGGGAGGAGCCGCTGTGGCCGCTTCCCGGGGCCCCGGGTTTCTCGGGCTGGGCCAGACCTTTGCTGGTGGTGCCTGGAGCGCTTTGCACCCCGACCTGAAGCCCTGGGCGAAAGGGGCTCCTGGATTGCAAGGGCGGCTGGGCCTGTGCTGCAGTTCCACTTGTGAACACGAGGTGGCGCTCTGTGGCGGCCTATTGAGCCGGCCTTGGGCGCTCAGCTGGCCCAGCGGGGCCCAGCAGCACCAGCCTCCAGAACCCAGAGTAAATGAGCTGGTACCTGAGTTGGTGATGGTGAACGGGGCTGAGAGATGCCTGCGTCTGTTCATTCCTGTCCATACGCGAATGTAGGACGAACCTGTAACTGCCACTTGATGGATGTATCTTGGGGTCCCCCGGCCCTGGGTTCTATTTCTGGCTCTGCTGGTTCTAGGAATGGACCCGTCTCGTTCTGGGCATCAGGCCCCAGCCCTGCGGAGCAGAGTTAAGACTCTGGGGGCTTTGCCCTGGCTGGTGTCGCTCAGTGGGTAGAGCGTCAGCCTGCAGACTGAAGGGTCCCAGGTTCGATTCCCGGTCAGGGCACAGGCCTGGGTTGTGGGCTCGATCCCCAGCAGGGGGCGTGCAGGAGGCAGCTGATCCATGATTCTCTCTCATCATGGATGTTTCTATCTCTCTCTCTTCCTCTCTGACATCAATAAAAATATATTTTTTAAAAAAGACTTTGGCGGCTTTGAATGAGGGGAGTTGCCGGCATCATTCCTGCCACCTCCAAGATGCCCCATAGTATTCACTTTCCCTTTTGAAATCCTTGTGTCGGGGTCTCTGCCTCCTCGCCCGCCCCTGCTCCTTGTGCTGTTTAACAATAGCTTTTCCGTCTGTCCATCTCGTTGCTCCTGACTCCGGGCTGGGGACCCCTGAGGACAGGACGGGTCTGGTTTTCTCTGCCCTCTGAGCCCAGCCCCGAGCCTTCTGGGTAAACACTCAACAGAAGGGTGACGCCTGAGGCCGCCTCCTCCCCCACCTCCACCCGGGACTCGAACCCAAGTCCTTCAGGTCTGAGTTCTCGGCTGCCCCTGCCTCAGACACACGGTTGGAAAATGCGGTAAAGCCTGAACGTCCTGCTGCCCTCGGGGTCCCCGGAGGCCTGCCCGCCTGCCCAGCGCCTGGAGGGGCCGGGAGGAGCCGCCTGGCTGCCGTGCCGTCCCGTCCCTAGGAAGGTGGCCTCCGGGGCTGCCATGGCCGAGGAGGGGGCCCCTCAAGTCCACCCAGGATCCCCTGTGTCCTGGGCAGCCAGGGGCCGGCCACCGGCTTGGCGGGCAGGACACGGACAGAAAGGGCGGGTGGGGACTGGGCTGGCTCTCCCTCTGGGGGGGGGTCGGTTTGAGTCCCAGGCAGGGAAGGGGCGCGTTACCATAACAACACCCAAACCTGTCAACAATCTTTGTGAGTTTGTTTGAGCCAAACTGCCCACAATCGCCAGGAAGCGGGATCTCAGCCGATTGGGATCATGCTCCGGAGAATGGCTGTTTTGCACCTATTTTTACACGTTGCGATCGAAGGAGGGGGCGGAGGTGGGTGACATGAAACCCACTGGGGGTGGGTCAGGGAGGCGGGAGCAAGCGAAGCGGGGAACCCCTGGGATTGGCTAACCAGTAAGATGATGGACACCTGCCCCCTTCCTTAGGGTGCAGGAGTTAGCAGCCAGCAGTGAGCTCAGGACAAGGAGGGGTCTGTGGTCCCCGCAGAGCGGTGCCTGGGCTGTGAGGCCGGGAAAAGGGAAATGACCGTGACCTTTCAGCCACATGTGGTCACAGATGCAGAGAGACCACAGACAGGCTCAGCGGAGGCCGAGGCCGACGGGTCAGGGAAGATGCCCCCCGAGGCCGGGACTCCCCACCGCAGCTGCTTCTAGTTCAAGGTCAATGTCAGAGCATCCTGGGCGGCCGCCTGAGGCCACTGGGTTTGCAAGGCCGCCACGCAGGCCTCCCCTGAGCCGGTCAGCTTAGCGCGTGGCCCCTTTTTATCCAACGGAGTGACCCCAAGTCCCCTGTGGCTGAGCAGGAGACCTGAGCAGTGAGCGCAAAGGGAGGTGGGAGGTGAGGGCTGGTGCCAGGCCCTGAGGCCCTCACTCACCTTCCACCCGCCCAGAGCCCCGCAGACACAGCCCCCAGTGACACAGGGGGGACCCCGACCTTCAACCTTTAATCCTCCAGGTTCCTATAGAGCAGGGGTCCTCAAACTTTTTAAACAGGGGCCAGTTCGCTGTCCCTCAGACCGTTGGAGGGCTGGACTATAGTTTAAAAAAAACCCATGAACAAATTCCTATGCACACTGCACATCTTATTTTGAAGTAAAAAAACAAAACGGGAACAAATACAATATTTGTATTTGCATACGGCCCGTGGGCCGTAGTTTGAGGACCCCTGGTCTAGAGACTCAGCTCCGGTGGGAGGGACTGTGCCCCCGGAGGGCGGGGGGGCCGGCGGGGGGGGGGCTCCCTGAGGCCCTCACTTGACCAATGATGTACGGGTCTCCCTGCCTGTGACTTTTCCCTTTATACACGTGACAGTTCAAGTCCCTGGAGAGATGGGAAGTGGGGGTAGAAGATTCTGGGAACGCCCTCCCCCCGGTTTTCTAAGCTGGGGTGGGGCTTGGATCAAGAAGCTTTCGCTTCTCTAACCGAGTTCCTAGAACACAGAAGGTACCCCTCGGGGGTGGCGGCGTCGCCAAGTGCCAGACGGGTCACAGAGACTGATTCAACGGCGTTTCTGTTTCTTTTAAATATAGAAATCGCTTTCAGAGAGGACGGGAGAGGGAATGAGAGAGAGAAACACCCGTGATGAGAGAATCTCGGATCAGCTGCCTCCTGCAGGCCCCACACTGGGGACGGAGCTCCCAACCCGGGCCTGTGCCCTGACCGCGGATTGAACCGTGACCTCCTGGTTCCCAGGTCCACGCTCAACCCCTGAGCCACACCAGCCGGGCATTCATTGTTAATCTTGAAGACACACCTTACAACCACGATGAGCTGTCACCACACGTCCCCCTCAGCACGGCTAAGTCAAACGGACCGACAACGCCAAGTGTGGGCGGGATGTGCAGCGCTCGGGCCTCCGGGCGTCGGTCGGAGCACAGGATGGCGAGATGGCTTTGGCCTGCGGCCTGGCAGCTTCTGACCAAACAAAACAAAAACAGGTCATGTATGGCTGCGCCAGAAATTCCACTCCTAGGCATTTACCCAAGATAACGTGGGAACGTGCAGAGACTCGGAGAGCCAGCTCCTTAGCTCCTTGTCAACAGATTCGACTTACGTGCGGCCCAGCAGGCCAGCTCCTAGGGCGGCGCCTGCGAGGAACGGATGCCTGTGTTCCCTGAAAAGCCTCCATGCAAGTGGTCGGAGCAGCTGGAGCCACCGTAGCCCCAGCCGTCGGCAGCACCGATGTCCACTGTCAGGACAGACACTGAACCGCTGTGGCGTCCTCGCCAGAGACCGCTGCTCTGTTATTGGAAGGAACAGACCAGCCCCGGCCGGTGTGGCTCAGCGGGTAGAGGCCAAGCCGGCTTGATTCCCATCAAGGGCACGTCTGGTCGGGGCGCGAGCAGGAGGCAACCCCTCGACGCGTCTCTCTCACATCGATGTTTCTCTCCCTCTTTCCCTCTCTCTTTCACTCTCCCTAAAAATCACTGGAAAAATATCCTCGGGTGAGAATTCACCAAAAAAAAGAAAAAAAAGAAAGGAACAGCCCTGGCTGGTGTGGTTCAGTGGATAGAGCATCGGCCTGCAGACGGAAGGGTCCCGGGTTCGATTCCGGTCAAGGGCACATGCAGGGGTTGAGGGCCCGATCCCCAGTAGGGGGCGTGCAGGAGGCAGCCGGTCCCTGATTCTCTCTCATCATGGATGTTTCTATTTCTCTCTCCATCTCCCTCCCTCTCTGAAATCGATAAAAATATATTTAGAAGGAAAAGAAAAGAGGAAGGAACAGACCACGCCACACTCAGCAACATGGACGAGTCTCAGAATTCTCCCAGTTCAGGAAACCGACAGGACACAGCACGTCCGGGCCAGCTTCATTTTCATGAATGAAACCCGAGGACGGGAACATCATCGACTATGATGTCCGGCCGAGACGGCCACCCCTATGGCCAGGAGGGGGGATGGGACGTGTTGGGGGTGGAGACCCTTTGTGTTCCCCTGGAGATGTTTACGTTCATCGGAATGCCCCCAGGTGCCCCCTGGAGGTGGATGGGTCTTATATTTGGAGACTAAACCTGGAGAAAGTTGATTTATTTTTTTAAATATATTTTATTGATTTTTTTTTACAGAGAGGAAGGGAGAGGGATAGAGAGTTAGAAACATCCATGAGAGAGAAACATCGATCAGCTGCCTCCTGCACACCTCCTACTGGGGACGTGCCCGCAACCCAGGTACATGCCCTTGGCCGGAATCGAACCCGGGACCCTTGAGTCCGCAGGCTGACGCTCTATCCACTGAGCCACACCGGTCAGGGTGAGAAAGTTGATTTAAAGAAACCCTGTGGCCCTGACCGGATAGCTCAGCCGCTTAGAGCATCGTCCCTACAGCCTGAGGTTGTGGGTTCGATTCCCATCGGGGCCGGTATGGGAGGCAGCCCATCGGTGGTCCTCTCCCACATCGATGTTTCTCTCTCTCCCTCCCTCTCTCTCTCTCTCAAATCAATACATAGGTCCCTCGGTTCATAAACAAACCCAAACTCAAAAACACTGTCACTGAAAATGCAGGTCCGGCCCAGTTGCTCTCTGGCTTAACGAACACCCTTCAGATTTCCTCGTATCTTCTAGCCCAGTGGTCAGCAAACCACGGCTCGCGAGCCACATGCGGCTCTTTGGCCCCTTCAGTTTGGCTCTTCCATAAAATACCGACTTCTGCGCATGGGCCACGAAGTTTCGATCGCACTGTACATGCCCGTCCGCCCGCACGTGGTATTTTGTGGAAGAGCCACACTCCAGGGGCCAAAGAGCCGCATGTGGCTCGCGAGCCGCGGTTTGCCAACCTCAGGTCTAGCCACTTCCAAGCTCCCGGCCCCGCACCCAGGCCGCTGGACCCCATCCTGCCTCGCCCCGTAGAGACGGCGGGGAGCCCCCCCCACCGCCCCCCGGGAAGCCCTCCTGTCCTTTTGTGTTGGGGCCCTGAACTCGGGGCAGGTGGGCTTTCTGGTGCTGTGTGAGGCCCCCCAGCGGAGCACGGGGTCCGGAGCGTGACCCCCGCGGACAGGGCGCCCCCCAGCAGGAGGCAGGTGCTCTGGGAGGGACCTCAGCTCCCTGGCTGAGTGACAGGCCCGGGCTCTCAGCTCCCCCAGAGCACTGCCCTGTGGGGCCCCCCCAGCACCCACTTCTGCTTCCTCCCTGCCCTCTGGTTGGGGCGCGGGGATCAGAAGTCCCATGCCCACAGGCTTTTCTCGCGGGGGAAGCCAGAGAAAATGCTGCTTTCGCTCAGCCGAGTGAGAGAAAAACGAAACCGATGCAGCCGCAGCCACGGGTCAGGCTGACGGGGACGTGGAACGTTTGTATAAGACTTCCCGGCCGTGGTAACAATAGGGTTCCGGCGACGTCACGGCTGCCGGCTGTGGGCTGGGGGGACGGAGGGACCCGAGGCAGCCCCTCCCCAGGTGGGGCCTCCAGCAGAGGCACCACCAGCGCATCCCCCTGAAATGTGCTGTTCATTTTTTCCAACTTGTTGTTGTTAATCCTCACCTGAGGCTATTTTTCCATTGATTTTTTAAAAAATACATATTTTTTATTGCCCTGGCCGGTTTGGCTCAGCAGATAGAGTGTCAGCCTGTGGACTGAAGGGTCCCGGGTTCGATTCCGGTCAAGGGCATGTACCTGGGTTGCGGGCACATCCCCAGTAGGAGGTGTGCAGGAGGCAGCTGATCGATGTTTCTCTCCCATCGATGTTTCTAACTCTCTATCCCTCTCCCTTCCTCTCTGTAAAAATCAATATAATGCATTTTAAAAAAAATAAAGCTGAACCGGTTTGGCTCAGTGGATAGAGCGTCGGCCTGCGGACTCAAGGGTCCCAGGTTCGATTCCGGTCAAGGGCATGTACCTGGGTTGTGGGCACATCTCTTCTGGGGGGTGTGCAGGAGGCAGCTGACCCATCTCTCTCATCGATGTTTCTAACTCTCTATCCCTCTCCCTTCTTCTCTGTAAAAATTCAATAAAATATATTTAATAATAAAAAAAAAACCCACCCCCAACCCTGGCTGGTGTGGCTCAGTGGATAGAGTGTTGGCCTGCGGACTGGAGGGTCCCCAGTTCGATTCCAGTCAAGGGCACGTGCCCAGGTTGTGGGCTCGATCCCCAGCTCTGGTCGGGGCGCGTGCAGGAGGCACCCAATCCATGTGTCTCTCTCTCACATGGACGTTCCTCTCTGTCTCTCCCTCCCGTCCACTCTCTGAGAACCAGGGGAAAAACACCCGCTGGTGAGGATTCGAAGCACCCCGAAGGCGCATTCGTGGGCAGGCCGTCCTGCCCCCAGCTCCCTCGCCGTCTGCCCGCAGAAGCCCTGCTCCCCAACACTGCAGGAGAACTGGGGTGAGACCCCACGTGCAGACGCCCTCAGAGGATCCCTGGAAACTGGACTTCTCGCGTGGGAACCCTCTCCCCAGGCGCCCCCCGCCCTCGGCTTCTGGGTGGGAGTGGGCTTGCCCTCCTGGCGGTTCTGACCCGTCAGGCTCGGCCGCGCTGGACTCTGGACCGAGGGAGATGCCAGCGGCTGGGGCCTCAAGGCCTTCCTATCCCGCGGAGAACGCGCCTGGGCCGGCCCTGGGCCTGGGAAGGAGCAGGATGCGGTCAGCGTTCCCTCTGAAGCTGCCGGAAGCCCAGCGGGTTTCTGCCCCGGTTCCACCTGGGGGAAAGGAGAAGTGGACCTCGGCGGTGTCTCCCCACCGTCACGCACCCCGGACCCTGCTCTGGGAGCGGCGGGGGTCGGGGTCGTCTCTCCCACTGCGCACCCCAAGGGACCCTCGTCGGGCACTGCTTTCTGCTCCCTGGTCAGGGCAGGAGGTGGACTCATCACTAATAAAGACATATTAAAGCGCCCTGGCCGGTGTGGCTCAGTGGATAGAGCGTCGGCCCACGGACTGAACGGTCCCGGGTTCGATTCCCGGTCAGGGCACGTGTCCGGGTTGCGGGCTGGATCCCCAGTGTGGGGCGTGCAGGAGGCAGCCAATCCGTGATTCTCTCTCATCATGGATGTTTCTCTCTCTCCCCCCCTTCCTCTCTAAAATGAATAAAAATATATATTTTTTAAAAAACATACTAAAGAAATAAACAGTTCAGTGGTGTTTGCTATGTTCATAATATTGCGTGACCACCACTTCTGTGTGATTCTCAAACATTTTAGTCGTAAAACAAAACCCGCGCCACGTAAGCAGTTCCCACCCCCCGCTCCGCATGCCCCACGCACCTGCCTGCTTCCTGTCTCTGTGCATCTGCTCAGTGTGGGTTTTTCATATATTGGCACTTTCCGCTTGGCGTAATTTCTTAAAAATATTTTTATTGATTTCAGAGAGGAAGGGAGAGGGAGAGAGAGAGAGAAACATCAGTGATGATAGAGAATCATGGACCGACTGCCTCCTGCACGCCCCCCACTGGGGATGGATCCCGCAACCCGGGCCTGTGCCCTGACCGGGAATCGAACCCTGACCTCCTGGTTCAGAGGTTGACGCCCACCACTGAGCCACACCGGCCGGGCTTGGCACAATGTTTTTGAAATTCACCCACATTGTAGGGCTCAGTTTATGTCTGAACAATGTTCTGGCCCTGGCCGGTGTTGCTCAGTGGTTAGAGTATTTTCTCCCTCCCCTCCCCCCACTGAATGGTTCTGGGTTCGATTCCTGGTCAAGGGCGCATACCTCGATTGCAGTTCTGTTTCCCAGCCCTGGTCAGGGTGCGTGCGGGAGGCAACCAATAGAGGTGCCTGTCTCCCATCGATGTTTCTCTCTCTCTCCTTCTCCCTCTCTGGGAAAAAAAATGGAAAAATATCCTTGGGTGAGGATTAAAAAATAATAATAATGTCCCCTAAATTTGCTAATCCGTTCCTCTGTTGATGAACACAGGGGTTCTTCCCACCTTGTTTTTTTTTTTAATCTTTATTGTTGGGAATATTACATACACTGAGTGGCCAGATGATGACCACCCCAGCAGTACAATGAAGCGAATCAGTTATGCAAATAATCATGATAATAGAACCTTGAGAGTATTTGCTTAGGAAGTTTTCAGTATTCAGTATTTTTGGAAGCGTCCATGAAGTGCTGATGGGGTGGTCACCATAACCTGGCCGGTCATAAAAATCTGGCCCCCCGGCCTCATGGCCACTGTGCGTCATGGTACTTCTGTGTGTTTAAATAAGTCTGCGTCCCCGTGCTCAGTTATTTGGGGCGGTTCTCAGTTATTTGGGGCGCACGCACTTGACCGCGGGATTGCCCGGCCGCGGGGTGGTTTCTGAATGAACGACTCGGGGGATTGCCAGGTTCCCCCGGGGCCAGTCGCGCGATCTCTGCGCCCCTTGCGTGGGGCCCGGCAGCTGGAGCAGCCACCGGGCCGGATGGGGAAGTGCCCCCCCCCCCCTCTGTCTCGGGGAGGAGCCGCTCTGAACTTTCCCTTTCGCCCCCGCCTCGGCGCAGAAGGGCCTGGAGGAAGGAGCCGGTGATGCCACAGAAATTCCACGGCCCTGATGTCACCGCGGGGCGGCCCCTTATCCATGCGCCCTGCGCTCCGGCCCCAGATCGCCGCCGTCGCTTCCCCGGCAAGGAGCCCGGGCCGTGGCCCTCGAGGGAGGATGAGCGACTGCGAGTTCGGCTACGTCCAGGCGCTGGCCCGGGACTACCTGTGCCACGTGCTGCAGCGGCCGCAGCCCCGGCCCGGCCCGGACAGGGTGTCCCGGCTGCTGCGGGCCGTGGCCTCGGCCGTGCAGAGCGACGCGGAGCGGACGCTGCGGCCGAGCCTGGACGACCTGGACGTGGCGTCCGTGGAGGCGGCCCGGGCCGTGTTCCAGGCCGTGGTGCGCCAGGAGTTCGCGGACGGCGTGGTCAACTGGGGCCGCCTGGTGACCGTGTTCGCCCTGCAGGGCATCCTCGCCAAGAAGCTGCTCCGCGCGCGCGTCGCCCCCGACCCGGACCCGGACACGGACCGGGACCTGGACGCGGACACGTCCGAGGAGATCGCGCGCTTCGTGGCCGAGTTCATCACCTCGCAGGCGGGGGACTGGATCCGGCAGAACGGAGGCTGGGTAAATAGTCCTGCTCGCTCTGTTCGCGGCGTCCCGGCTGATTTAAGGAACACACACACTCACACACACACACACACTCACACGCACAGACTTGGAATCAGTAATGAACTCAAAGGGCGTACACATCCTTTTTGCGGGGGAGGGCGGGCACCCATATATATGGGTTGTGTTTGCAAGACCCTCTACCCATCTCCGGGAGCAGCGCGCAGCCCGGCCTGGGCGCAGTGCGTGCTGGGGTTGTCATGACAACGGACGCTCAGCCGCCAGGGAGTCGGTCGGAGATGCAGTTCCGTTCCCTTAGGAGGTTGCAAAGGGTGGGTGTCGCTTTCCGCAAGTTCATGGCTTCCAGGTTGGTGTTTGCCGCCCCCCCCCCCCATCTTCTAAGACAGGGGTTCTCAACCTTCCTAACGCCGCGACCCTTTAATACAGCTCCTCATGTTGTGGGGACCCCCAATTTCATGGTTACACATTGAACATCATGAAAGCCTAGTGATTCATCACAAAAACAATCTGTAATGATAGATGTGTTTTCCGATGGCCTTAGGCGACCCCTGTGAAAGGGTCGTTGGACCCCCAAAGGGGTCGCGACCCACAGGTTGAGAACCGCTGGTCTAAGGTACCAAATCCTGGCTGTGAACGCTTGATGATCAGAGGAGGAATGTGCTGCCAGAAACTTGATTCGAGAACTTCCAAGTGAGAGCTCGCTCTATTGTCGAGGCCTCAGAAAGCCGGGGCCCTGCGTGGGACCGCTGTTAGAAGTCACGTCACGGGGCCTTTCACAGGGGGTGTCTCTGCTTTTTTTTTTTTTTTTTTTTTTTTAAATATATTTCTTTATTGATTCCAGAGAGGAAGGGAGAGGGAGAGGGAAAGAAAGAAACATCCATGATGAGAGAGAATCACGGATCGGGTGCCTCCTGCACACCCCCCACAGGGGATCAAGCCCACACCCCGGGGATGTGCCCTTGGCCGGAATTGAACCCGGGACCCTTCAGTCTGCAGGCCGACGCTCTAGCCACTGAGCCACACCGGCCAGGGCTCCGCTCTTTCTTTATGTCCCGACACTTGACGCTTCGCTTCTTAAAAACACTGTGTCCCCAGGCGCCTTCTCCGCACGCCCCCCCCCCTCACCTGGCCCTCCCCTCTCCCCAGAGGTAACCCCCGTTATCAATTATTTTACATGCAAAACGTAGCTGTTGATGATAGCCACAGAAAGTACCCATAGTGCATCTTTGTAAAAAAGGGTTTTTAAAAAATGTAAAACTAGTACAGGGCGCTTATTCTGATTTTTCTTCACCTGAGGGTATTTAAAATAGTATTTTTATTTATTTTTTAAAAAAAAAATATATATTTTATAGCTGCCCTTTTTTTAAAACTTGATTTCTTCTTTTCTTAAATATATACTTTTATTGCTCTCAGAGAAGAAGGGCGAGGGAGAGAGAGACAGAAACCCCAATGATGAGAGAGAATCATGGATCGGCTGCCTCCCGCACGCCTCCCACCAGGAATTGCGCCGACAACCCCGGGCGTGTGCCCTTGACCGGAATCGAACCCGGGACCCTTCAGTCCACAGGCCGACGCTCTAACCACTGAGCCACACCGGCCAGGGCTGAATTGACTAGATCCGCACCATCCACAGCGTTTCTACCAAGTCCCCCTCCCAGCACAGCTGGTGAGAGCATCAGGTGTTTGCCCACCCCACCCCCACCCCCACCCCCACCCCCACCCCCTCGCCGCTGCCTGACACTCTGTTGTAGAGATCTCGTCATTCCCACACTCTGTCCTAATGCAGCTGGTTGAAGTCTTGCCGCCCCAATGACTAGTGGGGTTATGGCCTCTGCCAGCGCTTACCTAGGGACCTGCCTGTTTCCGTTATTTGCTAGTTTTCCTGTTATTTTGTCTTCTTCTCAGTGGCTTATAGGAATCCTGTGACTATCTGGGATGCAAA
Source organism: Myotis yumanensis (assembly GCF_028538775.1). Classification (NCBI taxonomy): domain Eukaryota; kingdom Metazoa; phylum Chordata; class Mammalia; order Chiroptera; family Vespertilionidae; genus Myotis; species Myotis yumanensis. The sequence goes on along the minus strand of NW_027223771.1, from coordinate 10,670,104 downwards.
TATAGGGTGTCCCAAAATTCACGCAAGAAGTAATTTTGATAGACAACACAGGTTTATAATTAAAATTTGTAATTTTTTTATGGATTCATAAAGGATACAGTCTAGGGTTATGTGTGGAATAGCACATCGGGTACATGGCCTCCACGGCTTTGCTGGCACAGACGCAAAGCCGTGGTCTTCATGGGTCTTCCTTGTCCCTGCTCCTGGGCCGTCATTGGTACTTGGGAATGCTTATCCAATGGAAGGGATTGACGTCAAAGGGCCACAGATATTAGAATCTGATTCAATCAACCCAGTAAAATCAGGCTTTTATTTTTTTGTTGTTGTTGTTAATGCTCACGCAAAATTCAAATCTTGCGTGAATTTGGGGAGACCCTATACTTCCATGCAGGTGGCTGATGATCCCCCCGCTGGCTCACTGGCTTTCAAAGCCATGGGTGACCTCAGTCGTCATGGACGTTTTGAAACTTGGTGTGACCTTTGCATGTTGCTGGAGGGCCCCCCCCCCCCCCCCCCCGCCCCTTCTACTGGCCTTTTCTTCCTGTGATTCTTCTAACTCAGCAGCCCTGGCCTGGGGCTGGGGCAGCGTGAGATCTTGTCAGTGTCTTCCTGTGACTGTGGGAAGCCAGAGGAAGGGGAGGGGCGGGGGGAGGTTTCAGCTGTGGGTGTAGTTTTGGTTTCCAGCGAAGGCAGACCTTCTCTGTGGCTCAGACGCCCCCCTGGGAGCTTGGGCTGGGCTGGCCCTGAGCCCCCAAAGCTTAGAGTATTTGCAGCAGAGAGAAGGGATGAATATTCTCTGAAAATGTGACCGCATAGCAATGAATGGTGTGAGCTCCTGGAACTCCTGACCAGTGCGGGGTGGGGAGCTGTCTGGGAGAATTCCTAGACGTGAACTGACCCTCCCGGGAGGTCCAGGGGTCGGCGTGAGCCTCCACACACGTGAGGACACACGTGAGGACACACGTGTGCCCGTGCACGCACGCTCGGCCGTCACGGAGCCCTTGGGTGGGTTGGGGCTCCCCACGTGCGTGGGTCTGAGACGGGAGGGCGTTTCGAGGCCGCCTCCACCTCCCTTCCAGGCTCCCAGGAGCCACTGTGCTGGGCATGGAGGCCCTGCTGTTCCGAGTCAGGCCGCCAGCCGGGCAAAGGGCAAGGGGCACCTTCTCAGCGCCTGGACAGTCGAGCTCAAATGAATGAACTTGGCCCTGAATGACTCATTTCCGGGGACGGCACAGCCTGCGCCCGCGGGTCGGGGCCCCCCGGAAGGGAGGGCGGCACCTTCTGGGAAGCAGGCCACCCGGTTCCTTTCCGGGCTCCGGGGTGACCTGACAGGTTGCCTCACTTCTCTCAGCCTTGGGGCCTCTGGGGGGGGGCGGGGGCGGCCCGGCCACCTGCCTCCTCGGCCGGAAGAACCCCGTTACTCCTGTATCGGGAGCCCCCAAAACACTTTCCACAAAGAGTTCTCAGGACTTGCTGGTAGTAGTGGTGGTGGTGGTATTGCCTAACTTCCCTGAACAAATAGACTAAATCCCCATTAATCATACGATCAGTTACAGTTGGCAGTTAGCCGCCGTCTTAAACAGATGCCCTAAAAGGGTGGGGGGTGGGGGACCAGTGAATCAGTCATGGGATTTATGGCCCTGGCCGGTGTGGTTCAGTGGATAGAGTGTCGGCCTGCGGACTGGAGAGTCACGGGTTCGAGTCCAGTCAAGGGCACATGCCCGGGTTGTGGGCTCGATCCCCAGGAAGGAGCGTGCAGGAGGCAGCCGATCCGTGATTCTCTCTCATCATGGATGTTTCTATCTCTCCCTCTCCCTTCTCTGAAATCAATAAAAATATATTTTTTTAAAAACAGATACGCTGTAAGTATAAAATATACACTTTTATTTTTATTTATTTATTTTGTTAATCCTCACCCGAGATATTTTTCCATTGATTTTTAGAACAAGTGGAAGGAGGGGGAGAGACAGAGAGAGAGAGAAACATCGATGTGAGAGACACATTGATGGGTGGCCTCCTGCATGTGCCCCAACCAGGGCCGGGGATCGAGCCTGCAACTGAGGTCCGTGCCCTTGACCGGAATCGAACCCGGGACCCCTGCAGTCTGTGGGCTGATGCTCTATCCACTGAGCCACACCGGCCAGGGCCAGAATACACGTTAACGATCTGATGCAAAACACTTTCAGATATTTCACTAATCATTTTCCTGCTAATTGCGTATTAAAATACTACTTTTGATAAATATATTTCAAAATCAATTTCGGCTCTTTCTTTTTTCCTTTTAAAACGTGGCCACTGAGAAATTAGAATGACAGGACGTAGCTCCCTGAAGGTGACGCTGAGGTTGGACGGAATAAAACCAGCGAGACTGTTACAGAATTTCCCAGGTGACCGAAAAATACACAGGAGTCCCGGGGGCACAGGAAAAACCCGGTCATTTCCAGGCGTCTCACATGTACCAGCACGGGACTCCGGGAGACTGTTTCTCTGCAAATCCTGAGCAAAAACATGGAGCAGGCTCTCCCTTTTTATACCGTTCTGGGCCTCTGTGTCTCCCAAATTTGGAATGAGGCTTCCGGACCTTTCGTAGACGTTTAAAAAAAAAAAAAGGGAGCCCTGTGTGCTGGGATGGGGGTGGGGGGCGGGAGGAGGGGCAGTGCGCCTAATACCTATCTTGCAGGGAGCTTATGGCCTTGAGCACAGCACCACTCAGATAACTGACAAATACCTGGCACGGGAGTAGCTAGAAGCAGCCACAGAGCGGCTTGCACGGTCGGATAAGAAGAGAAGGGGGCCTAACCGGTGTGGCTCAGTGGATAGAGCGTCGGCCTGCGGTCTGAAGGGTCCCAGGTTCGATTCCGGTCAAGGGCATGTACCTGGGTTGCGGGCACATCCCCAGCAGAGGGTGTGTGCAAGAGGCAGCTGATCGATGTTTCTCTCTCATCAATGTTTCTAACTCTCTATCCCTCTCCCTTCCTCTCTGTAAAAAATCAATAAAATATAAAACAAAGAGAAGAGAAGGGGTCCGTGAGGTGACTGGCGCACAGACTCAGACGGCTAGCAGCCCCCCCAAAAGGTCTCATTTTCCCCATCAAGACCCCCGAGAAGATGAACCCTCTGCATCGCCGAGATGACACTTCCTGTGCGTTTCATTCCAGCTCGCTCGTGTCCACCGATGGTGTTCTAACGCTGTGCCCTCTGTCCTCTCCTAGGAACACGGCTTCGTGCAGAAGTTCGAGCCCCGGCCGGGCTGGCTGGCCTTCCTGGGGGCGGCGGGCCAGGTCCTGCTGTGCGTCCTGAGGCAGCTCCCCTGACCGCAGGGACCCCGGGGGCTGGGAAACCTGGACTCTTGCGCGAGGGATTGCCCACACCCACTTCTCCTCCTTTTGCACAAACAACACTCGTGAGGCAACCGGCCGGTTCCGGGGCCGCGGACACCTTGCCCCACTTCCCGCAAATAAATCGAATGTACGTGTCTCTCTGCGGCGTCCGCGTCTTGCCTGGGAGCCCGGCCTGGGGGCTGACCCGCCCTCGGACCCGGGGGCAGGTCTCAGGTGGGATGAGTAAGAGGAAGGTGAGTCTGCAGGTCCAGGCGGGCAGGTTTCTGACGGGCGTGTCCCTGACCCCAAAGCTATTTTCCTTGTCACTGGCCCGCACTGCAGGTGGGTGAGTCAGCTGTCTTGGGTCCACCCCGGGCCCCTGGGTGCTGAGTGTTGTCCGGGTCCCCTCCCCCAGCCGGACACTCGGCACACGAGGGGAACGTTAGAACACAGGGAGGTACGTGCCTTCGTGTCGGGCCCTTGGGAAACCTCCCATGAAAACATTTCACATATGTGCCCTGGCCGGTGTGGCTCAGTGGATAGAGCGTCGGCCTGTGGACTGAAGGGTCCCGGGTTCGATTCCTGCCAGGGGCACATGCCCGGGTTGCGGGCTTGATCCTCAGTGGGGGGCGTGCAGGAGGCAGCCGATCCATGATTCTCTCTCATCATGGATGTCTCTCTCTCTCTCTCCCTTCCTTTCTGAAATCAATAAAGAAATATATTTAAAAATTTTTTTTTCACAAATTAGAAAACTGTCTTGTGTTAGGCTGTGCTCTGATTTATTAAAAAATATATTTTTATTGATGTCAGAGAGGAAGGGGGAGAGAGAGAGAAACATCCATGATGAGAGAGAATCACGGATCGGCTGCCTCCTGCACGCCCCACACTGGGGATCGAGCCCCTAACCTGGGCCTGTGCCCTTGACCGGGATTCGAACCCTAACCTCCTGGTTCATACGTCAATGCTCAACCACCGAGCCACGCCAGCCGGGCGAGGTCAGCAAATTTGATTGCGACACGGGAGCACTGTACCTTGCTCTAGACCAGTGGTTCTCAACCCTCTGGCCCTTGAATACAGCTCCTCATGCTGTGGGGACCCCCAACCATAACATTATTCTCGTGGCTACTTCATCACTGTCATGTTGCTACTGTGATGAATCGTCATGTAAATATCTGATATGCAGGATGGATTTTCATGGTTACAAATTGAACATCATTAAAGCATAGTGATTAATCACAAAAACAATATGTAATTATATATGTGTTTTCCGATGGTCTTAGGCGACCCCTGTGAAAGGGTCGTTCGGCCCCCCAAAGGGGTCGAGACCCACAGGTTGAGAACCTCTGGGGTAGACCTTCCCACTCCTCCTCCTCCTCACATTACACGATCTCTACCCCTTGGGGTTTGCATTGCATTTTCCTCTGTAGGAAACAGGCTTAAACACGGAAAGTCTCTGGTCCGCCCTGGCCGGTTTGGCTCAGTGGATAGAGCATCGGCCTGCGGACTAAAGGGTCCCGGGTTCGATTCCGGTCAAGGGACATGCCTGGGTTGCAGGCTTGATCCCCAGTGTGGGGCGAGCAGGAGGCAGCCGATCGGTGATCCTCTCTCATCACTGATGCTTGTATCTCTCTTTCCCTCTCCCTTCCTCTCTGACATCAATAAAAAAAAAAAGTCTGTGGTCTCAGGTCATGGGGCTGGTGGGCGGGTCACATGGACCCCCAGGCCCACGCTGGTCCTCAGGGCCCGAGCCTCCTCCCACGGCCTCGCTTCCTCCTGGTCAGCTGTTACCGCCTGACCCTCTGCTGCCCGCCCCCTCCACCCCTGGAAGGAGCGGGAGTTGCCAGTCAAGGTCAGCTGGGTGAGGCTGGTCTCCCACCATCAGGGCGGGTCTTCAGCCCGTGAGGATCCCGTGTCTTCCCTGTGGCATCGTCTAACTTAAGACCAGTCGGTTGCCACTGGAAACTTCTACCACGGTGAGAGCTGCTGACAGGACTGCTTTGTATCATCCTGTATGGAAATACACCCTTTATTATTATTTTTATAAATCTATTTTTATTGATGTCAGAGGGAGAGGGAGAGAGAAACATCCATGATGAGAGAGAATCACGGACCGGCTGCCTCCTGCACACCCCCCACTGGGGATGGAGCCCACAACCCGGGCCTGTGCCCTGACCGGGAATCGAACCCGGGACCACCTGGTTCACAGGTCGACGCTCACCACTGAGCCACACTGGCCCGGCACACAGACCTTTTCTCCATAAGCGGCAGCAGCCCCGGTGGCGCTTTCTGCCGGGAGATGCGATCAGGTGCCCAGCCTGAGGGTGGTGGCCGCTAAGTCAGGGCACAGGCCCGGGTTGGGGGCTCGGTCCCCAGTGGGGGGCGTGCAGGAGGCAGCCCGTCCAGGGTGGGCGGCTTTTCTCCGGTCCATCTGCCTGGTGACCAAAGGCAAAGATATTCCTGACAGCTGACGAGCCCAGCTGAGGAGCAAACCCATGACCGACGTTCCCCGAAACTGTTCTCAAGTTGAAGGTCGACGACCGGGCCGTTTGGGCCTCCATAGAGGAAGAGCGATGACACCCTTGCAACACCATCCGTGTAGGCAGCTCATTCCCACCGGCCTTGCTTCCCGTTTCGCCGAGGACTTGCACATCGCACACCCTCCCCGCCGCGTCTGTCTGCCTGTCTCAGCGGTTCTCAGCCTGTGGGTCGCGACCCCTTCGGGGGTCGAACGCCCCTTTCACAGGGGTCGCCTAAGACCCTCGGAAAACACATCTACAATGACAGATCGTTTTTGTGATTGATCACGATGCTTTCATGATGTTCAATGTGTCACCATGAAATCGGGGGTCCCCACAACAGGAGGAACGGTATGAAAGGGTCTCGGCGTGAGGAAGGTTGAGAACCGCTGGCCTATCTGGTCTTCCCTTCCCCTGCCCCACACGCACCCTGGTCTGGCATCGGTACCAGAACATTCTTCCCTCCTGTTGCCGTGACCAGCTGCTCTTAGGCCAACCCCTAGGATCTGTGTATCAGACCTGGTCCCTCGTGGTCCCTCGTGGTCCCTCCCTCTCCGGCATCGGCCGTTCCCTCCCTGCCCATCAGGCTCGCTGTCGCGGCTCCCACGTCAGTCAGCGAGGCTTGGCAGGGGTGTGGCCGGTAGCCGACTCGAATGGCTGGGAGACCGGTTAGGAGCCTGCTGTGGCCCGTGCGTGGCAAAGACTTCTTCTTCTTCTTTTTTTTTTTTTTTAATATATTTTTATTGATTTTTTACAGAGAGGAAGGGAGAGGGATACAGAGTTAGAAACATGAATGAGAGAGAAACATGGATCAGCTGCCTCTTGCACGCCCCCCACTGGGGATGTGCCCGCAACCAAGGTACATGCCCTTGACCGGAATCGAACCTGGGACCCTTGAGTCCACAGGCCGACGCTCTATCCACTGAGCCAAACCGGTCAGGGCTGGTAAAGACTTCTTTTTTCCTTTTTTTTAAATATATTTTTATTGATTTTTTACAGAGAGGAAGGAAGAGGGATAGAGAGTTAGAAACATCGATGAGAGAGAAACATCGATCAGCTGCCTCCTGCACACTCCCCACTGGGGATGTGCCCGCAACCAAGGTACATGCCCTTGACCGGAATCGAACCCGGGACCCTTCAGTCCGCAGGCCGACGCTCTATCCACTGAGCCACACTGGTCAGGGCTGGTAAAGACTTCTTCACTCTCACTTGATCGACTCACATTTCTGTATCGATCCATCTGGAGGTGTATCTGTAAAGCCGCGAGTTTACACGGACGCTTTGTTGTTGCTAACTCTTCACCCCGGGGATGTTTTTCCATTGCTATTTAGGGAGAGTGGAAGGGGCGGGGGAGGGACAGAGAGACATCGATGTGAGAGAGACACGTCGATGGGTTGCCTCGAATACGAGCCCCGACCAGAGCCCAGGAAGGAGCCTGCAACTGAGGTACGTGCCCTTGATGGGAATCGAACCCCGACCCTTCAGTCTGCAGGCTGACGCTCTATCCATTGAGTACACTGGCTAGGGCTAGACTGATACTCTTTTTTTTTTTTTAATATATTTTATTGATTTCTTACAGAGAGGAAGGGAGAGGGATAGAGAGTTAGAAACGTCGATGAGAGAGAAACATCGATCAGCTGCCTCCTGCACACTCCCCACTGGGGATGTGCCGCAACCCAGGTACATGCCCTTGGCAGGAATCGAACCTGGGACCCTTCAGACCGCAGGCCGACGCTCTATCCACTGAGCCAAACCGGTTTCGGCACGCTGATACTCTTTTTAAAAAATATATATTTTATTGATTTCTTACAGAGAGGAAGGGAGAGGGATAGAGAGTTAGAAACATCGATGAGAGAGAAATATCGATCAGCCGCCTCCTGCACACTCCCCACTGGGGATGTACCTGCAACCAAGGTACGTGCCCTTGGCCGGAATCGAACCCGGGACCCTTCAGGCCGCAGGCCGATGCTCTAACCACTGAGCAACACTGGCTAGGGCTACGATGATACTTTTAATTCTCGTACAGCACCACAGGGCTCACTCCAAACTTCCTCTTTCCTTATTTGTCACTGTTTTTTTTTTTTTTTTCCAAAAGGGAGAAACCTGACTCTCATTAGCCACCATATATGTACTTACTTTTTCGATTCTCGAATATAGATAAAGCAGTTTGTCGACTGCTAATTTACAACCCTCTGAAAAACAAAGGTACGAATAGAGTGCAATGCAGGGTGTCCCCAAGGAAGGGTATACACACTTTAACAGCCGATGACTCCATTTTCACTCCTTTTCAGGTTTAGCTGATTTGAAATAACGGGTGAAGCCAGACAGCTTCGAACAAAGAAAATCTAGCCACTGGACTTTTTTTGGGGGATACAGAAAAGATAAAGCTTACGGCCCAGCCTGAGTCGCCCAGGGGTTGAGCGTCGACCTAGGAACCAGGAGGTCACGGTTCGATTCCCCGTAAAGGGCACAGGCCCGGGTTGCGGGCTCCATCCCCAGTGGGGGGCGTGCAGGAGGCAGCCGGTCCGTGATTCTCTCTCATCATGGATGATTCTCTATCTCCCTCTCCTTCCTCCCTGAAATCAGTAACAACAAAATTATATATATATATATATATTACAGTTTATGGTACAAAACAGGCAACAGTTGTCAAATTGAAGGCCCACAAACACCAATGAAATGATTCTTGATGTTTGCGTTTCCATTGCTTTGTGTTAAGAGCGGTGCCTGGACCAGAACGGTCATCAATTTGAAAACAGGCACTGACTGAGAAATTATTCATTTCTGAAGATTCTTTGAAATTTCAAAAATGAACTATATGTTAATAAATGCTGACTTTGCCTGGCCGGTGTGGCTCAGTGGTTGAGCGTCGACCTATGAACCAGGAGGTCACTGGTTCGATTCCTGGTCCGGGCACAGGCCCGGGTTGCGGGCTCCATCCCCAGTGGTTGGGCGTGCAGGCGGCAGCGGATCAATAATATTTGTCTCGCGTTGATGTTTCTATGTCTCTATCCCTCTCTCTCTAAAATCAATAAAAATTTATTATTTAAAAAAATAAAATAAATGCTGACTTTATCATCATTCAAAGTGTGTATACATTTTTGGGGGGACACCCTATCTATACTATTAAAAGGGTAATATGTTAATTTGACTGGACATCTTCTGGACAAAGCCACAGTCGCAGGGGCTGAGGCAGAGGCAGTTAGGGGTGGTCAGGCCGGCAGGGGAGAGCAGTTAGGGGGCGATCAGGCCGGCAGGGGGGAGCAGTTAGAGGGATCAGGCCAGCAGGCAGAAGAGGTTAGGGGTGATCAGGCAGGCAGGGGTCCCGGATTGGAGAGGGTGCAGGCTGGGCTGAGGGACCTCCCCCCTCCCCACGTCGTGCATGAATTTTGTGCACTGAGCCTCTAGTATTTGTATAAAGTTATTTTTGTCTTTAGCCTTATGGCATTTCGTCAAAATACTTAGTCCAAAGTTACTTAAGCTCTCCACCCATTTAGTTGTGGTTATGTTAATCATTTGCAATACAGTTCGTTTTGTCCCTGCTTGGATTGCATTTTGGGTCCCTCCCCTCCCCTCCCTTCCCCCGCCCCACACACACCCCGGTTGTATGCCCGGTTGCACGACCGTTTCCCATTCTCTCCATCCTTTTCTTGCTCATTCCCAGACAGGCACCCGAACTCAGTCAAGTTCTGCTTTACATGTGCTGCATCCCCCCCCTCCCCCCAAATGAGTAGAAACATACTTTCTTTTATGCCTCTCTTTTAATCTTATCCTATATAATAAAAGCCTAATATCCTGAGTGTCTGGTCGTCCATTCAACCAATCAAAGCCTAATAGGCTAATGATATGCTAAGGCCGCTCAACTGCTCCCTATGACATGCACTGACCACCAGGGGGCAGACAGTTGACCGATTGACCAGTCGCTATGATGTGCATTGATCACCAAGGGGCAGATGCTGTGACCGGTAGGTTAGCTTGCTGCTGGGGTCCGGGGCTGATCAGGACTGAGCGAGATGGGCTGGACACGCCCTGGAGCCCTCCCGTGGTCCTTCCCTGGCTGGCCAGCCTCCAGTGTCCCTCCCCGACCCCAATCGTGCACCGGTGGGGTCCCTCGGTCTGGCCTGTGCCCTCTTGCAATCCAGGACCCCCCTGGGGAATGCCGGAGAGCCCGTTTCGGCCCGACCCCACAGGCCAGGCTGAGGGACCCCACTGGTGCACGAATTCAGGCACCGGGCCTCTATAATAATAAAAGGGTAATGTGCTAATTAGACCAGACGTCTTCCGGACGTCATTCCGGATGTCCTTCCTGATGAAGCCAGGGCTAGAAGGAAGCAGCCCGGGTGCCGGGTGCCGGAGGGAAGCCCGGTGCTGGCAGCCGGGGGAAGGAAGGCCTACTCTTGCATGAATTTTCTTGCATCGGGCCTCTGGTGGAGATACCATTCGCCTGGACCTCACCCTTTTAAAATGCACAGTTCAGTGCCTGTTAGTATATTCAGCATTTGTACCACTGGCACCGCAGTTGACTTTTAGGACATGTTCATCTTCCCCAAAAGAAATCCCGAACTCCAGACTCCTTGGTCCCCAGCAACCACTCCCCTGCTTGGTGTCCATGGGTTTGCCTGTTCCGGAACTTTCCTATAAATTGTATCGTAAAACATGCGGCCCTTGGTGTCTAGCTTCTCCCACTTAGCGTACGATCTTCAAGGTCCGCGTAGCGTTTTACTTGCATGGGGACGAGGGGTTTCCAGTTTCTCCACATCCTCTCCAGCCCCTTTCTGGTGTGTGTGTGTGTGTGTGTGTGTGTGTAAATAACAGCCATCCCAGTGGGTGTGAAGTGGTACCTCTTTGTGGTATTGATTTGCATTTCCGTAATGACTAATACAATGGGGCCTTGACTTACGAGTTTAATTCGTTCCGAGACCGAGCTCGTTAAGGAGCTCGTTAACTCAAATTACTCTATCAACTCAATGCAAAAAATCGGCCAAGAGACAGCTGGTAGCTCAAAAAACTCGTTAGTCGGGACACTCGTAAGTCAAGGCCCCACTGTATATGCTATTCTGGACAAGAGCCCCTTATCAAATATACTAGAGGCCCGGTGCACGAAACTCATGCACTGGAGATGGGGGTCTCAGCCCGGCCTGCGCCCTCTTGCAGTCCGGGAGCCCTCGGGGGATGTCCGACGGGGAGCAGGCCTAAGTTGTCAGTCAGACAGCCATAGTGCTGCCTCGGAGGCAGGAGAGGGTCCCACCACCCCCACTGCACTCACCAGCCATAAGCCTGACTTCTGGCTGAGCGGTGCTCCCGCTGTGGGAGCGCACTGACCGCCAGGGGGCAGCTCCTGCATTGAGTGTCTGCCCCCTGGTGGTCATTGCACATCATAGCGACCGGTCGTTCCGCCGGTCTTTTATTCTATAGGGTGACTTGCAAATATTTGCTCCCATTCTGTAGGTAATCTTCATTTTACTGATGGTGTCCTCTGATGCATGTTTTTTGTTGTTTATTTTAATCCTCACCCGAGTATATTTTTTCCATTGATTTCTAGAGTGGAAGGGAGGAGGGAGGAGGAGAAACAACTGGCATCCAAGGTACAGCCCTTGACCATGAATCGAACCCATGACCCTTCGGCCCTCGGGTAGAAGACTAAACTCCTTTGCTCTAACCACTGAGAAACCGGCCAGGGCCCAGTGCACATTTTTAATTTTGACAAATTTTCTTTAAAAAAAAATATTTTTTTATTGATTTCAGAGAGGAAGAGGGAGAGAAACATCCATGATGAGAGAATCATGGATCGGCTGCCTCCTGCACGCCTCCGACTGAGGATCGAGCCCGCAACCCGGGCCTGTGCCCTTGACCAGAATCGAACTCGGGACCCTTCCATCCACAGGCCGACGCTCTACCCACTGAGCAACACCGGCCAGGGCGATAAATTTTCTTCTGTTGCTTGCGTTTTCATTGCTATAACTGAGGAACAGCTGCGGAAGTCACGGTGGTGAAGACGTATGCCTGGATTTTCTTCCAATACCTCTGTGTTAGCTCTTCTGTGGAGGCCTGTGATCTACTTTGAGTTAAAAAGTTATTTAAAAAGCCCACGCGTGCCATGTGATTGGAGATGAGAGGGTCCACACAGCTTCGGGTCTGTTTCTGTGCTTCTATCTGTCCTCCTGTCCCTTTGTGTATCCGCGTCCATGACAATATGTTTCACTGTCTGAAGGGCTGGTTCCCCCTACGACAGGGGTGGGCAACCTTTTTGTGAGTGCGTGCCCAAACCAGCAAAATCTCTGGCTCAAAATTCTTCTTCATGCCAACCCTAATTTTCTGAGAACATGTTACGCCTACTGGATATCTCTTAAGGTGGACGCATGTGAAGAACCTTGAAGAAATAATAAAATTCATTTGAGCGACAGAAACACAGCCTGTGATGATGAAAAATACATTTATTTTTTAATGGATACATGTCCACTGAGAGTCCGACAGAAAACTTGATGACTCCGTGTGAGAGTATCAGTGGGACTTTTGCGGCTGCATCGCTGATGACGGAGATTTTGCATCAGGTTTATATTTCGTGACCTTCAGAGATATGCACGAGGTACTACTTTCATCTGTCAGGCTACTCCTCTTACGAGACTTAACAAAGTTCATCGCTGAGAACAAAGATTCACAAGCGTGTGTGGATGAGACCAAAGCACTGGTCGGACCTAGGAAGGCGGGGAGAGTTAAGGCAGAGGCATAGAAATTGCTCTTCCCCTCTCTCATCCATCCATGTCTACGGGCTTTAAGATAACTTGTTATGTAAAACTATTTATTTATCTAAGATGCACCTACACTGAATGTATCTGAAAAATAAAAAAGGTCGATATTAAGAAAATAATTGCAAACGGAAGATTATAAGAGAGTTTCGCGTGCCAGCAAAAGTTACTGGCGTGCCGTGTTTGGCACGTGTGCCAGGGGTTGCCCACCCCTGCCCTACGATCTTCAGCTTTCAGTGTGTTTTTGGCTGTTCTTTTCTTTAAAAAAAAAAATGTGTTATTGATTTCAAAGGGGAAGGGAGAGGGAGAGAAACATCAATGATAAGAGATCATCATGAATCCGCCGCCTCCTGCACGCCCCCTACTGGGGATCGAGCCCGCAACAGGGGCAGGTGCCCCGAGGGGGAATGAACCCTGACCCGGAATGAACCCTGACCTCCGGGTTCAAAGGTCAACGCTAAACCCCTGAGCCATGCCTGGCCGGGCCCAGCTATTCCTGACTGCTTGCTTTGCACACAAGCTTCAGTCAAGTTGGTTTATTTATTAACATAAAACGTAGCCCGTTTTCTCTAAACTTGCAATTACTTGGAGTTCAATGTCCTGACCCGTGGAACCCTCCCCCTGCCCTGGGGTTACCGCGCGTCGCCCCGAGAGGGGTGATCCGCCCCCACACCGGATGTCCCCCGGGGTGCCGTTTCCCCCGGATCCAGGTAAACGCCCGCAGGGAGGGACACCGGGAGCCTCCTCCAGCTCCGCGGGGCGGGGCGGGGCGGGGGCGGGGCGATCGCGATCCGGAAACCGCCAGGTCCTCCCGGGCCTGCGGACCAGCGGCACCCACCCGGCGAGAGGGCGGCCTGTGCTCCCCACATGGCGGCGGCGGCGGCGGTGAGCGGCGCCAAGCGGAGCCTGCGGGCCGAGCTGAAGCAGCGCCTGCGGGCCCTCAGCGCCGAGGAGCGGCTGCGCCAGTCCCGCCTCCTGGCCCAGAAGGTGCGCGATCGCCGGGACGCCACGCTGGCGGGCCAGGTTGACGGGGCCGGGTGGACGTCCTCCTGGCCGAGCTGCTCGGGTTTGCGGATCTGCGCGGGTTTGCGGATCTGCGCAGGCGCAGGCCTCTGGCGGCGCGCGCATCCTCCCTCCCCTCTGGTCCCCGTGCGCGTGCGTCCCCCAGCGCGCAGTCACCCCCCCAACGCGCACGCGCGCACGTCCCCGGCCCCGACGCGCGCACGTTCTCCCCGCCCCTCCGCCGCACTTCCGCCAGCGCCTGCGTGCCTACGTCCCGCCCACGACGTGCGCGCGTGCGTGCGTCCCCTCCAGCACGCTCGCGTCGTTCAGAGCGTGACGGGTCTCTCGAAGGCGCGAGGCCCCATGGGAAGGCGGCAGTGAGGATGGCGGTGAGAGGGCAGAGCGGCGACGCCCTGTTCCCGCGGAGGCCGGTGCGGCGACGTGATGGCCTCCGTGGGGCCAACGCAGGTGCTGAGGCCGGAGCAGGTGCGGACAGACACCCCTGGGGGGCGCCGGGCGGCCCTCGCTGAGGTGCCTTCCGTCGGTCGGTTGGCGTTCGAGGTGGGGAACCCCGACGAGGCGAGGAGGTCCCTCCTCAGTGAAATGGCGGGAGAGTCGGGGTGCAGGCGGGGTGCTGGCGCCGCTGAGCGAAGGCCGTCCCCACTGAGCCTCGCTCGCTCGCCCGGGGCCTCGTGCTCATCCGGGTCTCGGGACCCTTCAGTCCGCAGGCCGACGCTCTATCCACTGAGCCACACCAGCCAGAGCTCCCACTGAATTTTAACTGATGTTCGTGGCCACGTGTTCAGCTCTTGGTTTTCTGCATTTGCCTTTAAGAGCACAAAAAAGACGCGCAGCTTTCTCGGGTGGTTCCCGGGTGCCACAGCCCCCCAGTCAGCCGTCCTAGGTCTGAATTTCTCATTTACGGTTGCTTTGCCCGTTTCCGCCTAAAAGCTTTGTGGCTTCTCAGACGATGGAGTTGATTTCCTTCCTTAGCCATGGTTTGGGGTGCTCTGCTGGTTTAACTTCCGTGTGTCCCCCTTTTGTCAGGAAAACCTGCCTTTCGGAACCCGTGTCTGGCTAGCAGTCATCCCTACAAGCCACGTTTGCGGTGTCTTTTTCTCCTCAGCTTGCAGGACGGGGGAGAACAGGAAAGGGAGGGAGAGAAAGGGAGCTAAGAGCTACCTCTGAGTCTGGGGAAGTTCTGAGGTCAACTTTTTAAAAATGTATATATTTTATTGATTTTTTTTTTTACAGAGAGGAAGGGAGGGGGGATAGAGAGTTAGAAACATCGATCAGCTGCCTCCTGCACGCCCCCCCACTGGGGATGTGCCCACAACCCAGGTCCATGCCCTTGGCCGGAATCGAACCCGGGACCCTTCAGTCCGCAGGCCGACGCGCTATCCACTGAGCCACACCGGCCAGGGCCTGAGATGAACTTTCCCGTGAAGCAGAGCTCAGCCCCCTTCTCCTGCCCGATGAACAATTAAGCTGAATATGGAGGCCCTGGCCGGTGTGGCCCAGTGGATAGAGCGTCGGCCTGGGGACTGAAGGGTCCCGGGTTCGATTCCAGTCAAGGGCATGGACCTGGGTTGCGGGCACATCCCCATTGGGGGGCGTGCAGGAGGCAGCTGGTCAATGTTTCTCTCTCATCGATGTTTCTAGCTCTCTATCCCTCTCCCTTCCTCTCTGTAAAAAAAAATCAATAAAATATATTAAAAATAAACAAACTGAACATGGAGGGGATTCTCCCACCGGTGTCTGCCTCCTCATGAACGTGGCACTTGCTTGTAGGGGGACTTTGCCGCTCCCGGGACCCCCGCCCCCATCTCGGCGAACATTTTTCACGTTCGTTTGGACAGAAGAGTTTTCGGAAACAGGAAGGAAGTGAGAGCTGAGTTCCCTGCCTCCTGGGAGCTGGCAGACCGGTGAGAATCCTACGGCGAGGGCACAGGAAGCAGTCAGTCATCAGCTCCTGACAATGCATGCGTGTGAAAAGCACATGTTACCCGTGGGTGGAAGGGCTGGACAGAAGTCAGGAAAGGTTAGGGTTTGGGTTGGGCCTAAATGGGGAGAATTTAGCCCTCGCTGGTGTGGCTCAGTGGCTTCAGCGTCGGCCTGCGGACTGAAAGGTCCCGGGTTCGATTCCGGTCAGGGGCACGTGCCTGGGTTGAGGGCTCGATCCCCAGTAGGGGGCGTGCAAGAGGCAGCCAATCAGTGATTCTCTCTCATCATGGATGTTTTGATCTCTCCCTTTCCCTCTCCCTTCCTCCCTGAAGTCAATAAAAATGTATTAAAAAAAAAATAAACGGGGAGAATTTAGGAGCGAAACCCGGCAAGGCACAGGGTGAAGAAGTTGTGGGAGCCAGGGTTTGGGGTTAAAATGATGCAAAGACTCGAGGGCAAGTGTGCGAGAAGAATGGGTCGGCGGAGATCCAGCCTGGAGTTCTCTCAGTGAACAGCAGGGTCCCACGGTGACTTATTTTTATTATTTTTTAATCAATACTTTTATTGATTTCAGAGAGGAAGGGAGAGGGAGAGAGAGAGAGAAACATCAGTGATGAGAGAATCATTGATTGGATGCCTCCTGCAGGCCCCCCACAGGGGATCAAGCTGGCAACCCAGGCCTGTGCACTTGACCAGGAATCAACTGTGACCTCCTCGTTCATAGGTCGATGCTCAACCACTGAGCCACACCGGCCAGGCCCCACAGTGACTTTATAATGGGTTTTCATACCCACAAAAGTAGGTGAGCCAGAGATGTGTGAAGAGATGAGACAAGTAAGTGTTGGGTTAAGCGCCAACATTTAGGGTTCAGGACCCCACTGTAGCGCTCTGCTTTTGTTTTTGGATAAAGAAGTTGAAGAAGCCCTGATCGGTGTGGCTCAGTATAGAGCGCCGGCCTGCGGACTGAAGGGTCCCGGGTTCGATTCCGGTCAGGGGCATGTACCTGGGTTGCGGGCACATCCCCAGTAGAGGGTGTGTAGGAGGCAGCTGATCGATGTTTCTCTCTCATCAATGTTTCTGGCTCTCTATCCCTCTCCCTTCCTCCCTGTAAAAAATCAATAAAAAATATTTTTAAAAAAGAAAGAAGTTGAAGAACATGGGAGAAAATGTTGAAACTTAAGGGGAGTCACTGATTTTTAAAAGTGTAATCTTGGCAAATACCATGGCCTTCGTTTCTCATGCAGGTGATCGCCCACAGTGAGTATCAGAAGTCCCAGAGAATCTCCATCTTCCTGAGCATGCAGGACGAAATCGACACCGACGAGATCATCAAGGACATCTTCCGCTGCGGCAAGACCTGCTTTATCCCCCGGTACCGGTTCCAGAGCAACCACATGGACATGGTGAGGCTGGCATCGCCCGAGGAGATTGCTTTGCTTCCCAAAACATCCTGGAATATTCATCAGCCCGGTGAGGATGAGGCTCGGGAGGAGGCCCTGTCGACAGGTGAGCGCGCGGTACCAGGATTGACATGCTAGGTGCTGGGAGACTGTGATGAGTGCTTAGACCTCTGAGCTGCGGGTGATGTTTGGGTCTTTGGGGGTCGCTTTCCCTGTCGGGACAAATTTGTGTTCTACTTGTATCCCACGACACCCACATTGCCTGACTTGGGGTGCCCTCTGTAAGCCATGAGAGTCAGCTATAATAATAAGCTAGTAAGGTATTAAGACTCTTGCCCTGCCCTGGCCGGTGTGGCTCAGTGGATAGAGCATCGGCCTGCGGACTGAAGGGTCCCAGGTTCAATTCCAGTCAAGGGCATGTACCTGGGTTGCGGGCACCTCCCCAGTAGGGAGTGTGCAGGAGGCAGCTGATTGATGTTTCTGACTCTCTATCCCTCTCCCTACTTCTCCATAAAAAATCAATAAAATATATTAAAAAAAACAAACTCTTGCCCTAACCTTACAGGTTGAGTTACACATTTTCCCCGAATAATTTTTTGTTGTCGCTAATCCTCCCCCAAGGGTATTTTTTTCCCATTGATTTTTAGAGAGAGTAGAAGGGAGGGGAAGAGACAGAGAGAGAAACATCAATGTGAGAGAGACACATCGATTATTTGTCTCCCACACGAGCCCCGACCAGGGCTGGGGAGGGAGCCAGGATTGAGGTACATGTCCTTGACCGGAATCGAACCCGGGACCCTCAGTCCGGGGGCCAGTGCTCTGTCCACTGAGCCCAACCTGCTAGGGCTCCCCTGAATAGTTTTATTATTTCCCGTGGCTTCAGTTCTGGTCTGTATAGTGATGATCACATTCTCATTCATGCTAACAAGCTTTTAGGTCTCCCGTTCAGACCTGTCCGTTCCCTTCTGGACATCTCTACCTGGGTGCTCTGTGGGCATCTCAGACACAGCGTGTTCCAAACAGAATCATATCCCCCTAAACCCTACTCGTGTGTCTCTCTTAGTGCGTGGTAGCACCGCCACCCAGCTGACCGGGCCAGAAACCTGGAGATCATCACCAACTCCTCTCTCTCATGCCCCCCCCCCCCCCCCCCCCCCCGTGTGGTCTGCTGCCAAGTCCTGATGATTTTATTTTATGTTATTATTTTTTAAAGTATATTTTTATTTATTTCAGAGAGTAATGGAGAGGGAGAGAGAGACAGAAACATCAATGATGAGAGAGAATCATTGATCAGCTGCCCTTTGCATGCCCCCTATTGGGGATCGAGCCCACAACCCGGGCACGTGCCCTTGACCGGGATCAAACCCGGGACCCTTCAGTCCGCAGGCCGACGCTCTACCCACTGAGCCAGACCGGCCAGGACAGTCGTGTTGATTTCATCTCGCGATTATTTACTGAACCCGTCCACTCCTGCCCACCCCCACTGCTGCTACTGCCGTCAGCCGCCAGCTTCTCTTGTCGGGCTATGGCTGCAGCCTCCTAAGTGCCCTTCCTTCCCAGGTCTTGCCTCCTCTCCTTCCTCTCCATCCATTATCTGCTCCGTAATGGAGACAAGATTTCTAACGCACACAGCCGACCCCGCCCTCCCCTGGGGAAGCCTTTCAGTGACTTCCTGCTGGCCTTCGGTGGAAGTAAACACGCCTTCACCAGGCTTTTCCGGTTGGGTCCTGCTTATTTTTCTAGTTTGACATCTCTCTGCTCCCCCACTTCCAGCCACTCCGAACATCTCCCATTTTCCCGCCCCCCTTTGCCTTCGCTGCTGCTGGGCCTTTACACGTGCTGTTCCCTGGCCAGCGGCTGCTTGGGCGATTTAATTACTGAGCAGTTGCAGAGCTGAGGGCAAGCGCAGCTAAGAGGACCGTTGTGTGATGCAGCGCCTCAAACCTGCCTCAGAGGCGGATATTGGGGCTAAGATTTAAGTGCTTGCAAAGAACCCCCAGCACAGCTTTATCCCCCTCCCAGTGTGACACCATAACCTACAAAATCCGTCTTCTGTTGGGGTGGCAAGGAACGGGGTCCCGGGCTCGCAGGAGTGGGGGGGCTACTGTCTTTGCTGCTAGAACTTCTGTTACCCAGTCTCGTACTTTGCCAGATGTTTAGGCACCAAAGGTGCACTCTGTGTCCTGCATCCGTAGACCAGGCGCACGCCACCGTAACACAGCTCTTCTGTGTTTCCAAGAAGCAAGGTTGCAGGCATTTGAAGAGAATGAGGTAGGCATCTTCTTATATCATAAAAGGGTAATATGCAAATAGACCAAATGGCAGAGCAACCGAACAGCCAGTCAAAGCGTAATATGTTAATGATATGCTAAGGCTGCTCAACTGCTCGCTATGACGTGCACTGACCACCAGGGGGCAGACAGTCGACCAGTAGCTCTGATGTGCACTGACCACCAGGGGGCAGACGCTCCGACCAGTAGGTTAGTTTTTGCTGCTGGGGTCCGGCTATCGGGACTGAGTGAGATGGGCTGGACATGACCCGGGGCCCTCCTGCTGTCCCTCCCTGGCCCAATCACACACTAGTGGGGTCCCTCAGCCTGGCCTGTGCCCTCTCGCAATCCAGGACCCCTCGGGGGATGTCTGAGAGCCGGTTTCAGCCCGATCCCGCAGGCCACTCCCCTTGGGAGGGCGCCAGACGCAGCAGCGTAAGCCTCTCCCGATCGGAACTGATTGGGCGCGAGCCTGCAGCAGGCACAGTGGGGCCTGGATGAGCAGGAGCGGCAGGAAGGAGCTGCAGGCAGCGTTGGACTGCGGGTATCGGCCTGATCCCTGCAGGCCACCCAGAGGGACCCCACCTGTGCACGAATTCGTGCATCGGGCCTCTAGTTTCCTTATAAATAAGGAAAGACGGAGTTGTAGGCACTCACACTGCTCACACCAACTGCACCCTTTCCCCGGACTTGCAGGCCTGCGGGTGGAGCCTAGGGAACTCCCCAGTCCTGGTGGATTATATATTAACAGGTCCTCCCCGGCCCCTGCATCACCTCCAACCGTCCCTGCTAACGGAAAGTCTACCCAGAGT
Source organism: Myotis yumanensis (assembly GCF_028538775.1). Lineage (NCBI taxonomy): Eukaryota > Metazoa > Chordata > Mammalia > Chiroptera > Vespertilionidae > Myotis > Myotis yumanensis. The sequence goes on along the minus strand of NW_027223771.1, from coordinate 10,650,094 downwards.
CCTCCAGGGGCAGCTCATTGCCCCCGCCGGTCAGTGCTGCCCCTTCTAGAACGCATTCCTGAGGTCGAGCTACTGCGTGTCCCCCTCCCCCTCCCTGTACGTGTCCGTTTCTGAAGGACAGCAGTGGGAAGAGCAAGGAGGAGACAGGATCTTCCCTCTCAGTTTAGCCGCACTTGCGGGTGAGATGAACCCCGTCTGAACAGGTGAGCTCAGGCATTCACCTGCGGCTTTTAGCACATTGCTTGGCACCTATGAGCTATTCAGCGAATGGTAACTGTTACTAATTTTAAGCAAGGAAAGGGGAATTATTCATTATGCAGTCAGCTCACTGCCTAGCGAGTGTGTAACATTCTGATAATCTCCAGCAAACATTTCTGAGCGTCCGCTTTGCGCAGACACTGTGTTAGCTCGGGAAAGAGAGTCCAGGCCTTCAGGGCCCAGCTGTCGCTGGGGAGACAGAAGAATGTGTAAATAGAATAAGCATCCCCACCTTCAGCATCTGTCAGATGCACGTGCCAAGTGAAAATAGACAGGATATAATGGAGAAGCCCAGTGCTTGAGCCGATTAGAAAAGCCTGGTTGCTCCTCCACAGCATTAACCGCCCGGGACAGGTCACTTTCTCGCCCCTGCGTCTCTTTGCGGATAAGCAGAGGGACAGTGGGCTCTCCCTGTCGTTTCTTTTGATTGCAGCCTGGGAGCTGGCCCTCTCGCTGTTACGGGAGCATTGCAGTAGGCGGCCTCTGCGCTCCCTTATCTCCCAGGATCCCACTCTGCCCGAGGATTTTTCCTGGCGTCAGCAGCTTGGACTGTGGCGGCTCCGGTGCTAAAGCATAAATCCGGCTTTGTGTGTTGGGGACAAGCTGATTAGAGCTGATTGTCACCGGTGTAGCTTATGTAGCCCATTTATCTTCCTGGTCTGCTCACATTAGCATGGCCTAGAAAAAAGAGCGAGCTTTGGAGCGATAAGTTCCTAAGCGCAAGTTTCACACGCGGTGTTTTTCTGTTACAATTTAAAAAAAAAAATTGATTGGAGAGAATTTGTTGTCCCACTTATTCGTACATTCATTGGTTGATGCTTGTCTGTGCCCTGGCCGGGGACTGAGCCCACAACCTTGGGATATGAGGACGATGCTCTAACCAACTGAGCTACCCAGCTAGGGCACTATTTTTATTTATTTATTTTATATATATATTAGAAGCCCAGTGCACGAAATTTGTGCACGGGAGGCGGGGGAGGCGGTCCTTCAGCCTGGCCTGCACCATCTCCAATCGGGGACATCCCTCTCACAATCCAGGACCGCTGGCACCTAACTGCTCACCTGCCTGCCGACCTGATCACCCCTAACCACCCTCCCCTGCCGGCCTGGTCACCCCTAACCACCCTCCCCTGCCGGCCTGATCGCCCCTAACCACCCTCCCCTGCCGGCCTGATCGCCCCTAACCACCCTCCCCTGCCGGCCTGGTTGCCCCTAACCGCTTCTGCCTCAGTCCCCACCACCATGGCTTTGTCTATAGGCACATTTGGTCTAATTAGTATATTGTCCTTTTATTAGTATAGATATATTTTTATTGATTTCAGAGAGGAAGGTCGAGGGAGAGAGAGATAGAAACATCAATGATGAGAAAGAACCATGATCGGCTGCCTCCTGCACGCCCCCTACTGGGTGTCAAGCCCACAACTCTGGCACATGCCCTTGACTGGAATCGAACCCAGGACCTTTCAGTCCACAGGCCCACACCAGTTGGGGCTAGGGGACTATTTTTGTGTTATGTATACAGCAAAGTATCAGATTGGTAGATGAAATAGGGGGCCTGCCTGCCTCTTTCCTGAATTTATCCTCCAAATCAGGGCTGCTTGGGCAATTTGATGAGCCAGGAATCTTTCCGTTCAGAGTAAATAATATGATTCCATCTGGGTGTAGCAAAATGGGATGTGATTGGCCCAGAGACTTAAACATCCGCAGGAGGGCGAGCTTTAGCGATGGCTGGGTCAGGGTTGTTAGGATCCACCCTGGCTCTGACTTTGGACTCTGCTCTCACCTCCGCTGGCTGCGGACTGGCGTAGCCGCTGGGCCCAGGATGAGAGGGAGACGCTGACTCCTCGTCGGCGTCCCTGGATGGACAGCCTGTGGCATTGCCTCGGTCAGAGCGCCAGGTGACAGCTGTGACGACATCGGGGTCCATGCAGTGTCATCAGCACCGCCGTGGGTGTGACCTAGCACTGACCTGTGGAGGCTGACACCATTGTCCCCGAAATGCTGTCGGGGTGTCAGGAGGAGTTTCGTTGGTTGACTTTTTACTAAACCAAGAAATCACGAGCCGTTACAAGACCTACAGGGTCAGCCATCTCAGTGTGACTCACAGCAGCAGCTCCTGCTCTTCCCAGAAGAGGTCGGTCTTTGTAAACCTGGAACATGGGTCTCCTCGGCTTCTCAAAAACCCCTTCACTTATTTTATTTGAACCCCCAACATAAATGGTCAAGATTAAAAATAAATCAAGGCCGTTGTAATTTTGGAACGTGCTTTCCTGCGCTCCATCTGCCCCCCGCGGGGTCTGGGGTGGCCTGTCCCTGAGGGGAGAGAACCTGCCCCCAGAGTTAGACTGTGGGAGGCGCAGCCAACTCTGCTCGGTCCTCCCTTCGTCTCCGTGGTTTCAGGTGGGCTCCCTGCCGCCCAGGGCGGTCAAGGGCTTCTCCCAGGACACGAGGCCGCAGCTAGGACTCTGGTTCCCGAGCCAGGGCCGGCGAGGCACCACCGCTTTTCTGTCCTCTCCCACAGTCAGCTCGCTCTACCCCTGCGCCTCCTCCCTTTCCCGGCAGCATCCATCACCCACGGACCAGACCGGCTACCTTGGCGATGGTGTTCATGGGAAGGCTGGTTCGCTTTCCCAGGGAAGCCCTTGCACTGCGTCAGGCGTCTCTAACAGATGCTGGTCGTAACCTCCAGTCCCCCACCACCACCCTGGCTATTTTATACACAAGTGAACACGCAGAGGAAGGCCGAGGCTTTCATGGGCACCGGGGCCCTGCGTTCGAATTACAAGGGCCTCCTGATCGGCTTCCTGGGAGCTGCTCCAGAATTGTCTATTTTATCCTGTGCAGCAGCTCATTTAGCCTCTATTCTCGTCTCACAGCGGCAATTTGCTTTTTGTGAACTCCCAGCCCATTAAGATGAAAAGATGCTTCCTTGGGGGTTCTGGCCTGTTATTCTCGCCAAGACGGGTTGGCCCGCCCATGCTCTCATCACCAGGCGCGATTCGTCGAACACGGAGGTGCCATTCAAAGGCCTGACCCAGGCGACTGGGAGGTGCCTGCACACAGCTCTTGGGCTATTCAAACCCCTTTTCCAATTCGCTTTTTATTTCATTACCTTTCACTGAGACATCAGAATGTCTCTTAGGTATATGTATGTTTCTGTATATGCTCAATTCAGGGAAGTGGCAGAATTTTTAATTCTAAGAGAAGCTTGAAATGAGAAAAAGGAACTTGTTTTTGGTTCAGTGTTCTGACCCTTGCACCCCAGGCCAGAGCGGCGAAACCTGTGTGTGAATAATCGCCGTCACGGTGTACAGGACTGTGCTTTCCCTCCCCTCCCCCCCCTCTTTATTTATGGGATTTATTGGGGTGACATTGGTTAATAAAGTTATATAGGTGTCAGGTATAATTATCTGTATGCTAGAGGCCCGATGCACGAAATTTGTGCAAGGGACTCGGCGCCCTCCACCATGGCAGCCGCCTCTGCCTCGGCCCGCCGCCACGGCTTTATCCGGAAGGATGTCCGGTCTAATTAGCATATTACGCTTTTATTATTATAGATGGTACTGTGTGTTCACCACCCAAGTTGAGTCTCCTTCCATCATTATTTATCCCCCTTGATCCTCTTCTACCTCCCCCACCCCCCTCTTCTCCTCCCTCCCTCTCTCTCTCTCTCTCTCCCTCTCTCTCTCTCTCTCCCCCTCTCTCTCTCTCTCTGTCCCTCCATCCCTCTCTCCATCTCTCTGTGCCCCTCCGTGGACCAGGGGGGTATAGCTCCGTGGCCCGGACACCTGGCTGGCGAGGGCCCCGGGAATCCCCCTCACCAGTGTTGGCTGTGCAGGAAGAGCCAGTGGTTTGTCACCAGCTTTATAAGGAACAATACTGCTGAGCTGGGAACTTTAAAAATGGCGAGGGGATCTCTTCACCTTTTCCTGGGATCTCGGAGACACGGTCCACTGGTGTTCTGGTTTCTCCACATACCAGTGGGGCCTGCTTTTCCTGGGGGCGGGGCTCTCTGGAGTCACGGGTCTTTCCTCACCGTCCCCCCACCCCCGCTCCGTGGCTGATCCAGGGCTCACGGGCTCTCCCTGCAGAATAAGTGGGCTCCTTCCTGTGGCATTGGAGGCCCTTCTCAGCACGGGCTGAGCGAGTCCTCATTCCTAGGCCCTTCCAGAGACAGCCATGCTTCCCGCATGTGCCTGTGCCGCTGTTTCTACTTCTTCCTCCTGCCTCCCTGTCCGGGCCCTTCAGCGTCCCCCCCCCCCCCCAGTGCTTCACTGCTGGTTCAGTAGGCATCTCCCTTACGGAGGTTTCCCCGGACTTGTCCCCTTCTCAGTGGGATGCAACATTGCACTTCTTACCGTGAGGTCTGATCAATAATTGAATCGATACCCCCTCCCCTGGGAGCTGACCTTCAGGCCACTTCACAATGGACATGCCGCTCGCTTAGACCACCTGCCACTGGCCAAGGCCATTCTCTCTCCCTCTGGCTTTCCCAGCACCCGGACCTGCACAGAGAGTGCTCCGCCCAGAAAAAGCTGCCTCGAGTCCTTTCAAACCTCTGACTCCCCGTCTTCAGGAGATGGCGCCGTTTTGGGGCTCAGCCCATCTGGTATCCGGATGACCTAATTAATTCATATTCCTTCGCCCTTCTGGCCTCCTGCGTTCCTCCTTCGGCGACCCTAAACCTCGTCACTTGCCTCACGCCCTATCGCAGTGACTTGTCTGTATACATACAGCCTGTTCCTGCATCTGCCCGGATGGTCAGACCCCAGAGTTATCGGTAGTTCATTCTGTCTGTGTCCTCTGGCTCCGCGGACAGTGACTCGTTAGCAATGGCTCTTCTTAACTTGACTCCATTGCGTTTAATTGAGCTGCAAATCTTTAGGATTTTTTTTTTCTGCTTCCTTTTTCCCATCGGGTGCTCTGTCAGGTTTTAGGGAACATTTAGGGTTTCAAGAGCAAGCTTGCCTCCCCCCCCCCCAAAGCCTTACTGAAGCAGATAAAAGGGCAGCTGCAGTGAAAAAAGCACTTGGAGCGCATTCGTAAAGGCCATTATATGAAAACCAGGTGCTATTATTTCAAAGTAATAGGTCACTCTGTCTCAGGCTGGAAGCAATGGAGTTTGTTCTAGATGCACAGGCTCCTCCGAGCCGAGCGAGGCGTCCTCTGAGGGCCGGAGAAGAGAGCGAGCAGGAGAAATAATGTGCCGTGCGGTTTTATTTTAGGTAAATGTACTGAACCAGAAAGTCCGCAGGGCTGTCAAGTGCTTGCTTAACAAGCCTCGGTGAAACGAATGGCGGAAGCCGCTGTCGGGGCTTAGGAGCCAGGCCTTGTGTGATTAAGTCCCGTAATGACTCAGGGCTTGTCCTCTGAAAGGCAAGAAAGAGAATGAGCTCCAGAAGGACCCACACGCCTGTGTCTGAAGAGACCCCCTCACTGCTCCCGGGCGTCCCCAGGCCTTTCTCTTCTTTCTGACCCTTGTGCTGCCGGCCAGACTCAACTGCACTGACCCCGACCCCTCGTTCTTACTTTCTGTGTTTTCATCCTCACCTGAGGATATGATTTTCATCAATTCCAGAGAGAGCGGGAGAGGGAGAGAAACATCGATGAGTTGCCTCCTGGACATGCCCTGACCAGGTGTCGAGCCCACCGCCCTTCGGGGTTCGTGGTGATGCTCTAACCTCCTGAGCCTGCTGAGTCCAGGGTCCCAGGACGTTCTAGCTGGCAAAACTGAACCTCTGTCCCCCTCCCCCCAGCCTCTGGGAACCCCCTTCTACTCTCTGTTTCTATGAATTTGACTATTTTAGAGCCTTCATATATGTGGAATCATACAGTATTTGCCTTTTGGGGGACTGGCTTAAATATTGATTGTATCATACAGATAAACATAAAATCCTATATAATAAAAGGCTAATATGCAAATTGATTGAACAGCAGAATGACCAGTCACTATGACGTGCACTGACCACCAGGGGCAGACGCTCTACGCAGGAGCTGCCCCCTGAAGGTCAGTGCCCTTCCACAGGGGGTGCACCACTCAGCCAGAAGCTGGCTTCATGGCTGCTGAGCGCAGCGGCAGTGGCGGGAGCCTCTTCTACCTCTGTGGCAGCGCTAAGGATGTCCGACTGCCGGCTTAAGCCCGCTCCCCATGGAGAGTGGGCCTAAGCCATCAGTCAGACTTCCCCCCAAGGGCTCCTGAACTGCGAGAGGGTGCAGGCTGGGCTGAGAGACCACCCCCAGTGCACGAATTTCATGCACCAGGCCTCTAGTTGTATCATAAAATTCTCAGAATTACTCAGCTTTGATTCTAAAGAGGTCTGAGCACGTGAAGCATCCCATCCACCCCTGTTAGAGATGGATGAAGAGAAGCCAGAGACGGCCCAAAGGCAGTGAGAAATCGAAGTGAAGTCTGTAGTTCTCCATGTAAGCGCCACTGATTGTCAGGAGCGGTGAGTGTCCCCAGCTCTGACCAAAACAGGAGCTGCATTGAGAAAGTGCCCTTTGGGTAAAGCTGCTGCCCTGGTCCTTCTGCGAAGCATTTTGTGTGTCTGCGATAAAGACAGCTGAACCCCCCCCCCCCACCCCCCCGGTTAGATTCATTTTGGTCAGTCTCTGCAGCATAGAATAAGCTGAAGTACAGGGTTTCTTTTTCTCTTTTAACCTATTGTAGGTGCTGGAAAGCTGGGCTCAGCGAACTCTTTGTAAAGGGCCCGAGAGTTCATATCTGGGGCTCTGCGCGCTGTGTACTGTCTGTGGCAGCGATTCAGTGCTGCTGTGTCAACAGGAGGCAGAGCGAGGCTGCGCCCCACCAGCGCTGTGTCCACAAGACCAGGCGGCGGCCAGGCTCGGCTCCCAGCCAGTCACCCACACACACCCCTCTGGTCCAGTGTTGGGACCCTCACTTCTCTTCTGGTCCTTGGTGCGTTAGATATTTTTAAAAATTTTTTTTATTGATTTCAGAGGGAGAGGGAGAAAGAGATGTAAACACCAATCATGAGAGAGAATCATGGATCGGCTGCCTCCAGCACACCCCACACTGGGGATCTGGCCTGCAACCTGGGCATGTTCCCTGACCGGGAATCGAACTGTGACCTCCTGGTTCACAGTTCAACACTCAACCACAGAGCCATGCCAGCCAGGCTACATATTGATTTCAGAGAGGAAGGGAGAGGGAGAGAGAAACATCAATGATGAGAGAGAATCATGGATCGGCTGCCTCCTGCACTGCCCCCACTGGGGATCGAGCCCACAACCCAGGCCTGTGTCCTTTACCGGAATTGAACCTGGGACCCTTTGGTCCAAAGGCCAATGCCCTATCCACTGAGCCACACTGCCCAGGGCTAGCTTGCTATCTTTATTTATTTATTTTATTTTTAAAAAATATTTTTATTTATTTCAGAGGAAGGGAGAGGGAGAGAGAGATAGAAACATCAATGATGAGAGAGAATCATTGATCGGCTGCCCCCTGCATGCCTCCCACTGGGGATTGAGCCCACAACCCGGGCACGTGCCCCTGACTGGAACCGAACCCGGGACCCCCCAGTCCTCAGGCCAGTGCTCTATCCACTGAGCCAAACCAGCCAGGGCTTGCTGTCTTTAATGTAGGAGACAGCTGCTGTCGTTGCTTATGGTGACAATGATGATGATGAAGAAAATAATGCAAATCCGATGATCATTGTCTCCTGACTTTTATTCATTTAATAACGTTGGAGTTACTTTCTGTGCACCACGCTAGCTAGCCTTCCAATAGGATGGCAAACACACTTAAGAAAATAGCTAACATGTTTGAAGTACATCTTCAAAGGGGGACTGGAAGTTTTTCTGAGTATTCCTAAAAATCTTTCTTTTTCTAGAGGAAAATAGCATTGTTCTGATTATAAAAACAAAATGTATTTAAGTAATACTGAGAAATATAAAGAAGAAAATGCACACCCAGTCCCCAAACCCAGCGGTGACCACCGAGAGCCACATGCAGTCTCTTCCCGGATCCCATCACGTGCCCCTCCGGACCCACGGCCCTTCCCCGCCAGCTGGTGCGCTGTGTGGACTGTGCAGGCGTCCTCGCGTGGTTTCGGGTGGAGGGGGGAGGGGGGGAGGGGGCAGGTGGAGCTGAGAGGTGTTCGTTCCCTGCTGACCCACCAGCACATCAGCCCCTCTGCTGCCTGTAACCATGCCCCCCCCCACACTTGCACCCTCAGGTCTGGGGGTGACCCAGCCTCCCCAGGAGTTACCCTGCCCACCCTGTGAACCCTGCCGGGATTAAAGTGTCCTCACTTCCCCGGGGAGCCTGCCCCGCCCTCGTGTGGCCCCGACGGACGGATACAAGGTCATGTCCCATCTGAGCCACACACACCCACACACACCCAGGCAGGCGGGGAGCGTCCCTCGCCGGCTTTCCCTCCCCAGACCGGACGCAAAGGGCCAGGACACCCCGGTCACGTCCCGCTCTGGCACTGACGCCGCCGTGTGACCTGGGGTGGGTGACATCACTCAGGAAAGGGATGATGGCATCTGCCTCCTTCCACCTTGGCGGGGGGTGGGGGGGGGGGCGTGAGATGAGGTCGTGTCTGCCCAGTGCATTAGCCCAGGGCCTGCAGTCGCTCTCGGGCCCGAAAGAGACTCTGAGGAGCGATCCATCTCCCTTAGTTGGTCAGCGGGTTCTCGGAGGAGGAGCCTTTGCACAGGAGAGGCCACGCGTGACGGGGAAGGGAAGACCGTGCATGACGGGGAGGGGAGGCCACGTTCATAGGGAGGGGGGGAGGGGAGGCCACACGTGATGGGGAGGAGGAGACCACGTGTAGCAGGGAGGGGGAGGCCACACGTGACGGGTAGGGGAGGCCACGTGTGATGGGGAGGGGAAGGCCAAGTTCATGGGGAGGGGAGGCCACGTTGATGGGGAGGAGGAGGCCACGTGTAGTGGGGAGGGGAAAGCCATGTGTGACGGGGAGGGGAGGCCACGAGTGACGGGGAGGGGAAGGCCACGTGTGATGGGGAGGGGAGGCCATGCATGACGGGGAGGGAAGGCCATGCATGACCGGGAGGAGGAGGCCACGTGTGATGGGGAGGGGAGGCCACGTTCATAGCGAGGGGGGAGGGGAGACCACGTGTGACGGGGAGGGGAGGCCACGTGTGGGGGAGGGGAGGCCACACGTAGTGGGGAGGGGAGGCCACGTGTGACGGGGAGGGGAGGCCACATGTGATGGGGAGGGAAAGGCCAAGTTCATGGGGAAGGGAGGCCATGCATGACTGGGAGGGGAGGTCACGAGTGATGGCTCCTTTCCATGACCTGCTGCACAGAGTGCCTGTTGCAGCACGTGTCCAGCTGCCAGCAGGTGGCAGTAGAGAGCCACACCCACCCCTCCCTGTGGTCTGGGCCAATAGATGTGCCTGAGAACTAACTATTGGGGTGTCAGTGTTGGGATTTTTTTTAATTACTCAAAAAGAAGTGCTTTAGGATCTACAGACAGAGAACAGGTATCACTCACACCCCCGCGCACACTCACAGCTGGCATTTTCCAACACTTGCAAGAGCTTTGCCCATCTCCGTCTATGTCTGCCTTCGCTTCCCCTCCACCTGGAAGAGTCTAACTTCCTGTCATTTCCTTCCTTTACTTAAACACACAGTCGGTGTTCACGGGGTTGAACAAAAGCCCTGGACTCAGAAGCGCTGAGGTTTTAACTAGGGGGGGTTGCAGACACTGTCCTGCGTCCTGCACGCCTGCCCGCTGATGAGCAGATGCCGGTCACACCCGGGGGCGCTGCGGGTACTGGGTGCTGCCCCCGGCGCTCTGGGGGCAAGTACAGTCCCTGTGTTTGATGGGAACTCGGGGCCCGTGTTGAAAGAAAGGGCTTTATTTATTTATTTTTAATCTTTTTTTTTTTTTAATATATTTTATTGATTTTTTACAGAGAGGAAGGGAGAGGGGTAGAGAGCCAGAAACATCGATGAGAGAGAAACATCGATCAGCTGCCTCCTGCACATTTCCCACTGGGGATGTGCCCGCAACCCAGGTACATGCCCTTGACCGGAATCGAACCCGGGACCCTTCAGTCCGCAGGTCGACGCTCTATCCACTGAGCCACACCGGTTTCGGCAGAAAGGGCTTTATAATGACACAGAAGCACTCAGTCCCGTGGTAGCGGATCTTTAGTGGGTGATCTTTTTTTTTTAAACATATTTTTATTGATTTCAGAGAGGAAGGGAGAGAGAGAGAGAAACATCAATGATGAGAGAGAATCATTGATTGGCTGCCTCCTGCAGGCCCCCCACTGGGGATCGAGCCTGCAATCAGGGCATGTGCCCTGACCGGAATCGAACCTGGGACCCTTCAGTCCTCAGGCCTATTCTCTATCCACTGAGCCACACCAGTCAAGGCCTTAGTGGGTGATCTTTACTGCGGGGTGTCTGATTCCGCGGGGAGATTTCCCAGAAGCCCAAAATGCTGCGAGCCAACGTCCCAGGAAGAGCGAAGGTGCCTTCACAGTGGAAGGTTTGATAAGAATGAGCTGTCCACCTCAGGCGGTCTAGTTGCATACTAAGAGCCTCTGAGTTCTCAGGGAAATACGTTTTTTTTAAAGCCCCACTTTTACAGATAATGGGAGGTGCAATTGATCTGACAACGCGTCTCAGAAAGGGTTTCGTGTCTCCCTCCTGCGAGCTGTGCTGTCGCCGTGAGGAGGGAGCGGCTCAGAGGCCGTGTCCAGTCTGTCCTTCTGGGGCAGCCGTTGGCTTGGAGCCCGTGGCGCGGGTTTCTGAGGGTTCTACCCCAGAGCTGCCACGGATTCCCGGGTCTGCGTTTTCTTTGAGGATTTCGGCTTCTCCGTGTTCTAGAAACACGTTTGAGGGACGTGCCCCTGTCTACTCAGCCGCGTGGCTTAAGGAGCGTGCGTGCAGCCATCGGTGAAGTTGGCATCTGGTGTTAACAGCTCACAGGCTCCCCATGGCACCGTGAGCCGAGCCACTGCAGGTCGTAGCTGGAGGTGGTTTCGGCCGAGGCTTCCAAGCTGCTACTCGATGGTGCTGGGATCCGGCCCCCATGGCCCCACCAGAAGCCGACAGTCTCAGCCCCGCCGCCCCGCCGCCTCTAAGGCGCCCGCCATGTTTGCTCTGTCCCTGTGCCCGCTCCCGCGTGTCCCCTTCAGCAACAGGAGCAGCGTGTGCTGCGCAGTCGTCACCCACCTGGCAGCAAGCCCGCGGCTCCTCTCTCCCGAGCTGAATGCCCCTGAGCGATCTGACCTCCCGCAGCCCTGAGCGTCAGTTCGCTCACCTGTGAAATGGGGATGCGCACCCCCTCGCTCCAGCCTCACCAGGTAGACGTGCTGCCCAGCAGATTCCATCACCTTCCGTCCCAGGGGGTGGCGTGGTGCCTGGCACGTGTGGGCACCGACCGGTGTTCACGTCTGTGCTCTCCTCCCAGACGCAGGGCTTGGGATCGGCGTCAGGTGCAGCCACGGCATGAACAGGTGACGCCGTGGGTGGAGTCGGGAAGCTAAGATACGCGTAAATGCGGGCGAGAGGCTTCCTGTTTCGCTCTCACTCTCTCTCGTACGGTGAGCTGGGCATCTCTCTGGGGAGGGACCACAGCTCTGCTCCCAGGAGCAGGGAAGGGATTCCTCCCTCGTGGGGGGTGGGCGTTCTCCTGGCATCAAGTGGGAGCCGCTCACACCGACCTGCACGGCAGGGGGCGCAGATGGACGGTGAACCGCGGTGTCGCCGTTTTGTTGTCACTGTTAGGACAACAAATGGCCTTGTACGGCTGCTGGTTCCAAGTGAGCCCCACACTGTGAGCCAAGAAGGCGCCCTCTGTTAGTGGGGATGCCCAGCGTGGACCAGCGTGTGCAAGGGGAGCGGGTGAGGCCTGCACATGAGTTTCACGCCCTGTCGGCCATCGCCTGTGGGGTGAGAGATGGAAGTGTGCGGGGCGGGGCGGGGGGGGGGGCATGCATGCATGTGGTGATGGTGGCACAGGGAGGACTTCCTGGCGCCTGGGGAATGGCATCGCAGGAGCAAGGCCTTGCAGGCGGGAGTGGGGGTGGGACAGTGACTCTGTTGATGCTCAGCCACACCAGCCGGAACTGGCATTTCTTTTCTCTTTTTTAAATATTTGTATTGATTTCAGAGAGGAAGGGAGAGGGGGAGAGAGACAAACATCCAAGAAGTGAGAGAATCATGGATCGACTGCCTCCTGCAGGCCCCCCACTGGGGATCGAGCCCACAACCTGGGCATGTGCCCTTGGCTGGAATCGAACCCAAGACCCTACAGTCCCCAGGCCGACGCTCTATCCACTGGGCCACACCGGCCAGGGCTGGCATTTCTTAATTAAGAAAGAAAAGCCTTCCTGAAGAATGGAATGAGCCTAGAAGGCGCGTCGGAGCCCCGGGCTGGAGAGCTCATGGGCATCCTCGGGGTCAGTGCTTGTGACCAGCCTGTGGGGTGGGCACTGTGAGCAGCTGCCTCCTGTGGGTGAGAAGGGGGGGGGCACAGGAAGGGTGGCTGCACCTCAGGGACGGCCTCGGGCCCTGCCCACCACCCTGGACGGCCACCAGAGGGCGCTGGCGTTCCAGAGCCAGGACCAAGTGCACAGGCCGGTGTCGGAGCCGGCCGCGTGTGGGGCTGAGTTTGCGGAAGGTGAGCTGGCAGTGTGCATGCAGTCATGTGGGAGCCAGCAGAGCCGGGGAGAGCGGCCGGCACACTGACGGCAGGACGGGCGGCCTTGGGGCTACCACTTCCGGGACTGGGGTTGTGGGCCTGATGCCGCGGGGCTGCTGGGCTCTGGGCCTGGGAAGCAGGTGCAGGCCTGGCACCGGGCAGCTTCGTCTGGAAGGTCGCCCGGAAGGTCGTTCCGCTGTTCGGCCGTCCAGCCTAATTAGCATACTACGCTTTTATTATTATAGGGGCGCGTGGCCCGGGGTTTCCTCCTGCCCCCGCTGAGTTTTGACTTTGCACTGTGTCTCCTTGGGACTTGGGGCGACCTCTGTTAGTGGGGATGCCCAGCGTGGACCAGCGTGTGCAAGGGGAGCGGGTTAGGCCTGCACATGAGTTTCGCGCCCCGTGGGCCATCGCCTGTGGGGTGAGAGATGGAAGTGTGCGAGGGGGGGGGGGGGGACATGCATGCGGTGATGGTGGCACAGGGAGGACTTCAAGGGTGACGGCAGATGGGCGGGGCCAGCACGGCGCACGCTCCGTGTCCCAGGAGGTTCGCCAAGTAGCCGCAGCAGAGCCAGCTCAGGCCACACTGTGTTGAGGGAGCAGCTAGCAGTCCTGAGGGTTGGGGTCCCACAGCAACACCCCAAATAGGGTGCCAGGACCCCTGCCGTCGCCTGGGAGCCCCACAGCCATTCTCCTTCTTGGCTCACAGTGTGGGGCAGCCGTACAAGGCCATTTCCTCCGTCGTGTTCTTGCCCCATAACCTTGGCCGTAGACCGTGGAGTTATGAACACGGGGATGTCATGTGAGGCCTGACCCACTCGGAGGTAAAAACGCTCGCCTCCCGGGCTTCTCGGACCAGCATGCTGCTCCCATCCGGCCTGAGGGGCGGCCCGGCCCTCTGGCCCCCAGGAAATGGCTGGTCCATGGGGCCGACAGACACGAACCGGCAGCAGCACAAGGTGGACGCCAGGAGGGCACAGTGACAGCGCGGGAGTGACGAGAGCAGAGGGGCCAGATCCGTTCCAGCCCGAGGGATGTGAGGACGTCACTTCCTCACCCTCACGTCCCCTTGTCCGTCCTCGCCGCTGCCTGCAGGTGGATGCCCTCAAGTCCCACCTTCTCTGTCTGCGTCCTGACTCCGGTGGAAACCCCGGCTGTCCCCTGGCTTTCCTCTTGGCACCTTTGCCTTTGGAAAAAGCACTGTGAAGGGCACATGGGTGGGTCTGCCCTCCTCACACTTCTGAGTGCGCAGCGCAGGGTGCTACTGAGCGCCGCGCGGCACAGCGACCCCTCACTACCTTCCATCTCGCACGTGAGACCCACACCTGGTGGCAGGGCTTCCGTTTCCTCCTGCCGGCCCCCGGCCGCCCCTGCTGTTCCCTGTGCGTTCACGTGGGGGTCGTGCCGTGTCTGTCCCTCTGCCGCTGGCTGAGGCCCCTCCCCCCCGCTGTGCTCAGGGCTCCCCCGCGTGGTAGCCCCTGCAGCGGCTCCTCCTTTTCCGTGGCCGAGTCGTGTTCCTTTGTGCGCATCGCGTCTGGTTTGTTCATTGATTCTGTCCATGGACTTCTAGGTGGTTCCCACCCCTGGGCTATTGTGACTAATGCGGCTGTGACCATGGTGAGCAGATATCTCTCCAAACCCTGATTTCCCTTCTTTTGGATTCATGTCCAGAAGTGGGGGCATTGGTGGCTCTGTTCCTAATGTCTGAGGAGCCTCGTCCTGACTCCTGTAGTGGGTTTACCCTTTTCTTTTTCTTTTATTTAAATATATTTTATTGATTTTTTACAGAGAGGAAAGGAGAGAGATAGAGTTAGAAACATCAATGAGAGAGAAACATCGACCAGCTGCCTCCTGCACATCTCCTACTAGGGATGTGCCCGCAACCCAGGTACATGCCCTTGACCGGAATCGAACCCGGGACCTTTCAGTCCGCAGGCCGACGCTCTATCCACTGAGCCACACCGGTTTCGGCGGGTTTACCTTTTTCTACTCCCAGCAGCAGTGCGAGGGTCCCACTCTCCCCATCCTCACCCACATTGATCCTATCTTGGGGGGGTTTAAATGGACATTCTAACCGGTGTGAAGGGATATCTTGTTGAGCTATTGATGAACACTTTCCTGATGATTTCTGATGTTGAGCGTTTTTCCATGTATCTGTCGAACATTTTTTGGGGGGGTCTTTTGGGGGGAGGTGTCTAAGTCCTTTGTCCATTTTTTATTTTTTACTATTTTTTAAAATATATTTTATTGATTTTTTACAGAGAGGAAGGGAGAGAGAGAGTTAGAAACATCGATCAGCTGCCTCCTGCACATCTCCTACTGGGGATGTGCCCACAACCCAGGTACATGCCCCTGACCGGAATCGAACCTGGGACCCTTCAGTCCGCAGGCCGACGCTCTATCCACTGAGCCAAACCGGTTTCAGCCTTTGTCCATTTTTTAAATTGGGTTAATTTGTTTTGTTTTTTTAAAATATTTTATTGATGTCAGAGAGGAAGGGAGAAGGAGAGAGAAAGAGAAACATCAACGATGAGAGAGAATCATGGATTGGCTGCCTCCTGCACACCCCCTACTGGGGATCAAGCCTGCAACCCGGGCCTGTGCCCTTGGCTGGAATCGAACATGGAACCCTTCAGTCCGCAGGCCGACGCTCTATCCACTGAGCCACACCAGCTAGGGATTAATTTGGTTTTTTGCTCTTGAGCTGTGGGCATCTGTTTGACATTAGCTGCTGCATCTCCGTGCCCCTCCCTTATGAAATCATGTCTGCCACTCAGCCTGGTCCTCCCGCCCTACCGTTCCCGTCTCACCGGCCTGCTGCTCCCACCTTCCCGTGGTTTCTGAAACACACTCAGACCCAACGGACACGTCCTTCAGAGCCCAGGTCAAGTGAGAGTCCCCGAGGCCTCTCCTGACCACAGCCGGCCACCCCTCTGCTGAAGCCCCTGTGCTTGTTGCCTGGCTTTGTGGTGGATCGGACACGGGCATGTTTTGGGTTAACTGACCTTCACCACCTCCCTCCCCAGGACTTCCCAGGCCACCTTGCCACGCCGTCGGGGGCAGAGCTGCCCTGGGCCGACATGGGCTCTGCCGCCGGGAGCACGTGCAGGGGGCGGGGTCTGAGTGCACACGCCGCGGGCAACCCCAAGAGAGAAAGAGGAGCCGACGGGGCCGGGATTGGCACAGAGAGCAGGTGTGCACGGCAAGGTCGTGACGGTGCCCTGCTGGGCTCTGCCCGCGGGGGTGGCAGGTGTGTGCTGGGAGCCAGAGAGAAGCTGAGTTCACCTCTGCGTCCTGCAGGTCGTCAGCACCGCTGACTCAGAACACCCTGTTCCGGAGAGTTCTCGCTTCCCCCTGCGTGTCCTGGCCCACGGGCTGCAGTAGCGGCCCGGCCACACTGCGCTGGAGGCCACCCCGGACAGGAAGGCTGGGCCCACGGGACAGAGTGTCCCCAGAGCCTGAGGACACCGGGTTGGACGTGTGACGCGTCCCCTGAGCTCCATCCGCTTCTGCCAGCGGCTGCAGGATCTTTCCTGGGCCTCCCAGACCCGTGGTTCTCCCCTCATGACCTCCATCCTTCTGCATGGACGCCCCACACCTCTCACAGCCCCGGCCTCCCACCCCGAGCCCAGCTGTCTGCTCTGGTCGGAGGATGCTGTGGCCATTTCCGGTTCCCGTGGGCCCGGGGGGCTTCCTGCCCGAGGGCCGGTTCTGTGGCCTCGATCGTGTCCTGTTGGAACGTCCCCGAGGAGATCAAAGCCTGCCCTCACGTGGACCAGGGACGGCTGACCGCCTGGCCCGGCCTCCCTCTGACCTCCTCCCCCTCCTCCAGGCGTCACATCCAGGGATACGGGCTCCCCTGCTGGGCCGTGTGTAAGATCACCCAGATGCTTAAACAGAGAAAGGAAGGCCCTAACTCAGTGGTTCTCAACCTTCTGGCCCTTTAAATACAGTTCCTCATGTTGTAACCCAACCATAAAATTATTTTCGTTGCTACTTCTTAACTGTAATGTTGCTACTGTGATGAATCGTCATGTAAATATCTGATATGCAGAATGGTCTTAGGCGACCCCTGTGAAAGGGTCATTCGACCGCCAAAGGGGTCACGATCCACAGGTTTAGAACCACTGCAACTGGTTTGGCTCAGTAGATAGAGCGTTGGCCTGCGGACTGAAGGGTCCCAGGTTCAATTCCGGTCAAGGGCATGTACCTTGGTGCGGGCACATCCCCAGTAGGAGGTGTGCAGGAGGCAGCTGATCGGTGTTTCTCATCGATGTTTCTAACTCTCTATCCCTCTCCCTTCTTCTCTGTAAAAAATCAATAAAATATATTAAAAAAAAAAAAAAAAAGAAAGAAAAGAAAGGAAGGAAAAACAAGACCGTAGGCCCTGTCCCTGGAGTCGCTGAGCTGGGTGGTGGCTGGACCGGGTCTGACGTGTTTGCGATGACCCTGCACCTGTGATCAGAACACGGAGCTCTGGGGGCGGGGGATGGGCCTCCTGAGGTGCCCGGTCGTGTTTATTTCCTCCTGTGTCCGACCTGGGCCTAGTGGGTGTTCTAGAATGATCACGCGTTTCCTTAGACATCGGAGAGAGAACAGATGTCCCTAAAAACAAACGCAGGCTCCAGAGGGGTCCGTCTTTCAGAAACCGTCAACCCCATCTGTGTTCCTCTGCCCACAGGCGGCCTGGACCTCATCTTCATGCCGGGGCTCGGGTTCGACAAGCAAGGCAACCGGCTGGGCCGGGGCCGGGGCTACTACGACGCCTACCTGAGGCGCTGTGAGCAGCACCAGCAGGCGAAGCCCTACACCATGGCCTTGGCGTTCAAGGAGCAGATTTGCGATCAGGTCCCCGTGGACGAACATGACGTGAAGGTAGATGAAGTCCTCTACGAAGACACCCCCTGAGTCCCGCTGCCGCAGCCCGACGCTCAGGGTGCGGGCCTGAGGGAGGAGCACACAGAGGATGTGCCTGTCCCGTCAGGGGTCCGTCAAAATTGCACACGACTGGGAACTCGGGCTGCATTGTTTTATTATAATTACAAGATACATAACCCAAAATCACCTTTAAAAATTAATAGAGCTGCCCTGGCCGGTTTGCCCTAGTGGATAGAGCCTCGGCCTGCGGACTGAAGGGTCCCAGGTTCGATTCCCGGTCAGGGCACATGCCTGGGTTGCAGGCTCGATCCCCAGTGTGGGGCGTGCAGGAGGCAGCCGATCCATGATTCTCTCTCATCACTGATGATGTTTCTATCTCTCTCCCTCTCCCTTCCTCTCTGAAATCAATAAAAAATATTTTTAAAAAATTAATAGAGTTTTCGGTGGCTGTGAAGCTTGGGAGATCCGGCCGGGCCAAGGACGTCGGATCTCATTGTCCTCCCAGCGATTCAACCCTCCCCTGCAGGCCCTCAGTGAAATCGGTTGATCCCAAAATTAATTAAATTAAACGAATAGACTTGGGTAGAGTAGAACATGAATTAAAATGGAGGCCCTCATCATAGGGTCTTGAGCTGAATTTCCCGGTGCGAAGGTGACAAGTCCATCTCTCTGCTCTTCAGTGTGAGTAAATAACTGTGAGGAAGTGTGCTCTGACTCAGGGAGGAAGGGGAGCTCCCGGGAGCGGACGCTGTCCAGGGTCCTCGAGGGCGGCCGCCTCTGGCAGGTACGTGCCCGCTCACCATGACGAGATTTGTTGCGTTGGCTTTATGCACAGGGACCCTCCAGCATATTATGCTCACACTTGCGTAGCTAACTGGACTTACAGTGGGTGTTTCAGATTTTTTTTTTTGGATGAGTTCATTAAATAAATTCAGGATATTTTCATCCGTATTCTTTGGATGAGAGCTTACTGTTTGATGTTTTAGGTCCAATTTTTTTTTTAAAGTGCTTTAAAAATGTCCATTGACCTCACGCTGGACTTTCCCAGCACAGTGAGAGGCGGGAGGGAGACGGTTCTGTGAGCTGTGAGGTCATATGACCGCGCGGCTTACACATCGGAGGGGAGACTTCAGCCATGAGTCAGGTGCAATGCTCACAGCGCTGGCTGGCGATTGGTCTGAACGGGTTAAGCAGTAAAGGCTCTGAGCCACTGCAGGTCTGAGCGGGTCTGAGCCGCTTTAGCTCCGTGGAGCTGTTCTCCGCCCGCCCAAGGGGGTGTCGCACGTCCCTCCCCAGCTTCTCACGTGCAAGCAGCTGCTGAGGTTCAGGGACTGAGGGCTGCAGGGCCTCCCTGGACGGGGACCTTCCCAGTGTCCCCTCCTGGGCCGTGGTCAGTGCAGAGGGTGTTGGGGAGGGGGAACGAACCTGGCCACACAAGTGGTGACCCTGAACCTGTGATCAGGGCACAGGCAGAGGCCGGACAGGGCCTGGAGCCTGGGAACGAGGTGCCACGTGAGGGTATCGGGTTAGGGGGCCGTCCAGGAGCGGGGCCAGCAATGAGACCCGCACAGAACACCCGTGAATGCTGGGCCCCATGTGTGTCCACGCTGCTGCCAGTCCGTGGTCCGAGCCTGATTTCACGGGAAAGTAAACTGAAGTGCGGGTCCACCTCACACACCAGTCAGAGCAGCATGTGCTGATCACAGAGCTCTGCCCAGTGACCCACCTGCCCAGTGACCCACCTGCCCAGTGACCCCCTGCCCAGTGGCCCACCTGCCCGGTGACCCCCCTGCCCGGTGACCCCCCTGCCCAGTGACCCACCTGCCCTGTGACCCCCCTGCCCAGTGGCCCACCTGCCCGGTGACCCCCCTGCCCAGTGACCCCCCCCTGCCCGGTGACCCCCCTGCCCGGTGGCCCCCCTGCTTGGTGACCCCCCTGCCAAGTGACCCCCCTGCCCAGTGACCCGCCTGCCCTGTGACCCACCTGCCCAGTGACCCGCCTGCCCTGTGACCCGCCTGCCCAGTGACCCCCCTGCCAGGTGACCCCCCTGCCCGGTGACCCCCCTGCCCAGTGACCCCCCTGCCCGGTGACCCCCCTGCCCGGTGACCCCCCTGCCTAGTGGACCCTGTCTGTTGGCAGGACGGGCCTGGCTGCCCTGCTGTGCAGTGAGCGGGGCCAGGGCTGCCGTCTGCCACCACCTCCCAGCCTGCTTTGCATCCCGCAGCTCCCAGAGCGGGAGCTGCCTTGGCTGAATTATTTCCACTTTCTTCCTCAGACGTTTTAATCAGAGATGAAAAACGATGGGTGTTTTGCCAGCATTTCAGCCTAAGAGGCTGCCGTTTGCCTCTTACGGGCACATCCATTTGCAGCGACTTTCGTGCAGAAGGCAGAGCGACGCTGCGAGAGGGGGCCCAGAACCTGGGGATCGGGTGGGCCCAGCGTCCTGGGTGGCCCCGGGGCTGTGGGGGGCGCTTGCCACCTCCCCTCTTCCCTCCCCGGACGCAAGTTCCCTTTGCCCGCGAGAGTGTATCTGCTTACCATCCTCCAGCGCGCCCGTCGCAGGATGGCGGGCTGTCCCCCACTTCCCCCCGAGGTCTTCTCTGACCCCCTGGCTCCTCTGCCCCCTCCCTGCAGGTTCCCACCCTCCTGCTGAGGCCCTGCTAGGACTTTCCTGCATGAAATTTTAAAATATATTTTTTTTTTATTGATTTCAGAGAAGAACGGGGAGAGAGAGAGAAACATCAATGATGAGCCCTAACCAGTTTGGCTCAGTGGATAGAGCGTCAACCTGCGGATAGAAGGGTCCCGGGGTCGATTCCGGTCAAGGGCATGTACCTTGGTTGAGGCACATCCCCAGTAGGAGGTGTGCAGGAGGCAGCTGATGGATGTTTCTCTCTCATCGATGTTTCTAACTCTCGATCCCTCTCCCTTCCTCTCTGTAACAAGTCAATAAAATATATTTAAAAAAGAAAAACATCAATGATGAGAGAATCATTGATCGGCTGCCTCTTGCACACCCCCTACTGGGGATTGAGCCCAAAACCCTGACATGTGCCCTGACCGGGAATTGAACCGTGACCTGGTTCATAAGTCAACACTCAACCACTGAGCCATGCCGGCCGGGCCCTGCATGAACTTCTTGCCCTGGTTTCCTCTCTCACAGATATGTTTTCTTCTCTCCTCCTCGCTACATTCCCCTCCTTCCTTCCTTCCTTCCTCCTCCCTCTTCCAGAATCCGGGCAGGGCCTGCAGCACGGCCTCGTACCCACGCCCTCTGTCGCTCCGTGCCCGGCTCTCTCTAGAGCCGCGTCTCAGCAGCCGTGGCTCAGGCTGAGGGCAGAGCTGTCAGATTCCCTTTCTCCGGCCGCAGAGCGAGACCAGTCTCCCGAGGCCTCTGGGTCGGCAGGACGGGCCCATCCCGGCTCCCACTGTCCCAACCCCCGGGCTGCCCAGCAGACGCCACTCAAATCCGTAACAAAGCCCTGCACTCGGCCCGTGGGAAGAGAAAAGGACACGCCAAGGTCATTCGTAAGGGACACAAGTAGCCGCTCACACGTGAGACTTAGTTCCATGTGTCGTCCAGGAAACGCGAATGAGAGCAGGTGCGTGGTGAAAGCTGGTCAGGACGGCGATGTCTGGGTCCCAGCCGTGACGCAGGACGTGGGGCCTCAAATACTCTGCTAGAGTGTAAGGTCTTCAGAGCAGTTGGCAAATCGGAACACAAATCTACTTTTCCACGACTGCAGCCCTGCGTTCCCACGCGCAGGCGTTCATCCCCGTGAATAAGAGCGAGCTGTTGGCAGAGGGTTTTGCCCAGGTCATCAAGCGTGGGCAGCTTTCCTGGTGGCACACGGTGCCCTCCGGTGCCCAGGCAGGCGATAGACAGAGGGGGCTGGTACTCCCGTCGGCCACTGAAAATCGTCGACAGATACTTACAGGGGAGGATTGTTCAAGTCCTAAATCTTAGAAAGAAACAGGTTACAACCTCTATGCCGCAATAATTGCATTTTGTGGCAAGAAAATCAATGAAACAATATGTACTGACATGTTCACCTGGCTACAGCTCATGTTTTATCAGACACAAAGATCTCAGAAACGGTTATTAAAAAAGAGAGAGAAGTGAGCCCGGTCGGCGTGGCTCACGGTTTGAGCGTGGACCTAGGAACCAGGAGGTCACAGTTCAATTCCCAGTCAAGGGTACATGCCTGGGTTGTGGGCTTGATCCCCAGTGGGGGGGCGTGCAGGAGGCAGCCAATTGATGATTCTCTCTCATCATTGATGTTTCTCTCTCGTGCCTTCCTTCTCCCTTCCTCTCTGAAATCAATCCTATCCCATATAATAAAAGGCTAATATGCAAATCGGTTAAAGGCGGAACGTCCGGTTGCCATGATGCGCACTGACCACCAGGGGGCAGACGCTCAATGCAGGAGCTGCCCCCTTGTGGTCAGTGCACTCCCACAGGGGGAGCGCCGCTCAGCCAGAAGCTGGGCTCACAGCTGGCGAGCACAGAGGAGGTGGCGGGAGCCTCTCCCACCTCTGCAGCAGCGGGAAGGATGTCCAACTGCCCACCCCCCACCATGGGGAGTGGGCCTAAGCTGTTAGTCGGACATCCCCTGAGGGCTCCTGGACTGTGAGAGGGCAAAGACCCAGCTGAGAGACACCCCCCCCCCCCCCCGCCGAGTGCATGAATTTCGTGCACCGGGCCTCTAGTAAAAATATACTTTAAAATAAATGTAAAAAGAGAAGAAGCAGGAATCCTGATTGTGAGCTGTGGGAATAGTGGGCTGTGTTCCAGTCCCCAGTCTGCCTCTGCCCTGAGGCCTGAGGTCGCCTCGGTCCTCGAGGGGCAGTCCCTTCATCCGACAGACAGACTGCCCTCGCCCGTGAATAGCACCCACCTGTGTTGAGGGCTTTACTGATCACAGATCCCATTTGACAGTGTTGTTTTATGCTGTGCTCACACCGCACCTTGCGGGGCTGATGGAAGGAGATCAGCGCTTAGTAGGCTTTTTATCGGCAGTTGATTAATAAGAATCCCATCACCTTCCCACCTGTGGGGGTCACGGGGGGCAAGGATTCGAAGGACTCAGAGCGGCCAGGCCGGTGACCTGGCGAGGTGGCCGAGTTACAGCTGAGCAGGACCGGGGAGGCAGGCAGTCCACACGGCTGGGTCCGGGCCAGTTACTCACGGAGGATGAGGGGTGGACAGCAAGCGCTGGCCGGGCCTGGGGTGTGGGAAAAGCCAGAGAGCAGTGGCAGGGAGCTGCTGGGGGTGCAGGGCTGTCTGAGGGGTGGCCCAGCGGGAGGCTGGGGGCAGGGTGCTGGGACTTGCAGGCCCCTTTAAGAGTGTGGGAGCAGCCCAGCTGGTGTGGCTCAGTGGTTGAGCATCAACCTATGAACCAGGAGGTCACGGTTCGATTCCCAGTCAGGGCACAGGCCCGGGTTTCGGGCTCGATCCCCAGTCTGGGCTGAGCAGGAGGCAGCCGATCCATGATTCTCTCTCCTCATTGATGCTTTTGTCTCTTTCTCCCTCTCCCTTCCTCTCTGAAATCAATAAAAATATTTATTTTTTAAAAAACAAACAAGAATTGCACACTTTGCATGCTGAACAAAATCAGCGTTCTAGGCAGGAATAGAAGCAGGAGGGGATGAATGTCGGCCGAGCCCTCAGCGTGTCTCGTGCAGCAAGGATGAAAGACGACGGGGTGGGGGGCCGTGGGGGGCGGGAGCGTGAGAGCACTGGTCCCCCTCCCCCCGCCCGGCTGCCCGGGAGGCGCTCTTTCTAAGCTGAAATGTCACGCCAGGAGCGCCTACCTCCGTCTCCCTCCTAATGGGCCTTTCTGGACCCAGCACACACCCAGTGCTTCCCGAGGCTCTCACCGGTCCCCTCCCCCGAACCCCCTTCTATAAACAATCCTTTCTGACTGTTTAGGGGGGAAGTAAAGGGGGGAAGGATAATTGAAAAATACGTAATTACCCGGAGACGGCATTAGCGCCCAGCAGGGACCTCCGAGAAGCCTACGGACCAATGTCACGGGGGCTCGCTCTCCGAGTGATTGATTAGAAGGGCTTTCCTGGCTGCTTGGGTCCAACTGCTCCCTCTCTGGGAGACAGAGTTGACGGGGAAGATGAGGTGCAGGGATTTAAAGGAGCAGAGAGCCCTGGCCGGTGTGGCTCAGTGGATAGAGCGACCTGCGGACGGAAGGGTCCCGGGTTCGATTCCGGTCAAGGGCACAGACCTCGGTTGCAGGCCCAGGCCCTGGTCAGGGCACGTGCAGGAGGCAGCCCATCCATGTGTTTCTCTCACATCGATGCTTCTCTCTGTCTCTCCCTCTCTCTCCCGCTCTCTCTAAATCAGTGGGAAAATATCCTCGCTGAGGATTAATAAAATAAATTAAAAAGGCGCAGAGGGGTGGGAAACTGCCACACTGTGCTCCCCACTCCGTGCAGCCCCCCGGGGGGTGGGGGAGAGGGTGCCCCTGGGCACAGACTCTCAGCGGAGGGGTGGAGGGAGGGGTGGAGGGGGATGCCAAGGAGGGTGGAGGGGGACGCCGAGGAGGGTGGAGGGAGGGGTGGAGGGGGACGCCGAGGAGGGTGGAGGGGGTGGCCAAGGCGGGTGTAGGGTTGCTGCGGGCGCTCCAGCGAGGAGCTGCTCTGGAAGTGCCCGGCAGGTAGATTCCCTGCTTCCCTGGGCTGCACACCTGTCTGGGGATCCCGGGGCTCAGCCAGGCTCCCCCACCTGCGGTCCTGAGGACGTCTGGGCTTCCCAGGAGGCACCGAGAGAGGCGTCGTGGGACTAAGGCCTGATCTGTAGGCAAAGGGGTCGAGATGTCACAAGTAAGAGGCCACTCCATGCTACATAATAAAGAGCCAATATGCAAATGGTCATCACGCCATCACGCTGTAACGTCCCAGACACTCAACACTGGGGAGGGAGGAACGGGGACCAGCCAGGCTGCGGCCCGAGAGAGGGACAAACCACCCTCCCACAGTCCTCTGCATGGGCGGTCCTGGGTGCCTGCGGCCAGCCAGAGGGAGGGAATCCTGGGTCCTAGGTGCGGGGCGAGGCAGAGGCAGTTAGGGACCATCAGGCCAGAAGGGGAGCAGAGGTGGTTAGGGGCGATCAGGCAGGCAGGCAGAGGGGTTAGGGGCGATCAGGCCGGCAGGCAGAGGTGGTTAGGGGCGATCAGGCAGGCAGGCAGAGGGGTTAGGGGCGATCAGGCAGGCAGGCAGAGGGGTTAGGGGCGATCAGGCAGGCAGGCAGAGGGGTTAGGGGCGATCAGGCAGGCAGGTAGAGGGGTTAGGGGCGATCAGGCAGGCAGGCAGAGGGGTTAGGGGCGATCAGGCCGGCAGGCAGAGGTGGTTAGGGGCGATCAGGCAGGCAGGCAGAGGGGTTAGGGGCGATCAGGCCGGCAGGCAGAGGTGGTTAGGGGCGATCAGGCCGGCAGGCAGAGGTGGTTAGGGGCGATTAGGCAGGCAGGCAGGCGAGCGGTTAGGAGCCAGCGGTCCAGGACTGTGAGAGGCAGTCGGGCATCCTCCAAGGGGTCCTGGATTGGAGAGGGTGCAGGCCGGGCTGAGGGACCCCCCCCATCCCGTGCACGAATTTCGTGCACCAGGCCTCTAGTCTAGAATAATAAAAGTGTAATATGCTAATTAGACCAGACAGCTGAACAGTGGAACGACCTTCCGGACGAAGCCGGGGCTGCAAGAGCCGAGCCCCTTGCACGAATTTCGTGCATTGGGCCTCAAGTGTCGGAATAATTTAGGACCGCCCGCAGGGAGATGGGCTGCCCGCCCGGTTCCCAGCTGGGGTGCTGCGTTGCGTGTCCAGCGGGGGCCACCCTTCTGATAGATGCTAAGCCAGGCCTGGGGAGCTCCAGGCAACTTCCTGTTGGGGTTGACAGCGCCGGCCGATTTCCGCCTCACCTGACGGGCCTCCCCTCGGTCCCTCCGCGGTGCCAGCCCCCGGCACACACGTCCCTCGATCCTCGCGTTCCTGGGATGCTGTCACGGGCCAGGGCGTCCCGCGTGGGTCTCCTCCGGGCCTGCCCATGAGGCCCGTCTCCGCCGCACTTCCCCACGCGACCTGTGGACCGTGCTCACCGTCGGACCCACGGGGCTCGCCCTGAGCCAGGGGCCCAGAGCCAGTTCCCAGCACCCCTTTCTACAGCCAGGCCACCCCTTGGGATGCTGAGCCAGTCCCCTCCCCGTGTCCGACCGGCCTCTCACCCCAGCCTCACCCTCTGGACTCAGGACAGGCCCCGGGCCGGCAGGACGCCGCCTCGCGTCACCGGCTGTGACGTCGCCCGGGGGGCTGGGCAGCTGGAACTGTGTCCCCGGCCCCAGACCATCATGTCAGGCTCTGCCCGCCTCTGTGGGTTCTGTGGGTGCTGGTACCTGGGTGGCCCCTCCGGGGAGGGAGGGTGGCACTTGTGACCGAGCAGATGGAGCCGGGAGGGGGTGAGCTCGCTCCAGGGCAGGGAGGGAGGGAGGGAGGCGGGCTGGGCACAGGGCCAGGGGGTTACCTGGAGCCAGTTGGTCAGGGGCACGTGCCAGGTGCATCCGAAGGGCTCCGGGCGGAGTGGCTGCCGCAGCCAGATGGGCTGGGAAGCGACGGGCATGGCTGAGCCTCCGGCTGCGGGGAGATGGGGGGGTGTGGGGGGGCTGCAGGCCTGGAGGAGGAGGAGGAGGGACAGTGACAGCACCTGGTCTCCTCCCCTCTCCCTGGGGGTCCCTCTTCCAGCCCCTGCCCTATTGCACTATTTCAAGCCACTTTTTTAAATAAAAAAATACATTTTTATTGATTTCAGAGAGGAAGGGAGAGGGAGAGAGAGAGAAACATCGGTGATGAGAGAGAATCATGGATGGGCTGCCTCCCGCACGCCCCACACTGGGGATGGAGCCCGCCACCCGGGCCTGTGCCCTGACCAGGAATGGAACCCTGACCTCCCGGTTCATAGGTCGACGCTCAACCAGGGAGCCACGCCGGCCAGGCAATTCCTCTTCGTTTTAAAAAAATGCCCGTGGCTGCTGTGTGTGGAGCAGTTGTTCGCTGCCTCCAGCTGTGTCCCATCGGCTTCCCCCTGAGCGGCTCGGTCACAGCGGAACAGAACGAACAGTCAGCCCTCCTGGGCCGTGCGTGTTGGCGGTGAGGTGTCGTGGCTGGTGCCCAGATGGGGGGCCCCTTGCGGAGTTTAGAGCAAACGCTTGCAAGTCCTTCTCTTGGGTTGGGCCTTAGACTCACTCAAGTTTACCTTGAAGTAGAGCAGGGGCATTGCGGGGGGGGGGGGGGGGGGGTGTTTGCTGCTGGCATCCAGTGGGTGGGGCCCAGGGATGCTGCTGACCATGGCAGTGCACCGGGCAGCACCACATATCAGTGATGCCACTGGGGAAGCCCTGCCCAGGCTTGATGTGTGTGCGTGCACGCGTGCACGTGCGCACACATATGTGTGCATGTGCATGTGTTTGTGCGTGTGTATGCGTGCACACGTGTGCATGTGCATTGCGTGTCTGCGCGTGCATGCATGTGCATGCGTGTGCATGTATGTGCACACGTTTGGGCGTATGTGCACACACACATGCACGAATGTGTGCGTGCATGTGTGTGCGAGACCAAGGCCAGGGGTCCTGGCTGGATTCCTCACTCTTCGACGGGAGCAGTCGGGTTGCCGCAGTGAACAGCGACTGCAATAAGATGGAGACAGGAAAGGGGATTGAGAGGGAGGATGAACCTCTCGGGTCCAGATGAAGGAACCTTCTATTCTTAGCGGAAAACCAAACATTAAAACCATGAAAACCTCACCGAGGGGCTTCAGGCAGCTCCGCGCACACACCCAACATACACTCGTCTGCCCGCCTACCTTCCCCACCCGCTACACCAGGAATCCCTTTCTCTAAGGCAGCGGTTCTCAACCTTCTGGCCCTTTCATACAGCTCCTCATGCTGTGGGGACCCCCAACCATAACATTATTTCTGTTGCTACTTCATCACTGTCATGTTGCTACTGTGATGAATTGTCATGTAAATATCTGATATGCAGGATGGATTTTCATTGTTACAAATTGAACATCATGAAAGCATCGTGATTCATCACAGAAACAATATGTCATTATAGATGTGTTTTCCGATGGTCTTAGGCGACCCCTGTGAAAGGGTCGTTCGACCCCCAAAGGGGTCGAGACCCACAGGCTGAGAACCGCTGGCTTAAGGGGATGTGTGGGCCGTTACACGTGCGTTATTTCCCCGCCGCGTGGGGCGCCCTGGTTGTAGAGTGACGATGTGTAATCGCTCTCCCGCCCCTGCCCCCTGAGCGAGGTGCGGTGAACGCTCGGCCGTGTGCTCTCAGCAAACGCACCGCGCTCTCTCGGCGATGGTGCCGCAGACGGGGCTCGTTACATTCCGGCTCAATTCCAGAAGCAACCGTGGCACAGACCCCTCTCCAGGGCCTCGCTGTACTCGGGTCCCTGGTTTAATTAAAAACACGTCCACGCAGCCCGGCCGGCGTGGCTCAGTGGCTGAGCGTCGACCTAGGAACCAGGAGGTCAGGGTTCGATTCCCCGTCAGGGCACACGCCCAGGTTTCGGGCTCCATCCCCAGTGTGGGGCGTGCAGGAGGCAGCCAATCCGTGATTCTCTCTCATCATCCATGTTTCTCTATCTCTCTCTCTCTCCCTTCCTCTCTGAAATCAATAAAAGAAAAGGAGGGTGGTGAGAGGGGTTCCTCGCCTCTGAAGGGCTGTGCTGGGTGAGCAGGGAGACGGGCACTGGCCCTCCTCGTCCTCCCTCTGCAGGGGACACAGTGGTTGGACTGGGCCGTGCCAGCCAAGGATCCGAGACGGTGTCTGTGCGGCTCCACGTTCCCCGCCAGGCACTGGAGCCCCCTCGTCATCCTTTAAGGAACAGAGAGCAGAAAACGCGCTGCATCAGAAGGCAAGCCGTTCACCAGGGCACCCTGACCGCATCCAACTGAGTGGGAGTCCGAGATGGTCACATGGGCCCCGGACCGCCGGCTGCACGCAGGGTGTCTGTGCTCGGCCGGGACACCCTGACCCGACAGCCTCGGTTCTCAGAGCTCGAGTTGTCTCCCCTAAAACCAAGAGAACAGGAACCCCGTGCCCACCGTCTCCCCACCCAGAGGGCAGAGCCCTTTTACACACAGACACGTCGAATGGGTGGGGCTCTGAACAGCCGTGGAATAAGGGAAGCGCTTTGTAAACCGGTAAACGTGACAGAATTGGATCTATTTCTTCGAAAATCTACTTTGGCAGACACTGAAGCCTAACAACTCTCTTCCAGTCGCCTAGGGACAAGCTAGCATGCGAGCTGGTAGGAACGATGGTGAATACCTGCTGTCCGTTATGTCACAACTAGAGGCCTGGTGCACGAATTCGTGCACAGGGGAGGGCTGATCGGCCGGCCAGGGGGAGGGGCCACAGGCTGTTGGCTGGCCAGCCCCGCTCCCTGGTCGAACCCCTGGTCGAACCCCCGGTCAAGGGGACAATTTGCATATTAGCCTTTTTTTATATAGGATGTGACAAGAGCCACCTGGAATCTCCTTTTATGACACTTTTTAAAAAATATATAGATTTTTATTGATTTCAGAGAGGAAGGGAGAGGGGGAGAGAGATAGAAACATCCATGATGAGAGAGAATCATGGATCGGCTGCCTCCTGCACACCCCACACTGGGGATGGAGCCCGAACCCGGGCCTGTGCCCTGACGGGGAATCAAACCATGACCTGCTGGTTCACTGAGCCTCGTGAATGGGGCCAGGGGCTGCCTTTGAACTTGTTCAGCTATAATTCTGGCTTTCCAGATGTCAGGCCCCGCGCACCCCCCCACCCCCAGTAAGGAATGGCCATTGTCCAGGCCCTGATACAAGTCCAGAAGCTTCCAGTTGCCTGGGCAGGGCCTTCCCAGTTGTGAGTGACAGGGAACCCGGTGTCCAGGGCATCTGCGTGGCTTGTAGGCCGCTGGCTGCCTTGCTGTTGTCCACTCCCTTTCCCTGTGGGTCTCGGAGTTCCCTGTGCACGGAAGTCTCAGTCCTCAGCCGCCTCACTTCATCTCGGGGTAGGGCCTGGGGCAAGTGAGGAGGAGGAGGAGGAAGCCATGATGCCCTCTCATTGGTCAGCTCTGACCACAGAGAGTGAGCTGCAGGCTTGTGGGCTCCTGGGGGTGGGCTCTGTCCCCAGATCCAGGCCAGTGCTCACGATGAGACTGTGGACGAAAAGGGCCACGTGCTGACCTGACAGCTCAGGGAGGCCTGCGGGCGGCCTTGCAAACTCAGACCTCAAGTCACCACCCAGGAGGGTCTGACATTAAACTTGAACGAGAAGCAGTGGTGGGGAGTCACCTCCTAGGCCGGTATCTTCCCTGACAAGGGCAGCCTTTGCCTTCACGGAGCCTGTCTGCCTTTTTGCCTCTGAGGTAACACACCCTTGAAGTGTCTGGGTACCTGGTAACGTGCCTTTTCCCGGACCCCCCGGGACACAGCCTGATGTGCTGGGCGCCAGGACGGAGACCACAGATCCCCTCATTGTCATGTTCATGGTCCCTGCACCCACCTAAGCGTGTGTCCATCATTTTACCTTTTATCCAATCCCAGGGGCTCCCCCCCCCCCCCCCGCTTTGCTTGCTCCCGCCTCCCTCATCCATCCTCAATGGATCTCATGTCACTCACCTACGTCCCTCCTTTGATTGCAACGTATTAACACAGATGGAACCCCCATTCTCCGGAGCTTTATCCCAATCCCTTGAGGTTCTGCTTCCTGGCATTTGTGGACAGTTTGGCTCAAACAAACTCCCAAAAATTCTTTACAGGTTTCCATGGTTTTTTTTACATAAACAAGATCCTGTGTGGCTGTAGGACTGAGGTTCCCTTTTGCTCGCTGGCTGGTGGCCGGGGTTTTCTCAGCTTCCAGAGGCTGCTTGCATCCCCCCCACACCCACACACACACACACACGTGGCCCACTCCGTCTTCAAGCGGGGGAGGGGTGGAGACACCCACAGCTCCACTCACTGACCTTGAGCATGGCCCCTCACCTCGGGACGCTGGGCACTCTGCTGGGGTCCAGCCGGCAGTCCCTCCGTGTCGGGCACTCAGGAGCCCTGAGTCCTGCAGGGATCAGTAGCGTAAGCAGGAGGGCCGAGTGGAGAGGCCCAGACCACCCCGGGGCAGTGACGCATGGAGCGGGCAGGGCACCGGGCAGCACAGGGCGCAGTGACGGCGAACCTTCTGAGCTCGGCATGTCAGCATTTTGAAAAACCCTAACTTAACTCTGGTGCCGTGTCACATAGAGACATTTTTTAATATTTGCAACCATCGTAAAACAAAGACTCATATTTTTGATATTTATTTTATAGATTTAAATGCCATTTAACAAAGAAAAATCAACCAAAAAAATGAGTGTCATAGGTTCGCCATCACCGGCGTAGGGCCCTGAGCATCCCTCTGGGAGCAGCCGCAATCCTAGCCCGAGGCCTAGATAGACGCGCAGAGAAGATGCCTTTCCCCTTTAAGCCAGGCCTCCCTCTTATTCAGGCAAAATAATGAAAAATCCGGGCACAAAAGCTCCGCACCATCGATCCAGCCTCATCTCAGATGCAGGGACTTATAATGGCTTTTCCCCTCGCCGCCAAGGCCCCTTAATGGCTTTTTACAAATTATTTGTTGTACGAACAACATGAACGGGAAGCAGCGGGGGAAAGAAAAGCCAACCCCTGCTGTGACCGCGACAACGAAGCAAGATTCTTACCATTTTTTATGTGTTTGCGCAAGCTTGTGCCCGTGTGCACACGAAGTTCACCATAGAATAGACATCCTTTGTATGAGCCCATCACAGGCAGGGCCTGTGTTTATCATGTCATCGTCATCGGAATACTGTATTTTAAAAAATACATATATATTTTTTATTTCAGAGAGTACGGGAGAGAGAGAGAGAAACATCCATGATGAGAGAGAATCATGGATCGGCTGCCTCCTGCACGCCCCACACTGGGGATGGAGCCCGCAAACCCAGGCATGTGCCTTGACTGGGAATCGAACCGTGACCTTCAGGTTCATAGGTCGACGCTCAACCACTGAACCACACCGGCCCAGGGCTCATCTTTTTAATTTTATTTTTAAAAATATTTTTATTGATTTTTTTACAGAGAGGAAGGGAGAGGGAGAGGGAGAGAGAGTTAGAAACATCCATCAGCTGCCTCCTGCACACCCCCTACTGGGGATGTGCCCGCAACCAAGGTACATGCCCTTGACCGGAATCGAACCCGGGACCCTTCAGTCCACAGGCCGACGCTCTATCCACTGAGCCATACCGATCAGGGCTCATCTTATTTTTGATGACGTAGCATCTATGACACCAAACATCCCACACGCTTAGAAACATATCCTGGGACCCTGGACCCCAGGCAGAGGGAGCCTCTGTAGTTCCTCCAGTCCCTGGTTTGTCTGCACGTGTCTGCTGCATGTGAGGTGAATTCTCTGGTCTTTATCTTCCACCCCCCACTAAGCATCCATATCTGTGATTTGTGCAGAATCGGACACAAACGTCAAGTTCCCTCTTTCCAGTGGAATGTAGATTTTTCCATTGAAAAGGCAAGTCCTTCATTTCTAAATGCGAACTCAGGTGGCAGTTTAAAGAATCCCAGAGGCTTAAATTAGGAGACTGAGAATTTTAAAAAGACAGCGAGACCAGCCCAAGATGCCTTGCAGAGCCCCAAGCCTTGCATTTGGTTATGAATGAGATGCATTTTCATTCCTCTTAAGCCTGGGACTGCTCGTTCGTTCGCTGTGTCCGCGATCCTCGCCAGCCCCGTGGCAGGCATCCCTGGATATTTTGTGGTCCGGGCAGCATCTGATCTCCCTCACAAACCCATTTCTTTTGCCAATTCAAGGTGAAGACAGCTCTGCTTAGAATAGGAGATTCTACTAAGAAAGGATGTAGGTGAGGCCCAAGCCGGTTTGGCTGAGTGGATAGAGCGTTGGCCTGCGGACCGAAGGGTCCCGGGTTTGATTCCGGTTAAGGGCACGTGCTCGGGTTGTGGGCTTGATCCCCAGTAGGGGGCGTGCAAGAGGCAGCCGATCGGTGACTCTCTATCATCATTGATGTTTCTATCTCTTTCTCCCTCTCCCTTCCTCTCTGAAATCAATAAAATATATATATATATAGCCCTGACCGGTTTGGCTCAGTGGATAGAGTGTCAGCCTGCAGATTCAAGGGTCCCAGGTTCGATTCCGGTCAAGGGCATGTACCTTGGTTGCAGGCACATCCCCAGTGGGGAATGTGCTGGAGACAGCTGATCGATGTTTCTCTCTCATCGATGTTTCTAACTCTCTATCCCTCTCCTTTCCTCTCTTTAAAAAATCAATAAAATATATGTAAAATAGATAGATAGATAGATAGATAGATAGATAGATATCCTATATAATAAAAGCCTAATATGCTAAATGTCTGACTGTTGGCTTGACCATATGACCAGTCGTTATGATGCACACTGACCACCAGGGGGCAGAGTCTCTGACTGGTAGGTTATCTTGCTGCTGGGGTCCGGCTCATTGGCTCTGGGCGAGATGGGCCAGACGTGTCCTGGAGCCCTCCCGCAGTCCCCTCTTGCAATCCGGGACCCCTCAGGGGATGTTGGAGAGCCAGTTTCAGCCTGATGCCCACAGGCCGGGCCGAGGGACCCCACCGGTGCACGAATCAGTGCACTGGGCCTCTAGTCATAGTGAGCACCCCATTGGTCAAACTCCCGAGGGGACAATTTGCATATTAGCCTTTTATGATACAGGATAAATTCCTCACTTGAAGCAGTTCCGTTTATAGCCAGTGTGTCTGTCATCCTGAATACTCGTGCAAAATTGCTTCTGTTCTGAAGTGGAAAAGCAAAACACAATTTATTTTAGAAATTTATTTAAGAAAAAGAAAGAAAGAGTGTAGGTGCTTTCCCAGGCAGTTTGTCGTCTGGAGGGAGACGGGTCGTGTGCCTCCGTGTGACTCTCTAGAATCCCCCTGAGGGCGTCCCTTGTAGAAGCAGGCGTGGGTCTGAGCCTCCCGCAGCCGGGGGGCCTGGCTGTGCAGTGCCCAGAGCGCCCCTGCTGACCTGCAGGCACACCCAGCCTTGGGGGAAAATAAACTTACTTTCAACCCGGCAGCGTTGGCAAAGTAGGGCCCTCAGGCCAAATCTGGCCCATTTCCAGCTCTTTTTTTTTTATATAATAATACGTTTTTATTGATTTTAGAGAGAGAGAGGAAGGGAGAGGGAGAGAGAGATAGAAATATCGAGAGAGAAATATCAATATGGATCAGCTGCCTCCAGCACGCCCCCCACTGGGGATCGAGCCCAAAACCCGGGCATGTGCCCTGACCGGGAATTGAACCGTGACCTCCTGGTTCATGGGTCGACGCTCAGCCACGGAACCTCGCCGGCAGGGCTTCTTGGTGTGAGTGAGTGCTCCAAGGAGGGAGGATACCATATTTGATTTATTCTACCAAGTCCCGGCTAAGACAGGAGATGGTTCTTTCCCTCCAGAAGTTCAATAAATAGTTAATTATATTTGCTCTAGTTTTGTGCTTGACTTTTTTCCTCCTCTCCCCCCCCTCCCAAGTATTTTAATCCATCTTCAGTTTGCTTTAGTTCAAGGGAGCAGGACCTCACAAATGCTTCCTTTTTTTAAAAAATATATTTTATTGATTTTTCACAGAGAGGAAGGGTGAGGGATAGAGAGTTAGAAACATCGATGAGAGCCCTGACTAGTTTGGCTCAGTGGATAGAGTGTCGGCCTGCGGACTGAGGGGTCCCAAGTTCGAATCCGGTCAAGGGCATGTACCTTGGTTGCGGGCACATCCCCAGTGGGGAGTGTGCA
The DNA here is from genome assembly GCF_028538775.1 of Myotis yumanensis. Taxonomy (NCBI): domain Eukaryota; kingdom Metazoa; phylum Chordata; class Mammalia; order Chiroptera; family Vespertilionidae; genus Myotis; species Myotis yumanensis. Next base: position 10,615,444 of record NW_027223771.1, on the reverse strand, counting down.
GGAGGCAGCTGATGGATGTTTCTCTCTCATTGATGTTTCTAACTTTCTATCCGTCTCCCTTCCTCTCTGTAAAAAATCAATAAAATATATTTTTTAAAAAAAGAAACATTGATGAGAGAGAAACATTGATCAGCTGCCTCCCGCACACTCCCCACTGGGGACGTGCCCGCAACCAAGGTACATGCCCTCGACTGGAATCGAACCTGGGACCCCTGAGTCCGCAGGCCGATGCTCTATCCACTGAGCCAAACCGGTCAGGGCATGAATTTTTTTTTTTTCAAATTGATAACAAAGTCTCCAACGCTATTTATTGATAAGCCTCCGCTTTTTAATAGTTTATTATTTGACTAGAGGCCCGGTGCATGAAATTCGTGCACGGGCAGGGTCCCTAGGCCTGGCTGATCGGGGCCGATCGGGGTCTTCCTTCCCCAGCTACCGGCTGCCGGCTGCTGGCCAGGGCCTTCCTTCATTCCATGCCACCCTCTGGTGGTCAGCGCACATCATAGCGAGCACCCCGTCGGTCGAACTCCCGAGGGGACAATTTGCATATTAGCCTTTTATGATATAGGATAAATTCCTCACCTTGAAGCAGTTCCTTTTATAGCCAGTGTGTCTGTCATCCTGAATATTCGTGCAAAATTGCTTCTGTTCTGAAGTGGAAAAGCAAAACCCAAAAACAGATGGCTAGACAGACACACAAAAACCTGACGCAGAGTGAACATCGACCGCAAGACAAATAGTCTAACACGGGAACAGGCATCGTGTGTGTACGAAACCGTTTTATAGTTTTCTGCATCTTTCCATTTTCCGGGCATTTTCAAAAACCTTCTCCTCTGCACAATAAGGGAAAACTCGTTCATTTTAAGGCAGAAAAGTCCATCCTGAAATGGGATTTGCTTGTCTGATTTCTTCGGCTGTCTGTGATATTTACTGCCGTCTCGAGAGGTTCGGCCGTGGCTCTGAAACAACCCCGGCTTTTTAATTTCCCAGGGATTCTGCTGACTGCCACGTGGAGCTGTTAGCTCTCCAGCAGCTGCTCTTTATCTCCTCCCCCCACTGGGGATGGAGCCCGCCACCCCGGCCTGTGCCCTGACCGGGAATCGAACCGGGACCTCCTGGTTCCTAGGTCGACGTTCAACCACCGGGCCACACGGGCCGGGCACTGTCTCCATTCCTCAGCCCGGTAGCTCGCGGGAGTTCCCAGCCTCCCCTCCCCCTGCCCTTTCCCGCGTCCCAGCTACACAAGGAGATTATGAACCTTGTCCGTGTCTTTCCAGCACCTCCCATTCCCTGTCTCAAAGGTGGCTGTGGCTCGCTTGTCTGACTGTCCGGGTTCGAATCAGGACCATGGGGAGAGAGACAGGCCCAGGAACAATGGGAGGAAAGGGGGAGAGAAAGGAGAGCCAGCCCTGGCCGGTGTGGCTCAGTGGATAGAGCATGGGCCTGTGGACTCAAGGGTCCCGGGTTCGATTCCGGTCAAGGGCACAGGCCCAGGTTGCGGGCTCCATCCCCAGTGTGGGGTGTGCAGGAGACAGCCGGTCCATGATTCCCTCTCATCGTGATGTTTCTATCTCTGTCTTCCTCTCCCTTCCTCTCTGAAATCAATAAAAATATATTTAAAAGAAGGAGGAGAAGGAGGAGGAGGAGGAGGAAGGAGAGGGAGGAGGAGGAGGAGGAGGAGAAGAGCTGCCCTGGTGGGGGGTGATTTGGGGGTGATTTGGGGCCTTCCGGGTGGAAATGGAGAGTGAGGGGGGGACCAGGCCTGCAGCGGGCACATGGGGATCGGGAGGGGACAGGAGGGGGTTAAGGGCTGGACTGAGGAGCAGAGCTGTGTTGACATTTCTCTCAACGCCTGCATTGTATTGGGTTGCACGTGACTCCGCCTGCAGATGGCCTTATGCCGGCTCTTGGGATGTATTGGGGTAAAATATGCAAATACCTTTGCAGTACAGAGGGGCTTAGCGCTATTCTAATGGCCACAGTGACTGCTGGCCGCTGCCTCCCTCCCCGTGTCCCAGGCGGGACATGATGGGCTTCCACAGCCGGGCACTTCTGGCCTCCATTTCTGCCCACGCCTCACGGGGGGGGGGGGGGGGGGGTGTGACCCCTGCAAGGCCCAGCGTCAAAAATTGGGGGGCCTTGCTGCTCCGCGTTCCACTCAGGAACGGCTCGAAGAAGCAGTTCCCTTTTCCTCGTCTCCAGCGTCATTTAAGGCCGCAGATCCCGGGGAAGCTGTCAGACGCACCGGCCAGGAGGAGGGAGGAGACTCGCCCACGGGGGTTTCTGGGGCCCACACCCCCCAGGTCCTGGTCTCCGCGTCCCCGGCAGGTGCATTTCCGAGGGTCCGGACCCCCTCTTTTTTATTTTTATTTTGTAAATACTTTTTAATATATATTTTTATTGGTTTCAGAGAGGAAGTGAGAGGGAGAGAGAGAGAGAGAAACATCCATGATGAGAGAGAATCATTAATCGGCTGCCTCCTGCAGGCCCCACACTGGGGATGTGCCCGCAACCCAGGTACATGCCCTTGACCGGAATTGAACCCAGGACCCTTCAGTCCGCAGGCTGACGCTCTATCCGCTGAGCCAAACCAGCTAGGGCTTTGTAAATATTTTTTAAATTGATTTTAGAGAAAGAGGGAGGTAAAGGGAAAGAGAGAAACATCCATCAGCTGCCTCCTGCACGCCCCCTACTGGGGATCAAGCCCACAACCCGGGCATGAGCCCCAACTGGCCTCGGGGTGCGTGGGTCCATGCTCAACCCACTGAGCAACGCCAGCTGGGAGTGACCCCCTATTTTTAAAAGAGCTTTATTGTTGAAAGTATTACCTATGCCCCCCTCTTCCCCCATTGGCTCCCTCTAGCCCGCCCCTGTCCCTGGGCCTGGCCTTCACCACCCCATTGTCTGTGCCCATGGGTGATGCATATATGCAAGCAAGATCTCTAGTTGAGCCCTGGCCGGTGTGGCTCAGTGGATAGAGCGCCAGCCTGCAGACTGAAGAGTCCCGGGTTCGATTCCGGTCAAGGGCACATGCCCGGGTTGCGGGCACATCCCCAGCAGGGGGCGTGCAGGAGGCAGCGGATCCATGGTTCTCTCTCATCATGGATGTTTCTCTCTCTCTCTCTCTCTTCCTTCTTCTCTGAAATCAATAAAAAATATATTTTTTAAATGGTTTTGTGTGTATCTTCTTTTTTTTTTTTTTTTTTTACCATTCAAGATATTTTAAATAAATCTACCTCAGTCTCCAGGGCGATTTCTCTCTAATAAATTTATGTTTCCATTGTGGCATCATTAAAACAGGTTTTATGGCTGATCTTCCTGTAGGAACTGCTTTGAAGGGACATCGTAACTCAGGCCTATAACTCTGGGAGCGTCGTTGCCGAAGACAATGCCGTCCTCAAAGGCCCCTTTTTTGTGTATTTATTCCGAACTCAGCTGTGGGGCCGTTTCATTGCGGTCGTTCGCCTTCCCCCGTCCCTGATCACACTTCCGTTCCGCTTACACCTGCGAAAAGAGGCCGTTTCATCGTCTCCAGTCCCCTGTTTAGTATTCGGGAGCCATTTTAAAGTTTCTGAGCAGAAGGAGGAACACGCAGACATTGCTACTGAGGGACACCTCCCCGGGGCGTCTCAGGCCTGGCTGGGCACGGGGACAAGCCGCCGATGCTTTGAAAACGCCTGCTCAGGTCCCGTCCCAGAATCGCTGAGTCAGAGTCCCCGGGGCGGGGGGGGGGGCGATGCCCCGGGTGACCCCAACGTGCAGCCACGGACGTGAGCGAGCCATTTATTCCACAACCTGGCGAGGGGCCTCAGAGCTCTCCCAGGGGAGGGTCCAAAGCGCTGAGAGCGCAGTTGTAGCCACCGTGTCCTTACCGAATAGAAACTGCCCTTACTCCCGACCGGAATCGAACCCGGGACCCCTCAGTCCGCAGGCCGACGCTCTATCCACTGAGCCACACCGGCCAGGGCACACATGGACATTTTAATAGGCGTTTCTACTTTTACTTCTTTTCGACCCGTGTGGCTCAGTGGTTGAGCGTCAACCTAGGAACCAAGAGGTCACAGTTCGATTCCCGGTCAGGGCACATGCCTGGGTTTTGTGTGGGACGTGCAGGAGGCAGCCGATCCATGGTTCTCTCTCCTCATTGGTGTTTCTATCTCTCTCTCCCTCTCGCTTCCTTTCTGAAATCAATCTCTACATATAAAAGCCTAAGAGACCGAACGACGGGTCAACTGGTCTCTATGACGCACACTGGCCACCAGGGGGCAGACGCTCAATGCAAGAGCTGCCCCCTGGTGGTCAGTGTGCTCCCACAGCTAACTGCTCACGGTGTCCCACACTCCCCTGCCCCCATGCCGGCCAGCCCTATCAGCCCTGATTGCTGGCCAGGCCAAGGGATCCTACCCATGCACGAATTTGTGCACCGGGCCTCTAGTAAAAATATATTTAAAAAAATAACGTAAAGAACTTTGAGTAGATCCTTACACACAGTGACCTCCACATGAGTATATTGGCTCCTTCATAACATAGCCCCCAAACAGAGTGAGGCGGGCCATCTGTTACAATGCAGGGCCATCCCAGACAGTGCATAAACCGTGTCCCATTTTAATGAGAATATGTTCATATTTCATATGCCTGAATGGAAATGAATGGACCACACGGCATCTGTATATTCTTATTGATTTCAGAGAGGAAGGGAGAAGGAGAGAGAGAGAGAGAGGCATTCATGATGAGAGAGAATCATGGATCGGCTGCCTCCTGCACGCCCCCTACTGGGGAAGAAGCCCGCAACCCGGGCATGTGTCCTGAGTGGGAATCGAACCCTGACCTCCTGGTTCCTAGGTCGACGCTCAACCACTGAGCCACACTGGCCACACTACGTGTACTCTTGTTTTCAACATTTTGGAATTTTATGGGGATTTTCCCAAGTAGTTCCTATATCTCTGTTCAAATGTGACTTATTTTTATTTGCAAGGAAGCAGCATCTGTTTGGTTCCTGCTCTTTTTTTAAAGAGGTAAACACCAAGAAAGCTTGTTCACGTGAGTTATTTGCCCGACACCACACTGAGTCCTCGTCCATATTTTTAAAAACAAAGAGTTGGGCACCTCCCGGCCTAGGAAAAGACTTGTTACCTCCTCGGAGTGTCATTCGCTTCTATTACTGGGAAGTTTGCACAAAAAGGCGTTTACAATGTTATCAATTATCTATGTACTAGAGGCCCGGTGCACGAAATTCATGCGGCGGCGGGGGGGGGGGGGGGGGAGGGCGGTGTCCCTCAGCCCAGCCTGCACCCTCTCCAATCTGGGACATCCCTCTCACAATCCAGGACCACTGGCCTGCCTACCTACCTGATTGTCCCTAACCGCTTCTGCCTGCCAGCCTGATCACCTCCTAACTGCTCCCCTGCTGGCCTGATCACCTCCTAACTGCTCCCCTGCTGGCCTGATCACCCACAACTGCCCTCCCCTGCTGGCCTGATCACCCACAACTGCCCTCCCCTTCCGCGACCTGCCTCCATGCGAGGTGGCGGAGCCGTGGGACCCCCAGGCCTCACCACGCGGAGCAGCCGCTGGGCCCCACCTCTGCTGTGTACGCGGCCATCTTCTGGCGGCCATCTTGTGACAACATTGCCTGCGAGGGCATGAGGACCACCTAGGCTTTTATTAGTATAGATATAAAAGCCTAAGTGACCATTACAACTGAACGACCAGAACGACCAGTCAACCAGTCTCTGTGATGCGCACTGACCACCAGGGGGCAGACACTCAATGCAGGAGCTGCCCCCTGGTGATCAGTGCGCTCCCACAGCCAACCTCCCACGGCCCCTCCCCCGGGCTGGCCATCCCCCCTTCCCGCTGGCCCTCCCATAGGCCCCAATCGGGGGTCCCTCCCCCCTGCCGGGCAGCCCCCCCATAGACCTCGATCACCGACCAGGCCGAGGGACCCCACCCATGCACGAATTTGTGCACTGGGCCTCTAGTCTATTAATAACCCCAATGATTCCGTTTGCCTGGAGGCACCTCGTTTAATCAGATACAGTTTAAAAATCTGCTGGGAAAAAATCAACATATTGCGATTGCCTTTCATTCTTGCGGGAATACTCTTTTTCGATAGAGTGCCTTGGAAATATTTCCATCAAAGCCTTGGCCCTGCACGTGTGGTTTATTAAATAAGGGTAAGAAATCTGCCCCGTAACCTAGCATTTTGGCAGTCAGTCCTCCCTGGAGAAGCAATCACTCAAAGCGTTCTTACTCTCTCTTAAGATAAACATCCTGATGCATTTCCAATTCAATCAGACATGCTAATGAGCAGCTAGCTAAAGGACTGTTACAAATCTACAAAAAGTGATGGCACCCATCTCGCAGGGTAAGTAATAAAAGCACTCAAGCCAGGGTTCAAGTGATGCGGGACTGATGTCATTAATTTGCCCGTTTTATAATGTTCCAGAAACAAGATCATAAATCACGGAATCTGTAAATGGGGGCGTGTGCGCAGATCAAATATTGGTTTTCTGCTTTGGGGTTTAATTAAATAAGAGCCAAATCTAAGGAGGAGAAATAACTCTGCTAATTTAATGTGACAGCATGATCTGACTTTCCTTACATGTTAGATGAGAGAGAGAGAGAGAGAGAGAGAGAGAGAGAGAACAACACAGCCCTAAGACTGATCAGCCTGGAAGGTACATTAATTTTTTGGTTTTGGGGTTTATTTTTGCTGATGGTAGGTGAAAAGTAGTAAACATTTTTTATGTTGAAACTAGAGGCCCGGTGCACAAAATTTGTGAACTTGGGGCGGGGGGGGGGTGGTCCCCTCAGCCTGGCCTGCACCCTCTCAAAGTCTGGGAGCCCACGGGGGATGTCCAACTGCTGGCTTAGGCCTGCTCCCCGTAACCCAGCAGTAGGACATCCTTAGCGCTGCCACAGAGGTGGGAGAGGCTCCCACCACTGCCAGCAGTGAGGCCGGCTTCTGGCTGAGCAGCGCTCCCCCTGTGGGAGCACACTGACCACCAGGGGGCAGCTCCTGCATTGAGTGCCTGCCCCCTGGTGGTCAGTACATGTCATAGCGACCGGTCGTTCTGCCGTTCGGTCAATTTGCATATTAGCCTTTTATTATATAGGATAATAGGGGAGGCTCAGTAGTTGAACGTTGACCTATGAACCAGGATGTCACAGTTCGATTCCCGGTCAGGGCGCATGCCCGGGTTGCGGGCTCCATCCCCAGTGTGAAGCGTGCAGGAGGCAGCTGATCCATGATTCTCTCTTATCATTGATGTTTCTCTCCCTCTCCCTCTTCCTTCCTCTCTGAAGTCAATAAAAATATATTTAAAAAAATAAATAAAAGGGCCTGCAGAGGAGAGTGATATTTCTGTGTGCACCGGCCCCGACAATGCCACTGGAATCCCGGACGTGGACAGCGCCTTGGTTCTGAGTCTGAAGGACAAGGACCCGCAGAAGCAGGAATGGCAGGGACCTGTCGCGTGCCCGGCTGGCCCAGGCGATGTCCGGACGCCCTCCGTCAGCTGTCTGTGCTATAGAAATAGGACAGAGACGGCGAACCTTTTGAGCTCGGCGTGTCAGCATCTTGAAAAACCCTAACTTCACTCTGGTGCCGTGTCACATATAGACATTTTTTTTATCTTTGCAACCATCGTCAAACAAAGACTTATATTTTTATATTCATTTTATGTATTTAAATGCCACTTAACAAAGAAAAATCAACCCAAAAAATGAGTTCGCGTCTCACCTCTGACACGTGTGTCATAGGTTCGCAGTCACTGAAATAGGAGCGTGGCGGGGAGGAGGGGTTCTTCAGGAACAATTGACAGAACCACTGACAGCACCTGACGCGAGGGAAGATTCTGGATTCCCTCTCGCCCCCCGGAGTCCAGAGAGCAGCTGGCTGGCCGGCGAGGACGGTGTGGGCTTCCTCTCGCCGTTCCCACCGTCTGGCTGCTCTGCTGTCCTCCGTGCGGGCCGGTCCCCGCCGGCGCCCAGATGGTCCCGCAGCTCCAGGCCTCACGGCTGCGTGCAGGGTGGGAGGACACATGACGGAGAGGGACCATCTGCCTCTACCCCGTGTTGCAAAACAAAACCCAGCCGAGCGAGGGAGATTGGGAAATCTCGCTGGCTTTTCCCCACGATTTGTGGGTGGGGAACCCCGTCTCCCAGAGAGAGAAGCACCGAGGAGCTTGCTCGGTGAGAGAGGCATAGGCCGAGGGGGCGGGACAGGAAGTTCCTGGTAAAGGGGGCCCAGCCTGACAGGGGGCCACGAGTTTGTTCCTAGTCCTGCTCTGACCACAGACCACTTGTTCCCCCCACTGACGACCAGGTTTGTGCTTTTGAAGCTGCGTCCTATTTCTTTTTTTGAAAAAATGTTTTTATTGCACCACCAGCGGGGCTCAGCGGTTGAGGGTCGACCTAGGAACCAGGAGGTCAGGGTTCCATTCCCGGTCAGGGCACAGGCCCGGGTTGTGGGCTCCATCCCCAGTGGGGGGCGTGCAGGAGGCGGCCGATCCGTGATTCTCTCTCATCATGGATGCTTCTCTCTCTCTCTCCCTCTCCCTTCCTCTCTGACATCAATACAAATATCTATAATAATAAAAGTGTAACATGGTAATTAGACCGGATGGCCGAACAGCAGAACGACCGTCCAGATGACCTTCCGGACGACTTTCCGGACGAAGCCGGGGCGGCTGTGAGGGCCGAGGCGGCCGGAGCTGCCAAGGCCTCCTCTTGCATGAATTTCGTGCACGGGGCCTCTAGTATTTAAACAAAAAACAAACAAACAAACAAGCGTGAATGATGTAAAGGAATTGGTTCGAGAATCCCACCCACCGTCACGGGTTTTATTCCAACAGTTCACACAATTCCCGTCGACATGTCGACATGTCCTCTAGCCGCCGGAGACGTTGCAGCCGACTGACGATGGCTTTGTGCAGAGTGGCCAGCAGTGCCGCCTTTTCTGGCCAGAGATCCGCCTTGGTGATGGCAGCAACTCCGTGCCTGCGCCGGGGAGAGAGGCTGAGAGGGTGGACTCCAGGGCGTGCGGCCTGGGGCATCCCCCAGACACGGGCCTGCCCGCTGCTCGGCCGCGGAGCTGGTGCCTGCAGGCGCGGAGTGGGACACAGCGCAGGCGGCCTCCCCGCCTCCCCAGGGCCTGGGGGGGACAGATAGTCCGGGTTACGGGGTGCAAAGAGTCTTGTGTCGGGAGGCTTAGCGTCGGGCACAGCTGGTCCCCGAGGGCTGAGGGATGTGGAGAGGCCGTAGGCACTGCTGAGGTTGAAGCAGGCGGGCCTTGGAGTGTGGGTTTTTTTGTTTTCTTTTCTTTTTTTAATATTTTTTTTATTGATTTCAGAGAGGAAGGGAGAGGGAGAGAGAGAGAGAGAGAAACATCCATGATAAAGAGAATCATGGATCGGCTGCCTCCTGCACGCCCCACACTGGGGATCGAGCCGCAGCCCGGGCCTGTGCCCCTGACCGGGAAGCGAACCGTGACCTCCTGGTTCCTAGGTCGAAGCTCAACCCCTGAGCCACGCCGGCCGGGCTCTTTTGTGTTTTGTTGTTCTTCTTAATCCTCATCCCAGGATATTTTCCCATTGATTTTAAAGAGAGTGGAAGGGAGGGGGAGGGACACAGAGAGAGAAATATCGATGTGAGAGAGACACATCGATGGGTTGCCTCCCACACGCACCCCGACCAGGGCCGGGGATCGAGCCTGCAACCCAGATACGTGCCCTTGACCGGAATCGAACCCAGGACCCTTAGGTCCATGGGCCGATGCTCTAGCCACTGAGCCAAACTGGCCAGGACAGCGTGTGGGTTTTCAGCCCTTTGCTCAGCAGTCCTGGTCTTCGTCCATTATTTCAACATTCTTCTGTTTTCTCACATTTACTTAAAACAAAAACGTTCCTTTAAGCCATATCTCACAGCCGCTGACATGTAAAGTTTCATCACTCAGCAATAAGGATTGCACAGTGTCCCCTACAACTTCTTTTTGCTTAGTCGTATGCCTCCAAACTTTCAGATATATAGGCTTCAAAAACAATTTAAATGTAGTATTTGTTCTTTACTCCTCTATCACATTACTAGAGGCCCGGTGCACGAAATTTGTGCACTGGGGTGGGGAGACCTCAGCCCGGATTGCTAGAAGATGCAGGCCAGGCCGAGGGACCCCACCAGTGCACGATTGGGGCTGGGGAGGGACTCGGGAGGTTGGCCAGCCGGGGAGGGACCGCGGGAGGGCTCCAGGGTGTGTCTGGCTCATCTTGCTCAGTCCAGATCGACCAGACCCCAGTATCAAGCTAACCTACTGGGTGGAGCGTCTGCCTCCTGGTGGTCAGTGCACCTCATAGCGACTGGTCGACTGTCTGCCTCTGGTGGTCAGTGCACGTCATAGCAAGCGGTTGAGCAGCCTCAGCATATCATTAGCATATTACGCTTTGATTGGTTGAACGACCAACAGGACGACCAGACACTTAGCATATTAGGCTTTTATGATATAGGACGGCCAGAGAGCATCCTGGATGTCGTGTTAATTGTTGGGAATGTATTGTGACTCCCCGGGCAGCCTAACACATACCACCTACAAAATCCCTGCAGTTCAGAAGGTTTCCCACCTGCTGGCGGACAGGAAGTTCTCTCCCGCTTTTACGACTTTTTAGTCTATTCCTCACCTTATTCACATTCTGTATCTCGGCTTATTTTTCACGCGTCGAACCATCTGTTTCCCGATAAAGAGAAGGTATACGCTCCCGGTGGGGATTGCTGATTGATCTTTATTTCTCCTCATCTTTCTGCGAGGGCTGGCGTTGCTCCGCATATTTCTCGGATTTGCTGTCGGATACGTATCTCTCCTCCATCTATTTTTCCTGTTATCGGCGCATAATACGGAGCATGGTCTCTTATCATGTGGAGGCTCTACATTCTGTTTAGGCTGATATTACACTTGCTGTCTCATCTTCGCTGGTATATCTCCTCCCCCCACCCCCCACCCCCCACCCCCCACCCCCCCGCACCCTTTTGTTCAAAATGAGTGTCTCGGAGGCAGCTTGCTGCTGAGGCGGGTTAGGTGTTACGCCCCAACCGATTCCTTTCTGAAATTCAGGGTCACAGCTGTCTCTTTGGGTCAGTTTATTCCAGTCACCCTTGTAATTAACATTTTTCTGCCCTCCTATTTCTTCTATTTCTATTTATGTCTGTATATATTTATTTATTTTAAATATATGTATTTATTGATTTCAGAGAGGAAGGGAGAGGGAGAGAGATATAGAAACATCCATGATGAGAGAGAATCATGGATCAGCTGCCTCCTGCACGCCCCGCACTGAGGATCGAGCCCGCAACCCGGGCCTGTGCCCTTGACCGGGAATCGAACCCTGACCTCCTTCCTAGTTCATAGGTCGACGTTCAACCACAGGGCCATGCAACATTTTTTTTTTTTTTTAAATAGACAAGCTGCTGTGATTTTGGCGGCTAGCACATCCAACAGAAAAGTAACCGCTGCAGACTGGTCATCTACATTGATTTTGTTTTTTTAAGCCAGAACAGAACTGGCTGACTTTTCAGTTTTTCATTAGCCGGTTGACTGGGCCTTTTACGTGGGCCTTGGCGACTGGGATGTATTTGGAGACGGGGATCGCATCTCTGTTCAATTTTAAAAACGCGGTTCCCCTCTGAAATCAATTCAAAGCTAATCTGCTTCAAGGAATCAGGGAAGCGGGGGGCGAGTCCCTCACAGCGAGCGTCCGATGCTCGGGCGTCACGGGGACTCCTGCTCCCGCTCCTCCAGCTCCAGGGCCTGAATTAATCAGGACGCCTGCAGCCCGGCCAGTGTTGCTCAGTGGATAGAGCCTTGGCCTATGGGCCAAAGGGTCCCGGCTTCGATTCCCAGTCAGGGCACAGGCCCAGGTTGTAGACTCGATCCCCAGTGGGGGGTGTGCAGGAGGCAGCCGATCCGTGATTCTCTCTCATCATGGATGTTTCTTTCTTTCTTTTTTCTAAAAAAATATATTTTATTGATTTTTTACAGAGAGGAAGGGAGAGGGATAGAGAGTTAGAAACATCGATGAGAGAGAAACATTGTTCAGCTGCCTCCTGCACACCCCCTACTGGGATGTGCTCGAAACCCAGGTCCATGCCCTTGACCGGAATTGAACCCGGGACCCTTCAGACCGCAGGCCGAGGCTCTATCCACTGAGCCAAACTGTCTAGGGCTATTTCTATATCTCTCCATCTCCCTTCCTCTCTGAAATCAATAAAAATATATTTTAAAGAAAGAAAAATAAAGACATACCTGCACACACCTGCCACCGGGCCACCCCTGCTCTCCAGCACCATGGCCTCGCTCGCCCCCCACGTCCCCGAGACTCGGGCCCTGTGCTGTGGGCTCACAGGAAGCCACCATTTCCACGCCCGAGCCGTGGTTTCTCAGCCGGTCGTCAGACACGTTCATCCGGGCCCACGGCCCCCGCCAGCCGAACACCTGGTCCCGGCGGCCCCAGCAGCTGCTCACACGTTCAGTTCTGGCCGCGTCCATCTGGGGGTCATTAGCTCCAAATTGACCCTCAGGGCCTGGACGTGCGAGTGGGCTGCCCGTCACGGGGTGTGGAAGGAGGTCACAGGGTGAACCGAGAGGAACTCCCGTGTGTCTGTGGACACGGCCCTGCGTGACGGGCACTGAGGAGGTGTGGGGGGACCAGCTGGCCGCCCGGGGTTCCCCGTGGGATCCCCAGACCCGGGTGCTGTGTGTGATCACCAGGCGGCGATGTGAGCCTGAGGACGGGGGAACCAGGATGAGGTGGGGGGTGGGGGCGGTAGGTTGGCCAGAAGTGCAAAGGTGATTGGGGGGGATGTGTTAGACATCAATGAAATAGACACCAGCTTTTTTTTTTTAAATACGTTTTTATTGATTACTAGAGGCCTGGTGCACAAAATTCATGCACAAGAGGAAGGTGGGGGGTCCCCTCAGCCCAGCCTGCACCCTCTCCAATTTGGGATCTCTCAGGGGATGTCCAGCCACTGGACATCCCTCTCACCATCCTGGACCACTGGCTCCTAATCTCTCACCTGCCTGCCTGCCTGATTGCCCCTAACTGCCCACCCCCGCCGGTCTGGTCACCCCTTACTGCCCCCCCTCCCCCCCGCTGGCCTGGTTGCCCCACGCAGCCTGCTTGTTCAGTCGTTTGGTCGTCCATCACTAACCCCCCTGATGGCCTGGTCAAAGGCAGCCATCTTGTGAGGGCATGATGGTCAATTTGCATATTATCACTTTATTAAATAGGATAAGAGAGAAAGGAAGGGGGAGAGAGAGACACATCGATGATTAAAGAGAAACCTCAACATCCATTGTTGCCTCCTGCACGCCCCACACTGGGGACTGAGCCGCTACCCAGGCCTGTGCCCTGACCAGGAATTGAACCGTGACCTCCTGGTTCCTAGGTCGATGCTCAACCACTGAGCCACACCAGCTGAGCTGTCTTTTTTTTTTTTAATCCTCACCCGAGGACATGTTTGTTTGTTTTGTGTTTGTTTATTATGGATGTCAGAAAGGAAGGAAGAGGGAGAGAGAGAGAAACATCCCTGATGAGAGAGAATCATGGATCAGCTGCCTCCTGCACGCCCCCCACTGGGGATGGAGCCCGCAACCCGGGCCTGTGCCCTGAGCGGGAATCGAACCCGGGACCCTTCATTCCACAGGCCGACGCTCTCTCCACTGAGCCACACCGGCCGGGGCCAAGGACATGTTTATTGACTTTATTTTTAGAGAGAGAGGAAGTGGGGGAGGGAGAGAAAGAGAGAGAGAGGTTGTTTCGCTCTCATTCGCCAATGCCCAGCATCCCGGCTCTCTCATTGTCAGTCAGAGACAAGAGGCGGGTGAACGTCGTACCTGTGCCCAGGGGAGACGTGTGCGGTGTGGGGTCGGGGCCTCCGGATGCTGGTGGAGCCACAGCTCTGGCGACACGGTGTTGCCTCGAGTAGCCAGTCCGAAGCTCCGAGGGTTTTAGAGGGAGCTGTGTCCCCTAGTGGCCTGTACACGCACATCCCAAATAGCAGATCTGTCACGGACCCATCACCGAGTCCATTAACACCGGCAGTGTGGGCTGATTCCAAAGCCTTCACTCATTAGACTTTGGGGGTCGGGGGGAGCCCGGTTGATGTGGCTCAGTGGTTGGGCATCGACCTATGAACCAGAAGGTCATGGTTTGATTCCCCGTCAGGGCACAGGCCCGGGTTACAGGCTCGATCCCCAGTGTGGGGCATGCAGGAGGCAGCCGATCCGTGATTCTCTCTCATCACTGATTTCTCTCTCTCTCTCCCTCTCCCTTCCTCTCTGAAAGCAATAAAAATATATTTTAAAATAAAAATAAAAGCAACCCTAGAACGCGCTCCTCTGGTTTGAGACAAGGGCCGGCCTGGCCCCGTGCCCCTCCCCACACCCCGGCCTCCTCCGTGGCCTCGGCCGGCGTGGATTTATCTCCCTGGGATTTCACCTTGGCCGTTCCAGACAGGCGTCCGCTCAGCCAGCCGCCCGGGCCGGCGCGCCGAAGCCGGCATTTGTCAAGCGACAGACGCGATGACAAATGAGGCGCAGACTCGCAGGCATCAGGGAAGGAACCGAGCCTTCCCGGCCGCACGCCCTCCCCCGCCCCAGACCAGCTCCGTGCAGCCGGGCTCGGGAAGCCCAGCTCCTCTCCGTCCCCCCTTCCTTCCTCGCCCACCGCCCACCGATCCTCATCGTGGGCTCTTGGGCGGTCAGTGTCCCGGGCGCTGGCATTTAGACAGGGCGCCCCCTGCCCCGGTGTGAGCTGGGGGTGCAGGCGGGAGATCTCTCTCATCCGGCCACTTCCTCGTTCACAGAAGCCGGGGTCTTTGTTGTGTTAATGCCAGGAAGACCCGGCTGGGGGAGCAGCTGCAGTGGAGGCCGCTGGCAAGATGACACACAGAGATCTGAGCGCCCGGCCGGCGTGGCTCAGTTGGTGGAGCATCGACCTATGAACCTGGAGGTCCCGGTTCGATTCCCGGTCAGGGCACATGCCAGTGGGGGGCGTGCAGGAGGCAGCCGATCCATGATTCTCTGTCATCATGGATGTTTCTGTCTCTTTCTCCCTCTCCCTTCTTGTCCGAAATCAATCCTATATAATAAAAGCCTAATATGCTAAATGTCCAGTCATCCAATGACCAATCAACTGTTCAACCAATCAAAGCCTAATATGCTAATGATATGCTAAGGCCACTCAACCGCTCGCTATGACGTGCACTGACCACCAGGGGGCAGATGCCCCGACCGGTAGGTTAGCTTGCTGCTGGGGTCCGGCAGATCAGGATTGAGTGAGATGGGCTGGACATGCCCTGGAGCCCTCCCTTGGTCCCTCTTCGGCCCTGATCGTATACCAGTGGGGTCCCTCGGCCTGGCCTGTGCCCTCTCACAATCCAGGACCCCTCAGGGGATGTCAGAGAGCCAGTTTGGCCCGATCCCGCAGGCCACTACCCTTGGGACTGATTGGGCGCGAGCCCGAGGCAGGCACAGTGGGGCCAGAATGAGCGGGAGCACAGGTAGGACCTGCAGTTGGCATTGAACTACGGATTTTGGCCCAATCCCCGCAGGCCACCCCATGGGACCCCACTTGTGCACGAAATAGTGCACCAGGCCTCTAGTAAAAAAAAATTTTTTTTTAAAAAGAGAGAGAGATCTGAGTGTGAGGTTGACTTTGAGCCCGAAAGCTGACCAGGGAGGGAAGGGAAATAGCAGGAAAGTGGGTCTTGGCGCATCGAGGTCCTCATCCTAAAGCTGGTCGGAGAGACAGACGGGACGGGAAAGGCGGGAGGCCTCAGACCTGCGCCTTCCCGGGCCGGCTTGGGAGGCTCCGGCCCTGGCTGTATCTGGTCACGCAGAGGAGGCAGGACCCGAAAACAAGTCCCACCGAACCCCTGGGAGGCCGGGGAGGGGCCAGCCGCGCTTCATTCATGTGTCCTGTGGGGGCCGGGACGGGGCGGGGGGGGCGCAGGGTGCCGGGGAGTGGGGGCTGGAGCAGGGGATGCGGGTGGTCTCGAGCGGCTGTTTACGAGGCTGGGAGAGGAGCCCAGAGGAGCCCCCTCGTCCCTCCCTCCTCCGTCCCTGTCTCCCGCCCACCCGCTCCCCACTCAGGGTTTGACGGGCTCTCGCCAGGTGCCCGGTCCGTGCCAGGCCCTGGGAGACGGGAGAGGGAGCAGACAGCATGGGCAGGCGTGGTCATAATGGCCCTTCCCCTTTACTTATGTTTTTAGAATATATTTGTATTGATTTCAAAGAGGAAGCGGGAGGGAGAGAGAGAGATAGAAACATCCATGAGGAGAGAGAATCATGGATTGGCTGCCTCCTGCACGCCCCACACTGGGGATCGAGCCCACAACCCGGGCCTGTGCCCTGACCGGGTATCGAACCCTGACCTCCTGGTTCACAGGTTAACGTTCAACCGCTGAGCCACACCAGCTGGGCCGGCCAGGACTTTCTCTCGCTCCTTGTTTATTGTTTTTTTAAAAAAGGAGGCGGCCCTAACTGGTGTGGCTCAGTGGATAGAGCATCGGCCTGCGGACTGAAGGGTCCCGGGTTCGATTCCGGTCAAGGGCATGTACCTTGGTTGCGGGCACGTCCCCAGTGGGGGGTGTGCAGGAGGCAGCTGATGGATGTTTCTCTCTCATCGATGTTTCTAACTCTCTATCCCTCTCCCTTCCTCTCTGTAAAAAATCAGTAAAATATATGGGGAAAAAGGAGGCGACCTTCAGTGCCGGAGCCCCGGCTTTCCCGACGGGCTCATTCCTGATGGACGCGGACACGTGCCCGAGACTCGCCCACCTTCGCTTTCCCCAAACCCCCGATGAGTCCACGGAAGTCTTGTTGGCTGTCCTCCTCCGTTCCGAGGCCTGTCCTAACGGCCAGCAGGACCCTCCCAGGCCCAGCCGGCAGCTGGTCCCCCCGCGGGCGGGCGATGACGGTTTCAGAAGCTTCTCCATCGCCCCGGAGCACCTGCGATGGCTTCGGGGTACCGTTGCCGTGGGAACCAGTCCCATCAATTCTGTCATTGTTTCTCGTGGCGCTGATGTCCGCCAGTGACTGGTGCTCTGGCCCAGACCCACGTGGGGAAGGTGGGGTGGGAGGCGGGAGGTGGGAGGGGACGTGGGCTGTCCCTTCCCCACGGGTCCTGCGTGGTGAGGTGGGGGACGTGGTCTCCACGGGGACGCCCCCAAGCGGGCAGGGCGGCCTGGTTGTACGTCCTCACCCCCCTCCCCGCCTTGGGCACCTGGGACGGTCAGCAAGTTACTTAGACGCCGGGAGCCCCCATGTCTGCATCCATGAAAGGAGATCAGCCCTGACTCCCAGGGCCCAGAGGGGGAGGGGAGGAGCTGAGAGGTTGGACGTGAGGCCGCAGCAGCCACCTGCAGTCCTCGGACGTCCATTTGTTTCTACTTGTCGCTATGTTGTTATTGTTCCAGAAACAGTTACCTTTTTAAAAAATATATATTTTTATTGATTTCAGAGAGAGAGAAACATCCATGATGAGAGAGAATCATGTATCGGCTCCCTCCTGCACACCCCACACTGGGGATCGACCCCCCAGCCCGGGCCTGTGCCCTTGACCAGAATCGAACCCGGGACCCTTCAGTCCGCAGGCCGACGCTCTGTCCACTGAGCCACACCAGCCAGGGCTAGAAAACAGGTACCTTTTGAAAAATGTTTTTATTGATTTTTTATAGAGAGAGAGGAGGGAGAGATAGAAACATCCATGATGAGAGAGAATCATAGACCGGCTGCCTCCTGCACGCCCCCTATTGGGGATGGAGCCCGCAACCCGGCCACGTGCCCTTGACCGGGAATCGAACCGTGACCTCCGGTTCGTAGGTCCACGCTCAACCACGGAGCCACGCTGGCCGGCTCCATTGATTTTTTAGAGCGGGAGGGACTGAGAGAGAGAGAGAGAGAGACATTGACGTGAGAGGGACACATTGATTGGTTGCCTTCCATGGGCCAGGGATCGAACCTGCACCCAGGCATGTGCCCTTGACCAGGATCGAACCCAGAGCCTTCATTCTGGGGGCCAACTCTCTATCCACTGAGCCACACCGGCTAGGGCTTAAGTGATTTTAATCCAGATTTTCAAATCTATTAGGACAGAGTTTACAGTATTATTCTTTAACTTCCTTCTTATACACAACTAGATATCCATCCTTCGTTCTAATTTTGAGTGATCACTCATTTTTCCTGGCTAGACTCAGTTTTGCCTGGTTCATGGGATTAATAAAAAAAAGCAGCCCTAACTGGTGTGGCTCAGTGGATAGAGCGCCGGCCTGCAGACTGAAGGGTCCCAGGTTCGATTCCGGTCAAGGACATGTACCTGGGTTGCGGGCTCATTCCCAGTAGGGGGCGTGTAGGAGGCAGCTGATCGATGTTTCTCTCTTGTCGATGTTTCTAACTCTCTATCCCTCCCTTCCTCTCTGTAAAAAAAATCAATAAAATATGTTTAAAAAAAGAAAAAAGAAAAGAAAAAAGCAGCCTTGGGGGGAACCTGTCAACGTTAATTTTTTTATTAATTATTAATATTTATTCATATTACGTTTGCTTCCTCTTTTCCTTACTTTCCCTCTGTCTCTACTCTATGGAGCAACAGCCTTCATTTGCCTTCCTTCTTCTGTCGTAACTAGAGGCCCAATGCACGAAATTCGTGCAAGAGTAGGCCTGCCTTCCCCCGGCTGCCAGCACCGGCTTCACTCTGACACCGGGGACCCGGGCTTCCCTCGCAGCCCCGGCTTCGTCTGGAAGGTCGTTTGGAAGGACATCCGGAAGGATGTCCGGTCTAATTAGCATATTATGCTTTTATTATTGTAGACGAGTGCACTTAATGCAATCAGTTTGTTTTTCTTTTTCTTTTTTTTTTTAAAATATATTTCATTGATTTTATACAGAGAGGAAGGGAGAGAGACAGAGAGTTAGAAACATCGATGAGAGAGAAACATCGATCAGCTGGCTCCTGCACATCTCCCACTGGGAATGTGCCCGTAACCAAGGTACATGCCCTTGACCGGAATCGAACCCGGGACCCTTCAGTCCACAGGCCGACGCTCTATCCACTGAGCCAAACCGGTTTCGGCTGTTTGTTTTTCTTATTGCTGATGCATTGATACGTGACATTCCCACTTCGTGGTCTAAGCATTTTAGAGTTGCTATTTATTTTTTCCCTTTATGCTAGAGTTACTTACGATACTGCTTTATAAAATTTTTAAGCGATGGGATTTTAAGAATAAATATTTTATTAGGCTTGGAAAACGAGTCCATTATAGTTCCTCCTTTGGCAAACTTCTTTTTTTTTTTTAAAGAATTTTAAAAAATATATTTTATTGATTTTTTACAGAGAGGAAGGGAGAGGGATAGAGAGTTAGAAACATCGCCGAGAGAGAAACATCGAACAGCTGCCTCCCGCACGCCCTCTTCTGGGGATGTGCCCACAACCCAGGTACATGCCCTTGACCGGAATCGAACCCGGGACCCTTCAGTCCGCAGGCCGGCGCTCTATCCACTGAGCCACACCGGTCAGGGCTGGCCAGCTTCTTCTTAAAATGTTCCTTGCAGCCCAACCCCCGCCAGGTCTTTGGGCCCCAAAAAAAGGTGTCAGGTTCATAGGACCCGGATGGTAACGTAACGTAGTTGAATCCGAGTTACCGATTTTGTGATTCAGGCCCTTTATGTTCCTGTCTGTTGTACGCCTGCCTCGTCTGTGAAACATTGACCAAGCAGATGGATCTCTCACTGCTGTTCTTTTTTTTCTGTTTTTTAAATATATTTTTATTGATTTCAGAGAGAAAGGGAGAGGGAGACACACACACATCCATGATGAGAGAGAATCATGAGCCGGCTGCCTCCTGCACGCCCCACACTGGGGATGGAGCCCGCAACCCGGGCCTGTGCCCTGACCGGGAATCGAACCCTGACCTCCTGGGTCATAGGTCGACGCTCAGCCCCTGAGCCCCGCCGGCCAGGCCCTCACTGTTGTTCTTTCATTTCTTCCTTTTTTTAAAAAGATATTTGGAGCCAAAACCAGTTTGGCTCAGTGGATAGAGCGTCGGCCTGTGGACTCAAGGGTCCCAGGTTCGATTCCGGTCAAGGGCATGTACCTGGGTTGCCAGCGCATCCCCAGTGGGGGATGTGCAGGAGGCAGCTGATCGATGTTTCTCTCTCATCGATGTTTCTAGCTCTCTATCTCTCTCCCTTCCTCTCTGTAAAAATTCAATAAAATATATTAAAAAAAAAATATTTGGATGCAGTGTTCTCTGTGAACAATGGAACTTGTTGAAGGTTCTTGCCTTTGTGAGTTGGCCTTCCCAACAAGAACGACGAGTCCCTCTGTCTCCGGAATGCTTTACGCTCCCTGTTCCTCTTCACATTTTCCTCCGTCTTTGTCCAACCTTCGCTTTAGCATCAGAACAGCTCTTTTAAAAGTTGTCATGAGCCCGGCCGACGCGGCTCAGCGGTTGAGGGTCAACCTGTGAACCAGGAGGTCAGGGTTCGATTCCCAGTCGGGGCACAGGCCCGGGTTGCGGGCTCCATCCCCAGTGGGGGGCGTGCAGGAGGCAGCCGGTCCATGATTCTCTCTCATCGTGGATGTTTCTGTCTCCCTCTCCCTTCCTCTCTGAACTCAATAAAAACATAATTTTAAAAGATGGTCATAGCTCCCAGCTCCTGGGAGTTCTGTTGTACTGTTAGTGTAACCAGCCCTCGGCCTCCTCACGTTTTAATGGGAATAATGGTAGTAGTATCTGCCTCACGTGGGCTGTTGGAAGATTAAATACGACCCTACATGTTCAATGCTTAGCCCCGTCTTATTTATGGTTAGTACTAGAGGCCTGGTGCACGAAATTCGTGCTAGGGGCTCGGCCCTCGCAGCCCCGGCTTCGTCCAGAAGGTCGCCTAAAAGGTCGTTCGGCTGTCTGGTCTAATTAGCATAGTATGCTTTTATTATTATAGATTACTAGAGGCCCAGTGCACGAAATTCGTGCACTGGAGGGGGGTTCCCCTCAGCCCAGCCTGCGCCCTCTCGCAGTCCGGGACCCCTCCTTCCTTACCACTCACCTGCTCGCTGCCGCAGAGGCGGGAGAGGCTCCTGTCACCCCTGCTGCGCTCACCAGCCCGGCTTCCGACTGAGCGGAGCTCTTGCGTTGAGTGTCCGCCCCCTGGTGGTCAGTGCGCGTCATAGCGACTGGTCGTTCCACCGGTGGTTCCTCCATTCAGTCGATTTGCATATTCGTCTTTTATTATATAGGATTATGAACCCCAAAGCAACAGTTATCGCAGACGCCATAGTTTTCTTTTAAATTAAGTTTTCCCCTGCTACACGCTCAGCCATAGGTTGCCTTGTCAACGGATGAAGGTTGAATCTCAGCAAGCGGAGAAGATACAAGTGTTCTCATGCTGAGGAGGGAACTGCTTTCCCCTGACTGTGTCCCCTCCCTCCCCCACTCATATGTTGAAATCCTAACCCCCAGTGTGTGTGTGGGGGGTGTTAGTAGGTGGGTCCTTCAGAGGTGACCAGGCCAAGAGGGTGGGGCCCTCACAAATAGGATTAGTGCCCTCGCAAAGCAGACCCCCCCCCCCCCCGCCCCCCATAGCTCACCGGCTTCCGGAACTGTGAGCGATAAATATTTGTTGTTCAGAAACCTCCCACGACAGGGCCGGGCATAGATTTTTCCTCTCAGACTTTAGGAATCCAAGCCACCAGTTGGTTCGCCACCCTGGCAGTCTCCTGGCATCGGAAGTGAAGTGCGCGCCGGGCAGTCAGCCACCTGCCTCTGCAGCCCGGCCCCTCTGCCCGGGAGAGTCAGACTGTGACTCACCTCCGCCTCCTCACCCTCCTCTGTGGGAGGCGAGACCAACAGCCAGCGCCAGCCGCACAGGCCTGTCCTGAAGGTGGGAGGGAGCGGCTGGTGCCTGGCAGGTGCTAGGTGGCGGGAGATGTTACCGGCTGCCTCCCTGCCCCTCCGCCTTCCCCTCCCCCTCCGAGCGCTGCAGACCCTGCGGCCTCATCTACAGATTCATCTCCACAAATTCACTCCAGTCCAAGAAACACGCTCAGGCCCGCTGTGCTCCGGGCACCGTGCCGCTGCTGCTCGTATGGAGCTCGGCCCGCGTGGTTCAGGGGCTGAGCGTCGACCTAGGAACCAGGAGGTCACAGTTCGATTCCCGGTCAGGGCACAGGCTCAGGTTGTGGGCTCCATCCCCCATGTGGGGCCTGCAGGAGGCAGCCGATCCATGATTCTCTCTCATCATGGATGTTTCTCTCTCCCTCTCCCTTCCTCTCTGAAATCAATAAAAAAAAATTTTAAAAAATAAGCATGACAAGGCCATCCATAATAATAAAAGGGTGATATGCTAATTAGACCGACGTCTTCCGGACGTCATTCTGAACGTCTTTCTGATTAAGCTGGGGCCAGAGGAGGGAAGCCCAGGTCCCAGGTGCCGGAGGGAAGCCGGTGCCGGCAGCCAAGGGGTGTGGGGGGGGGCGGGGGGGAGGCCTACTCTTGCATGAATTTTCGTGCATCAGGCCTCTAGTGCAGATAATAATGTACCGGGCACTTAAAATGATAAAACGGATCGTTACAGAGCGGCATCGCAGATACAGTCGTGTGGGCATAGGCAAGGGGTGGGCGAGGCACAGAGGGCAGCAGGGACAGGAGGGCTGTGGGGAGGAGGGTCTCATGGTGTAACCAGGCAACCGAGGGGCCGGGCCACCTGTCCCTCCCTGAGCCGATGCGGCCGAGACAGGCTGACATCGTCTGTGAGCGCTGATTCCATTCCCGCCGGCAGCGTGGGGAGCGGCAGGTCACCCACAAACATCTGCTCTGCCCCCACCACAGGCGGCTGCTTACGCTGGGGAGAAGGGCAGAGATGACATGGGAAGGAGGCAAAGGGTGGGCCAGGTGGGCGGTGCACAGGCAATGCGGGCTGGGGGCCTGCAAAAGCCTGTGGGTCTGCAAAGGCCTGTGGGTATGCAAAGGGCTGGGGGTCTGCAAAGGCCTGTGGGTATGCAAAGGGCTGGGGGTCTGCAAAGGCCTGTGGGTATGCAAAGGGCTGGGGGTCTACAAAGGCCTGTGGGTATGCAAAGGGCTGGGGGTTTGCAAAGGCCTGTGGGTATGCAAAGGGCTGGGGGTTTGCAAAGGCCTGTGGGTATGCAAAGGGCTGGGGGTTTGCAAAGGCCTGTGGGTATGCAAAGGCTGAGGGTTTGCAAAGGCTGGGGGTCCTCAAAGGGCTGGGGGCCCTGGTTTCTGCAACCAGGTTGTTATGTTTCCATGGTAACAGGATGGGCTGCACGTCCAGGTGAGCTCCCAGTTCCGGATGCAGCCGCCAGCCAGGCCAGAAGGCGCCTCCTCTACTCAGAACAGCACAGTCGCGGTTACCAGAGCGTGACGGGCATTTCTTACAAGTACAGCTGGTCCCCAATATTCTCTTTCTGGCCCTCACATCGTCAGAAGCCACAGCGCATGCTCCGTGGCCATGGTTATTGGGTTCAGGAGCAGAAAGGACCCGGCTGGTGGCCACAGAATGGCCAGGAGACAAGAAGGAGAGGGTGGCCCTGGCCGGTGTGGCTCAGTGGATAGAGCTTTGGCCTGTGGACTGAAGGGCCCCGGGTTCGATTCTGCTCAAGGGCAGGTACCCGGCCTTGGTCGGGGCACGTGCAGGAGGCATCCCATCAGCGTCTCTCTCACATCGATGCTCCTCTCTCTGTCTTTCCCTCTACCTTCCACTCTCTCCGAAGAAGGAGGAGGAAGAGGAAGAGGAGGAGAAGGAGGAGGAGGAGGAGGAGGAGGAGGAGGGGAGGATGTTGAAACCTGGCAAACGCACCCTCATCCCCGAAATGCCAGCCGCCCTGGAGTCAGACCCATTCATCTGTGTCGTTGCGAGATGCCGCGTCGCCGCCCCGGCAGCCACTGAAGTGATGGATGGGCTTCCCCTCGCTCGCCCCGCACCTCGCTGCCCGGGAAACCGGCTCGCAGAACAGGGAGAGGAAATTAAAACCGCCTTTCCAGGTTGTGCAGCCGCTGCCTGCCGAGAAACGGGGCGGGCATTCCCGGGCTCCGGCCGCCAGGTTGCTGACGCTCTGTCTTCACTGCCTGTTTTGTTTTTTGTTTTTCTTAAAAAATATATTTTATTGATTTCTTACAGAGAAGAAGGGAGAGGGATAGAGAGTTAGAAACATCGATGAGAGAGAAGCATCGATCAGCTGCCTCCTGCACGCCCCCTACTGGGGATGTGCCCGCAACCCAGGTACATGCCCTTGACCAGAATCGACCCCGGGACCCTTTAGTCCGCAGGCCGATGCTCTATCCACTGAGCCACACTGGTTAGGGCATGTGTGTATTTTTTTTAATGTACTTTTATTGATTTCAGAGAGGAAGAAAGAGAAAGAGAGAGAGAAAAACATCCATGATGAGAGAGAACCATGGACCGGCTGCCTCCTGCACACCCCACACTGGGAATCGAGCCCACAACCCGGGCCTGTGCCCTGACCGGGAATCGAACCCTGACCTCCTGGTTCCTAGGTGGACGCTCAACCCCTGAGCCCGCCGGCCGAGCTGACTTCTTGTTATTAAAGTAGGTGAGCCCTATCTGGTGTGGCTCAGCGGATAGAGCATCAGCCTTCGGACTGAAGGGTCCCGGGTTCGATTCCGGCCAAGGGCATGTACCTTGGTTGCGGGCACATCCCCAGTGGGGGGCGTGCAGGAGGCAGCTGATCGATGTTTCTCTCTCACCGATGTTTCTAATTCTCTCTCCCTCTCCCTTCCTCTCTGTAAAAAGTCAATAAAATCTATTTTTAAAAATAAAATAAATAATGTCGGTGAGAGGTGGCGATGCCTGGCTGTTCCAGTTTGCAGCTCCTTTGGTCACCGTGGAGCCGCACGAAGCCTTTAGCCAGACCTCGGTCTCCGGGTCAGAGTCCCTCTTTTTGTAAATGGCCCTCTCCCCGGCGCCCCTCATCCAGTTACCTCGCAGGTCAGCAGCTGCAGGTTCACTGTGGGACTCCCGCGTGCTCAGGGCATCCCGGGCTGGGCATGAGATAGATGTACATTCTGGCACAGCCGTGGGCAAACTACGGCCCCCGGGCCGGATCCGGCCTGTTTGAAATGAATAAAACTAAAAAAAAAAAAAAAAGACCGTCCCCTTTTATGTAACGATGTTTACTTTGAATTTATATTAGTTCACACAGACACTCCAGCCATGCTTTTGTTCCGGCC
>NW_027223771.1:10380190-10582690 GCF_028538775.1 Myotis yumanensis | reverse complement strand
AAGCCCGCTCCGCCGCCAGTGGGAACGGAGGCCAAGATCCCGCAAAACCGCAGCGGCTGCCAGTACCCGACAGAGAAGACAACGAACCCCAAGTGGGTACTGAGACCGACAGAGAGAGATCGACGGCTATGCGGCTACAGAGCGGTTACCGTTGGCACGCGGGCCCGTGTTCAGAACCCCGGGCCGGGCGCTGGGGGCGCTGAGAATAGCCCAGCGTCTCCATCTCGGCATCGACAAACGCTTGCAAAGCCCCTGGACACGGTGCGAGGAGGCCTCAGCTGACGGCTGGAACGTCGAGGTTTTGAGGTCTCGCCATCGTCTCTACCCTTCAAGGCACAAGGACAAGGGCTGACCCCCTCACTCCCGAGCAAGAGTGTAAATCGGGGAGCGGAGCCCCACAGCCCAGCAGGAAGGGGGGACCCCGGGGGTGGGGGATGGAGGGGTCACGATCTCCACACGTGGGCCTCCCACTGTCCGCGAGCAGACCTCCCCCCCCCACCCCCCCCCCGTGAGGCGGCCACAGGAAGGTGTCGGCCTGCATTGCTTGGCCTGTCCCCTGGCCTGGGAGCAGAGAGGAGGGCGCTCTGTGCCTGCCACCCTCCACGGGGCCATCGGCTCCTTCCCGCTGTGGGCACGAGGGGGAGGCCCGAGGTTCCCGGGAAAGATCCGCTGTGAACTCCGTAGTGGCCCCGGGAGGGCGGGAGGGAGTGACGTAGCCCTTGATGAAAGTCAGCTGAGAAGGGGCGTGCCCTGTGGACACTCCCTGTGGCCTCCCGGGCGCGGGGGACAGCAGAGCGCCCCTCCCTCCTCACTCTGCTCCCTCACTTCCCCCCGAGGGCAGGCGTTCAGCATCCCCACCAGGAAACGCCATCAAAACGGAAAGAATCAAGTCCATGTTCCCGCCTTTTTTTTCCCTTTTTTTTTTGCTTATCATTCCATTTGTATCTGGCTGTTCATTCCATTCGTTCGGTAGGAAACCCCACTGCACGTCTAAAACACGCATCCGAGCCCCGGCTGGTGTGGCTCAGTGGATAGTGCGCCAGCCTGCGGACCCGAGGGTCCCGGGTTCGATTCCAGTCAAGGGCATGGACCTTGGTTGCAGGCTCCTCCCCAGCCCGGGCCCTGGTCAGGGCGTGTGCAGGAGGCGACCCATGGATGTGTCTCTCTCACATCGATGTTTCTCTCTGCCTCTCCCTCTCCCTTCCACGCTCCCTACAAACCAATAGGAAAATACCTCGGGGGAGAGGATAAACGAAAAATAAAAAAAAGCGCATCCGACCTCACGCCGTCGGGGCTCCCAGGCAGGGGACGTCCGTGCGGGATGCGAGCCTCCCGAGGACCCTCGGCGGCCCCTGCGGGGAAGGGTCCGGGTCCGGGCTCCGTCTCAGCCGCCCGCCGCCTGGCGCCACGCGGGATCAGCCTGCGGAGGGGGACGTGGGGGGCCCGGCGCGCGCGGGTCCCGCTCAGGCCTTCATCGTGCACAGGGGCACCACGATAACCAGGATGACCGTGCAGGCGGCCGCCGCCACCAGCGCCGCGAGCTTGCAGGCCCGGGCCCTGCGGAACTCGGCCTCCTTGCGCTTCAGGAGGGAGTCGTAGCCCGGCGTGTAAATGTCCTCCATCCAGTACTCCAGGTGGTTGGGGTTCAGGGACTCCTGCGTCTGAAAGGGAAGCGGAGGCGTCAGAGACACGGCGAATCCCTGGGCCCGG
Organism: Myotis yumanensis; assembly: GCF_028538775.1. Taxonomy (NCBI): domain Eukaryota; kingdom Metazoa; phylum Chordata; class Mammalia; order Chiroptera; family Vespertilionidae; genus Myotis; species Myotis yumanensis. Next base: position 10,580,980 of record NW_027223771.1, on the reverse strand, counting down.
GTCAACGCCATCCTGATAGCCGGCCTCCTGCGCCTCTGGCCCCACGCTGCCCCCAGCCCTGCCCACGCGGCCCCCACGGGCCAGGCACCTGCCCCTGCTGACTACAGTGTCATCATGTTGTTTTTTAATGTCTTTATTGATTTCAGAGCGGAGGGGAGAGGGAGAGAGAGAGAGAGAAACATCCATGATGAAAGAGAATCATGGACCGGCTGCCTCCTGCACGCCCCGCACTGGGGATGGAGCCTGCAACCCGGGCCTGTGCCCTGACCGGGAATCAAACCCTGACCTCCTGGTTCACAGGTCAATGCTGAACCACTGAGCCACGCCGGCCGGGCCATGCCATCATGTTTTGACCCACGCGACCTCTGGGTCGTCGGCGTATAAGCGAGCAAGACAGGGCCAAGGAACACGAGACTGAAATTCAAGGGCACACAACCCAGAACAGGCAGGGGGTCCCTGAGAAGGGAGATGTCTCAAGCAAGGCTATCGGCCCGGCCGGCGTGGCTCAGTGGCTGAGCATCGACCTAGGAACCAGGAGGTCACGGTTCGATTCCCCGTCAAGGGCACAGGCCCAGGTTGCGGGCTCCATCCCCAGTGGGGGGCGTGCAGGAGGCAGCCGATCCATGATTCTCTCTCATCATGGATGTTTCTCTCTCTCTCTCCCTCTCCCTTCCTCTCTGAAATCAATAAAAGCATTTTATAAAGAAGAAGAAGAAAGTGGACACTTGAAAATGGACGGCTCTGGGCCTTTGCGTCTGCGGGTCCCTGAGGCCTGGACTCCCAGAGCTGCCCGGAGCTCTCCTGTGACGGCCCAGCTCCGCTGGTTAGAACGCGTGTCTTCACGCTTGCGCCGAGGCCTGGGCTTTGTCCACCCCCCCGGGCAGTTTCACGGACACTCAGAGGGAGAGATGAACCCAGGACGGGCAGGTTTTGCTGAAACGAAGTGGCTGACGCGCCCTCAGGGTGGGGTTGGGGGCGCAGGCTGGAGGCACAGCCCTCCCCGCCGGGCACCTGGGAGCCGGGCTCCAGCCCCCGGGAGGATGGAGCAGGCGGCCACCTGCCTCCCGGCCTCCCCAGCCGGCCCCGGAGGGGAACGGTGTGTGAACCCCACTCCGACCCCGCCAGAAGGCACCCGGCTCCCTTCCGTCATTACGCACGCTTTATGGGCCGGGAGCCAGCCTGGGGAATAAAATATTTTAAATTAGGTTTCCCGCTAGCTGCTCGCTCTAACGGCGCCGCCGAGGCCGCCAGGGGCCCTGGGCGAGCGCACTCGGTCCTCATCGGGCCTCCCCAGCACCGGAGAGGGAACGGGGCCTGCACCTGCCCCGGCGCCCGCAGGTGGGCCCCGGGGACACCCCAAAGACGGTCCAGATGCTGACGGGGCCCGCGTCCCTGAGCCATGCTGCTCACACCCTCCAGAGCCTGCGGAGCTGTTCCTGCATATTTTGTGCGGCCGGCTGCACACATTTCTTTTTTCTTTTTCTTTTTTTTAAATATATTTTTATTGATTTCAGAGAGAAAAGGAGGAGGAGAGAGAGAGAGAAACAACAATGATGAGAGAGAATCATGGATCTGCTGCCTCCTGCAGGTCCCTCACTGGGGATCGAGCCCACAATCCGGGCATGTGCCCCTGACCAGAATCGAACCCGGGACCCTTCCGTCTGCAGGCTGACGCTCCATCCACTGAGCAACACCAGCCAGGGCGCGGCTGCACATTTTTCAGTCATGTCACCTAAAGCTCTCTAATCCGAAGATCTATGTGTTTTTTTTTAATCAATTTTTAAAAATATATTTTTACTGATTTCAGAGAGGAAGGGAGAGGGAGAGAGAGAGAGAGAAACATCCATGATGAGAGAGAACCATGGATCAGCTGCCTCCTGCACGCCCCACCCTGGGGATCGAGCTCGCCATCCGGGCATGTGCCCTGACCGGGAATCGAACCCTGGTTCATGGGTTGACGCTCACTCACTGAGCCACGCCGGCCGGGCCCGAGCCCCTGCAGTGAGCAGCGGGGACAGAGGCAGACGGTGCAGCTGCCACCAAAATGAGTGAGCACAGCCCAGCCCTGCCTGTGGGCGGACAGACAGCACGCCCTCCGGGCACACCCGCCCTCGCAGGCCGGGGTGGCCCTTCCCTGGGGCTGCTCCGTATGGAGCCGCCGTCCAGAGCTTGGCTCCCACCACATGCGTACCCCGCGTGCTACACAGGGAGGGAGGAGCCAGCTTGTATCGCATGAGATTGTTTGGCTCCGGTCTCCTGAGCAGATATGAACACGTGCACTTGATCCGGAGCCGGAGCCATAAACGTATGGTTACAGGTCAGAAGGTCAAAGCCTGCAGGTCAGCGAGGCAGCCTCAGGGCTACACGTGTGCAAACAGGTAACCAAACAGCAGCTACATGTGTGCAAACAGGTAACCAAACAGCAGCTACATGTGTGCAAACAGGTAACCAAACACCAGCTACATGTGTGCAAACAGGTCACCAAACACCAGCTACATGTGTGCAAACAGGTCACCAAACACCAGCTACATGTGTGCAAACAGGTCACAGCAGCTACATGTTTGCAAACAGGTCACAGCAGCTACATGTGTGCAAACAGGTCACCAACAGCAGCTACATGTGTGCAAACAGGTAACCAAACAGCAGCTACATGTGTGCAAACAGGTCACAGCAGCTACATGTGTGCAAACAGGTCACCAACAGCAGCTACATGTGTGCAAACAGGTAACCAACAGCACCTACATGTGTGCAAACAGGTCACCAACAGCAGCTACATGTGTGCAAACAGGTAACCAAACACCAGCTACATGTGTGCAAACAGGTCACAGCAGCTACATGTTTGCAAGCAGGTCACAGCAGCTACATGTGTGCAAACAGGTCACCAACAGCAGCTACATGTGTGCAAACAGGTAACCAACAGCACCTACATGTGTGCAAACAGGTAACCAAACACCAGCTACATGTGTGCAAACAGGTAACCAACAGCAGCTACACGTGTGCAAACAGGTAACCAAACAGCAGCTACACGTGTGCAAACAGGTAACCAACAGCCGCTACATGTGTGCAAACAGGTAACCAACAGCAGCTACATGTTTGCAAACAGGTAACCAAACAGGAGCTACATGTGTGCAAACAGGTAACCAACAGCAGCTACACGTGTGCAAACAGGTCACCAACAGCAGCTACACGTGTGCAAACAGGTCACCAACAGCAGCTACATGTGTGCAAACAGGTAACCAACAGCAGCTACAGCCCTGGCTGGTTTGGCTCAGTGGGTAGAGCGTCGGCCTGCGGACTGAAAGGTCCCAGGTTCGATTCCCGGTCAGGGCACAGGCCTGGGTTGCGGGCTCGATCCCCAATAGGGGGCGTGCAGGAGGCAGCCGATCCATGATTCTCTCTTATCATGGTTGTTTCTCTCTCTCTCCCCCTCACCCTTCCTCTCGGCCATCAATAAAAAAATATATTTTTAAAAACAGCAGCTACATGTTTGCGAACAAGTAACGAAGCAGGAGCCCGCTTGTTAAACTCTCTGCTCAGAGTTCCGGGGCGGGGCCCGGGAGCTGGAGGCCCAGGCCACAGGCAGGTCTGGGCCACGGTGGTCCCTTTCTGCATCTGGAGAGCGTGGCACCCCCTCTCCCTCCCCCTCCGGCACCCCCCTCCGGCACCCCCCTCCCCGCACCCCGCAGCCCCCCCAGATGCTCACCTGCAGGTCCAGGGCTGCGAGCTTGCCCTTGTCGCCCCCGCTCCGCGCGTACTCCTCGACGGCCCAGGAGGGCTGGCCGCGCCGCACCTCGGCCAGCTCGGTCAGCCGCATGTCCGTGTACAGCGGGTTGCTCTTCAGATGGGCCTTGAGCGAGGTGGGGTAGGGGTGCGGGCTGAACACCTGCTCCACGAGGAAGTCCCGGTGCTGCTTGGGCCGGCGGTGCTGCGGGGGGACGTCGTACTGCCTGTCCGCCTGCAGGGGGCACAGCGCGGGCGGGTCTCGGGGTGGCCGGGCAGCCCCCCTCGGCCCCGGGCCTCCCACGGGCATCAGATGGCAAAAGGCAGGGATCCCCGAACAAACAGAACGGTCCTACCAGGAGCGAGCATTTCTGTGCCAGGGAGACACGGCGCTACCCAAGCCTCACGGGACCCCGGCTCTCTCCCCGACCTCCTCCCCGCGGCCAGGGAAGGGAACGGAGCCCAGAGAGGCTCAGTGGCTGGCCCCGGGCGCACAGCAGCCCGGTGGTGAAGCTGGTGGTGAAGCTGGTCTAAACCTCCTCGCCTGGCTCAGGGAACCGTTGCTGAACCATTACTGCCCGCTCTCTCTCTCCTGCCAACTTGTCCCTGGTGCCAGGGGTAAAAGACATGGCCTTTCCCGCCAGGAGCTTGAGGACACCCCGTTGCTGCTCCCGAAGGAAGGAGCCGGGCCAGAGCCTTCGAGATCCAGACAGCGGAGTGGACAGCGGTGGGGGTGGGAAGGCGCCCAGCATAGCGGGCGCCCCTGACGCTCTCGGTCCCTGAGTTTCGTGGGCACCAGGGACTCTGTCCTCTGTCTGTGAAGCCTGCTACCGCCGGGCCTTCGGAAACTTCCTCATTCTAACTCCAGGCCCTCAGATCCCTACAGAAGCCGCCGCCTCCAGGGAGCCCTCCTTGATGCACCGACACGGGGTCAGTGCCCACCACATCACTCCATGGGACGTGGACAGAGACCCGCGGCCGGGACTGTCCCCGGGGAACTGTATTCCCCCGCCCCCCCCCCCGTTTGCTCATTCGTCTCCTCCGCTGGCCTGGGAGCCCCCGGAGGGCAGGGCTCGCTGTCTGTCGGCCTTTTAACCCCCGACTCCAGGGAAATCGCTCCACGGAGCAGCTGTGTGTGCGGGGCTGTGGCTGACACCTGGGCTGGGACCAGCGCAGCGCCCCATCCCCGCACCCCATCCCCGCACCCCCACACCCCCCTCCCCCCCAGCAGGACCACGGGCGCTGGAACAGACGAGGGCTAATGCTGAGATGCCGACAATGATGGGGAGACAGCGGGGGACCTGTCTCAGCCCCAACGAGCAGGCGAGGCTGCCTCCCGGGTCCTAACCCATCAGCCGAATGTCCTCCAAGAGGCTCCGGGATTGTGTTCCTTCTGCTCCTTCCCGGGACCCCGCCCTCACCGGCCCTCACTGAGCTGCCACTGCCTGCCCGCTGCACTGAGCCGGGGGCGGGGCCTCGCCGAGCTGGGGGCGGGGCCTCACCGAGCTGGGGGCGTGGCCTCACTGAGCTGCCACTGCCTGCCCGCTGCACTGAGCCGGGGGCGTGGCCTCACAAGCTGGGGGCGTGGCCTCACTGAACTGCCACTGCCTGCCCGCTGCACTGAGCCGGGGGACGGGGCCTCACAAGCTGGGGGCGGGGCCCACACTGAGCCGGGGCGTGGCCTCACAGAGCCGGGGGGCCTTACCCAGTTGGGGCGGGGCTTCACAAGGCTGGGAGCTCGGTCTACACCAAGATGGGGCAGGGCCTCGCCAAGTCAGGGGCGGGGACTCACTGAGCTGGGGGCGGGGCCTCGCCAAGCCGGGGGCGGGGCCCACACTGAGCCAGCGGCGGGTGGGATTGTACAAGGCTGGGGCAGGGCCTACACCAAGTTGGGGGCGGGGCCCACACCAAGATGGGGCGGGGCCTTGCCAAGTCAGGGGCCGGGCTCACCAAGTTGGGGGTGGGCCCTCACTAAGCTGGGGGCGGGGCCCACACCAAGCTGAGGGCGGGCCGATGCCAGCAGCCTCCGGCCACCACCATCACATCACAGTCCTCCCAGGGCCCTGCTCAGGGCCTAACGCGCATGATCTCAGTTCATTCATCCTCCCAACAGCATCCGAGGCTGAATCCATCGTCCCCACTCTGGATGCGAAGCTCAGATCAGAGAGGGTGAGACACTGACCCAGGGTCACACAGCCCGTCAGTGGGACGGCTGGGATTTGAACCTGACTTATTTTTTTTCTTTTTTAATATGCTTGTATTGCCCTAACCGGTGTTGCTCAATGGATAGCGCGTTGGCCTGCGGACTGAAAGGTCTCAGGTTCGATTCCCGTCAAGGGCACATACCTTGGTTGTGGGCACATCCCCAGTAGGGGGTGTGCAGGAGGCAGCCGATCGATGTTTCTGACTCTCTATCCCTCTCCCTTCCTCTCTGTAAAAAGAAATCAATAAAAATATATTTAAATACATATATGTATATAAATATATACTTTTATTGATTTTAGAGAGGAAAGAAGAGAGAGGGAGAGGGAGAGAGAAACATCAGTGATGAGAGAGAACCATGGATCGGCTGCCTCCTGCACGCCCCACACTGGGGATCGAGCTCGAAACCTGGGCATGTGCCCTGACCGGGAATGGAACCGTGACCTCCTGGTTCATAGGTCCACGCTCCACCCCTGAGCCACACCAGCCGGGCTGAACCTGACTTTTTTTTTTTAATATATTTTATTGATTTTTTACAGAGAGGAAGGGAGAGAGATAGTTAGAAACATCGATCAGCTGCCTCCTGCACACCCCCCACTGAGGATGTGCCCGCAACCAAGGTACATGCCCTTGACTGGAATCGAACCTGGGACCCTTCAGTCCTCAGGCCGATGCTCTATCCACTGAACCACACTGGCCAGGGCTAAAAATATATATGTATTTTAAAAAAAGGAACGCCATGCATGCACTGAAGTCCAGGAAAGGGACACTGTTAGGTCACTTCCCTCGTGTTCTTTGCCCGCGTCCTGCTGCTGGACATCCTTGGGGACTGTGCCTGCCCCGCCGTGTCCCGTCCCCCCTCGGCCCTGTTCTGTGAGGATCTGGGCTCCCACACCTGGGGGTCGCTGTACCAGCTCCTCCCAGCTGACCCCGGCCGCCTGCCTGTGCTCTGCTCTCTGCCCTGACGTGGGAAGCCCACCCAACATGGCGGGGGCGGGGGGGAGCTGGCGCGCGTGGAGGGGGGGCCCGGAGCCCGGGACACCCACCGAGCCACGCTCCGGCCACGCGAGCCGGAGTTTCAATTACCTCTTTGGGTTTCCGACGCCAGTCCTTGCTCTCCCCGGGGCCTCGGTCTCTGATCTCCTCCTCCTCCTCGTCCAGGCCCAGGCGGTTGGCATAGGTGATGGTGCGCCAGTCCCTGGGCGAGTTGGAGATGCTGGCGATTTTGGACTCCGTGGCGCTGTTCTCCTCCGTCAGCGACCGGGAGGACGGCCTGGCGAACAGGCTCTTCTTCAAGGCCTTGACACGGAGGCTTTCGCTGTTGCTCCCGCTGGCGTCTGAGCAGCACCAGTCGGCGCCCCCACCGCCGCCGCCGCCGTCCGCTTTGGGTCCACGGGAGCCGCTGCGGGCCCGGAACACCCGTGGGGAGGTGCTCTCGTCCGACGCGGCCCCACTGGTCAGGGAGTTCAGGTCCACCTGCACCCTGGCCGTCTCAGGTGGCTGCATCTTCTGGCCCAGCTTATTCAGTTTGCCCAGCACCTGGCAGATCTCCTCGCGGACCCCCGACAGCGACTCCAGCTTGCGCTCGATCTCGCCGACCCTGAGCACCAGCCTGCAGACGCTGGTCTTCAGCTCCTCTTCGGAGCGGTGGCCGGGTTCGGGCCGCTTGCCCTTTTCTCCTTGGCCGCCGGGGAGCTCGCCGCCGATCAGCTTGGTGGCTGCTGCTACGACGTGGCCGCCGCCTCGCTCCGGGGAGCTGTCGCCGTCCGACTTGGGCAGCTGGGACAGGGACCCCGTGCTGTTGTAGCAGGAGGAGGGGATCACCCCCGTGGAGCCGCTGGCACTCATGTCATCCAGGAAGCGGAAGATGTCGCTGATGTCATCGCTGACGACCTCCGAGTCGTCGTCCGACTGCCGCGCGGCGGGCCTGTCCCCGTACTTGCCCGGCAGATCCCGGCGGGTCTTGGGCTCGGGCACCGGCGGCTCCGTCTGGGTGCCCACGCTGCTGGTGTCGGAGCTGAGCTGCCCGCCGGTGCAGCCGATGCTCTTGTCCTTGAACTTCTTTTTCACCGGCTCGCGCTCCTCCACGTCCACGGGGGACGAGAGGTCCTGAGCGTGGAGCCCGTTGGCCGCGGCCGCGTAGCCCGCAGGGAGCATGGGCTGCTGCTCCGTCGTCGGGGCGAGGTAAGCCGGGCGCTGGTCCAGGGCCGGGAAGCCGGGCGCCGGGCTGCCGGGGTTGGGGTGACGCAGCTTCTCGAGGGACGGGTTTCTGTGGAAAAAGGACCGTTCGAAGTCGGGGACCTCTTCCGTGTTCAGGCTCCAGCTCTTGGCCGGCCAGGGCGTCTGCTTGCCCAGCCTCCCCCCGGGGCAGCGCCTGGCCTCCGGGGTCCCCATCACGGGAGTGGGCCCGAAATACGTGGACGCCTGCAGGTCGTCGAGGCTCTCGTGCTTGGCCCGCTTCTTGTCGGGGACGGGGGAGTACCCGGCGTTCAGGTACCGGCCGTGGTAGGGCATTTCGAAGCTGTGATTGAAGAAGGGGGCCTTGGGGGGCTCCTTCCGGCTCTGGGGGTCCCCGTGCTCCCCCTCGGCCTCGTTCGCGGGGCCGACCAACCCGGGGGACACGGGCATCAGGTTGTGAAAGTCCTCCTTGAAGATACTCCTTTTCTGGACGCAGGTCTGGACCCCAAAGGGCCCGTCGTCGACGTGGGCCACGAAGGTCCCCTTGACGTCGGGGGGCCCGGGCAGCGAGTCCTGATCGGACGCGGGCTCGCTGTCCAGGGTCATGGGGAAGTAGGTCCTCTGCATCTCGCAGGGCTGGGGGCTGGCCACCCCGTACGGGGCCAGGGCCTGCAGCGGGTCCAGCGAGGCGGCCCGGGCCTCGGCCTCCTGCCCGACGCCCAGCAGGAAGTTGGGCTCGGGAACAGGTACACACTGGGGGCAGTCGGCGCAGGCCACGTCCCGGCACGGGGCCGGCTGCCTGGCGGGGAAGGCCCGGCCGAACGGGCCCTCGGCCAGCTCGCAGCCCAGCGGCTCGCAGGCCTCCTCGACGCCGGGCCCGCAGGAGTCGCGGGCCGCCTCCTTCGGGTGCGCCTCGGGCCGGCCACCCCCGGCCGGCAGCTTCTCCCTGGCCGCGCCCCCCGTCATCTGGATGAGGTTGAAGATGGTGACGATGTCGGCCGCCACCATGATCTTCTTGGACTGCTGGTTGTTCCCCGGGCACTTCATCTTGTCCTTGAACAAGGTGGCGGGGAAGCCGGGGTCCAGGCAGGCCGTGTAGAAGAGCACGCTGCGCAGCCGGGCGAGCTGCGGCAGGTCGAAGCGGGCGCACAGCGACTTGCACAGGTCCTGGTAGGACACGCTGCTGCGCTTGCTGTCCAGCTCCTCCAGGATCTTCACCAGGAACAGGGAGGTGTCCGGACCGGCCTCCATGGCTCAGGACGGGACGCCCAGAGGCTCGCCGACGGCACGGAACCTTCCAGCCAGCTCTACTGCGACAGCATCGGAAAAGAGAGGGCGGAAAAGAGGGTTGTTAACACCAGTGGAGTTTTAACTCAAGCTTGTTGTCAACCACATAAAGAAATGCTAGGGCCCTGGCCGGTGTGGCCCGGTGGATAGCGCGTCGGCCTGCGGACTGAGGGGTCCCAGGTTCGATTCCGGTCAAGGGCATGTACCTGGGTTGTGGGCACATCCCCAGTGGGGGGCGTGCAGGAGGCAGCTGATCGATGTTTCTGTCTCATCGATGTTTCTGGCTCTCTATCCCTCTCCCTTCCTCTCTGTAAAAAATCAATAAAATATATATTTAAAAGAGAAAAAAAGAAATGCTAGGGCCCGGCCGGCGTGGCTCAGTGGTTGAGCATCGACCTAGGAACCAGGAGGTCAGGGTTCGATTCCCGGTCAAGGGCACACGCGGGCTCCATCCCCAGTGGGGGGCGTGCAGGAGGCAGCCGATCCAGGATTCTCTCTCAGCATCGATGTTTCTTTCTCTCTCTCTCTCTCTCTCCCCCTCTCCCTTCCTCCCTGAAATCAACAAAAACGTGTTTTATAAAAGTGCTGCCAATACATCTCTTCGGCGTGGTTCGTAATAGGAAAAGTCAGCGATAATAACCTTTGCATCCAATTGGTTACGTAACAGCGTAGTCCGCGGAGAGGATGGGATACCAGGCAGCGTTCATAAGTCACAGGGCTGCAGAAATAGAGTGATGGGCGGGTTTGGTCTTTACGGATCTCTTCTGAAGTGGAAAAGCATGCCGCCAGACGACATGTTGTCATACGTCAAATTCTCTGTCTGTGTATGCAAACACACGCTCCCTCTCTACTGAAATGCTAACAGTCATTGTCCCTGCGTGCTTTCTTCTTCCTTTCAGATCTGTGTTACTTAAAAGCTCTGATTTTGTGATTTTCTAAGCAAAAAAAATCAAGAGGCCTGGCCGGCATGGCTCAGTGGTTGAGCGTCGACCTAGGAACCAGGAGGTCAGGGTTCGAGTCCAGGTCAGGGCACATGCCCAGGTTGTGGGCTCCATCCCCAGTGTGGGGCGTGCAGGAGGCAGCCAACCCATGGTTCTCTCTCATCAGTGATGTTTCTATCTCTCCCTCTCCCTTCCTCTCTGAAATCAATAAAAATATCCTATATAATAAAAGCCTCATATGCTAAGTGCCTGGTCGACCGGTCGGCCGTTCAACCAATCAAAGCCTAATATGCTAACGATATGCTAAGGCCGCTCAACCGCTCGCTATGACGTGCACTGACCACCGGGGGCAGACGCTCCGACTGGTAGGTTAGCTTGCTGCTGGGGTCCCGCCGATCGGGACTGAGCGAGATGAGCTGGACACATCCTGGAGCCCTCCCAGGTCCCTCCCTGGCCCAGATCACTCACTGGTGGGGTCCCTCGGCCTGGTCTGCACCCTCTCGCAATCCGGGACCCCTTGGGGATGTTCAAGAGCTGGTTTCGGCCCGATCCCGCAGGCCAGGCCGAGGGGCCCCATTGGTGCACGAATTCATGCACTGGGCCGCTAGTATCTTAAACAAGACAAAGAAATCCTCACGGGGAAGATTGCAGGTGAATGAAGCCCGCACGCAGGTCGGTAACGGAGCAAGCCTCCGCACGAAGGCCGGCATCCGGGCAGAAGGAACCGTGTGCGTAAAGGCAGAAACCTAACTGGCCTGTGAGCGTCCATTGTGGCGTTTCCCAAACTGGGGTCCACGGAACCCTCGGGCTCCGCAGGTTCGGCCTGGAGAGGATGGAGTTTCAGGGATGAAGAAAGACTGGCCGTCGCGGAGGTCCGGTCCGATTCTCCAAAAGGATCCCTTTCTGGACCCGAATGTCTCCAGGAGCAGCGTCCCCCCCGCCGAGGCCCGGCTCAGGTTCCATGTGCACGGGAAATAGGAGTGGCCAGAGGGAGGCGCTCGATTCGCTTGCCCTCTCTCCACCTCCAGACTCGCCTAGGGCAGCCGCCTGCTGACCTCTGACCTCCCAGGAAGGGCCGAGGCCCGGGGCCAGAGGTGAGGACAGCAGGACGCGGGAGGGACAGACGGATATGCCTCTTTCTCTCCTGCCCACGGGAGCGAAAAGGTGGGCCGACAGCGTGAGAACCCTCTGGTTCATTCTTCATGGAGGAAGTCCTCCCGCCTCCTTCTTTACATTCTCAGAGGCGAGCTGTTTTCCTTTCTCTTTTTCCCCCTCGTTTTTTTAAGCTGTTCTTTCTATGTTTGGTTTTGTTTGTTGTTATGTGTTTTTTTTTAAATAAATTTTTATTAACTTCAGACAGGGAGGGAGAGGCAGAGAGATTGACACATCCATGATGAGAGAGAATCACGGACCGGCCGCCTCCTGCACGCCCCCCAGTGGGGATGGTGCCCGCAACCCGGGCAGGTGCCCCTGACCGGGAATCGAACCCTGACCTCCTGGTTCACAGGTCGATGCCCAACCACGGAGCCACACCAGCCGGGTCCAGCTTTCTTTCTTTCTTTTCTTTTTTTCTTTCATTTGCACCGAGCCCACAGGTCAGCTCCAACATCTAAGCCCCACGTATCCGTGGGGAAGGCCATGGGGGGGGGGGGGGCGGTAGGTACATGGTCACAGAGGACCGTGGGACCTCGCTCCTGCCAGTTGGCGAAGAGATGTGACCACGTGGCTGGAGCCAGCCCCTGCCCCCTCCCTCTGTGGGCACCTCCCCCCGCCACCCCAGCCGGCAGCCCCAGAGCCGGGCCGACAACACTGCTTTCTGCTCCCCATTTGTCCAGGTTCGAGGAAGGACTTATTGGGGGGATCCCGAGGGAGAAACCCCCAGACCGGTTCTGTGTGCGGGGGAGAGAGGCGGGCAGGCAGGCGCCGCCCCCCCCCCCCCCCTGCCCTCCACTGGAACGTAGATTAGCTCAAAGAGTTAATCAAGTCCCATCCGTTCTGCAGAGAGAAGATGGCATTATATATGTAAGATCCAGAAAGGGCTCCGGCCGACAAAGGACGCTTTGTCTGCCTTCCAAGTATTAAGGGCCTCAGATCGCTCCCTGGCCAAACTCATCAGAAATGCAAATAAACAGATGGAGTCTCTCTCCGGCGACTGACATTACGATCCCAGGGCCCCGGATCCGCGCAGCCCTCTCGGACGCGCACAGCAGAAGCGGACTTTATTTATCAGGCAATGAAGACGTTCCCCTGCAGGCCCCCGTCGCCTAAGAAAACCTCTACATTTGTTCTTTCTGCGGGCTCCCCTCCTCCCCCCGCTCCACGTTCCTCGGATAAACAGGAAGAAAGCCGGTGAAAGGGGGTACACCTGTCCCTCCCGGACCAGGCGGCCTACTCCCTCTGACCCCCTTCTCTCTTCTTTCTTTCTTTTTTTAAAATATATTTTTATTGGTTTCAGAGAGGAAGAGAAAGAGAGAGAGATAGAAACATCCATGATGAGAGAGAACCAAGGATCGGCTGCCTCCTGCACGCCCCACGTTGGGGATCGAGCCCGCAACCCGGGCATGTGCTCTTGACTGGGAATCGAACCCAGGACCCTTCAGTCCAAAGCCAGACGCTCTATCCACTGAGCCAAACCAGCCAGGGCTATTTTATTTTTTTAAACATATTTGTACTGATTTCTGATTGGAAGGGAGTGAGACAGACAGAGAGAGAGAGAGAGAGAGAGAGAGACATCCGTGATGAGAGAGAATCATGGATCGGCCGCCTCCTGCACGCCCCACACTGAGGATCGAGCCCACAACCCGGGCCTGTGCCATGACCGGGAATCAACCGTGACCTCCTGGTTCATAGGTCGACGCTCAGCCACTGAGCCACACCGGCCGGGGCCTCTTAAATCAATGGGGCCCCCAGACACTGCTGCCATTCTCCCAGGGACCCGGCGGCCAGAGCTCGTGGTAAAAGACCTCGTGCAGCCTCGGCTCCGCTGGCTCCTCTCCCTGCAGGCCAGGCTCCATCCATCCACGCCGGTGGCCACGGACACGGGAAGGAAGGAGGGGCACCTACCCCCCGTCCAACCCCACCCCTCCACCCGGGAGAGGGGGGATCGGCAGCAGCTTGTTTGCTGGGGAAAGGGGTGCCTCCCCGGCCACGTCCACCTCTGACAGGCCCCCCCCCCCCCGTCATGCACGTGGCAGAGCCAGCAGCCAAGCGCCCAGCCACAGCCCCGAGGGCGGCAGCGTGGACCCTGCCACCTGCCAGCCACCTCGCCCATCCTGGAGAGCAAGGGTCCGAAGCCCTGGGGGCGGGGGGGGGGGGGGCTGAGCCTGCGACCCCGCCCCCCAACTGCAGACTCACAGTTTAACCCGCTGAGGTCTTCCTGCAGAACAAGGCCACACGGAGCGGGGTCCCGGTTAAACCCCTCCAGATGCCACCAGGAGCCCCAGCAGCCCACGGGAGCAGGTGAGGGGTGGCTGTGGGGGGCTCGGCCGCCCCAGGAGCCTGGCCGGCAGTTGGGGGGTGCCCGGGCTGGACGGCAGGTGAGTGCACCCCTGGTCGGAGGGTGCAGTTGAACGTCCCATCTCCTCGGAAGGAACCACGCTCCGGTTCCATGAGGACAGACTGGAAATCTTACCTGGAGACCTGGCTGGCCCTGGCTGGTGTGGCTCAGTGGATAGAGCGCCGGCCTGAGGACAGAAGGGTCCCGGGTTCGATTCCGGTCAAGGGCACATGCCCAGGTGGGCAGGTTCCCTGGCCCTGGTCGGGGCGTGTGCAGGAGGCAACCCATCCATGTGTCTCTCTCACATCGATGCTTCTCTCTGCCTCTCCCTCTCTCTTCTGCTCTCTCTCTAGAAATCAATGGGAAAATATCCCCGGGCGCGAGGATTCACCGCTGGTCCTGGGGTTTGTCCACCTTCCATCTGACTCCGCGCGGGTGAGTCAGGCCCATGGCACCCTGAGCCCGTCTCCTGACCCCTCCCCATACCGTGTTCCAGACGCGAATTTTCAGCCACGAAAACTTGCCCCGCGCTGCAGGCTCCCTTCCCACTGTTTCTCTCCCCCCAACCCCTGATCCGCCCACCCGATTGGCTCAGCCCTGTACCCCCAGGCAGGGCCCGGGGTCCGAGCCCAGGGGAGCGAGGGAGGCGCACCCCCGGCGCCCGCACCGGTGCCCCGCCGCGCACTGGCGCGCACACCCCCCCGCCGCGCGCGCCCCAATCCCCGGCCTCCCTCCCTCCTTCCCTCCCTCCCTCCCTCCCCGGCGCCGAAGTTACCTCCGCGGCTCCCGGAGCTGCCCCGCGGGTGGGTCTCCGCGCCTCTCCCGCCGTGTTCACGCCGCCTCGGCTGCGCGCCTCCGGGGAGGCTCGGAGCCCGCCGGTCCCCGCCTCCGGGCAGCCGGCTCCCGGGGCCGGGGCGGCTCTGCGCTCACCTGCGCGCCACCCCCCTGGCTGCGGCCGGGGCGGGGCGGGCGGGCGGGTCCCTCCCGGGCGGGGGGCGGCGCGCCCCGACTCGCATGTCGCCGGGCTGGCGGCGACCCCGGGAAGGGGCCTCCGGGCCCCGGGCGGCCCCGGGCTGGCTGCGGGCTTTTGTGTCTCCTCCGCCCGCACCGCCGCGTCACGGGCTCGGGGGCAGCCGGCGGCGGAGAGCCGGGCTCGGCCTCCCCAACGCCGCCCGCCCGGCGCGCGCAGGCTGGCGGGGCGCACGGGCCGGGACTGCGCGCCCCGGGGACGGAGGGGCGGGCCCGGGAGGGGGAGGGGGAGGGGGAGGGGGGCCCCGCCGGCGGCTGCAGCCCGGCGGGGTGCGAGCGGGCGCCGCCGCCGAGGCCACGTCCGCGGTCCCGGGTGGAGGCGAGGCTGCGCGCAGGGGGGAGCGCGGCCGGAGCGGCCAGCGGGGCTCGCATCCCCCCTCCCCGCTCCCTGCGCTGAAGGTGACTGCGGCCCCCAGCGGCCGAGCCGGGGCGCGCCGTGTCCTCGCCTCCCTTCCCGGGGCGCGCTGGGCTCGTCCCCCCCACCCCCCCGCCGGCCTCCCCTCCGCTGCCCTTTGTCAGGCGGGCCAAGTGGTCACTCCGACCCTGGACTGTCCCTCCCGGCTGGCCTCGCGGTCCCAGATGGGAGAGGTGGGCGGTCAGCGGACCACCCCTTCCCCAAACGCGCACAGAGGCGCGCGCACTCACGCCCCGAGACCCACACGGGACTGATGGGTGGTACACGGACCAGAACCGAGGCCTTTGCCGCCACCCTGCGCGCCGCAGTGGGGCCCCATCCTCCACGGACCCCGTCCCTGCGGCCCCAGGAGCGAGCTCCCCCAAATGGCACCTGCCCCCCCCCCCCGCCCCCAAGAAGCAGGCAGTTGCACGGGCAGGGGACACATCGCAAAAGAAAAAAGAAAGAAGACAGCGAGGGGCGGAACGGGACTGCGGAGGAGCCTACCTTGGCGGGGACAGAGCCCTGCCCGCCCGGGGCCCTGGCTTCCCCGGGGGGTGCAGTCCAGCCGGCGGCCCGAGGAGGCGATCGAGCGCTACCTGTGGTCTGAGCAGGGCCCCGCGGGAACCACGGTCGGTCCCAGCCTCCCGCCTCCACGTGCTGCCTGGCGGTGGCTAGCAACACCGTCTAAAAGTGAACCTGCTAATAAATGGATGCTTTAAATACCGCCCGGTCAGGGCCATGTGTGTCCACAGCCTGATTTTTCTCCCGGAGCTCAGCAGCCAGAGCTCGGAAATGCATTTGCCTCCAATAGTGAGGCAGGTTTTAACCCGTTTGATGGAGAGAGAGCTCAGAAGGATGTGAAAGGGTAGGGGGGTTACAGTTGGATGCGTTCCACCTCCCCCAGGATTTTATTGTCTTACTAGAGGCCCGGTGCACAAAAATTCATGCACTGGGAGGGGGGGGTCTCTTAGCCTGGCCTGCGCCCTCTCCCAGTCTGGGACCCCTCGGGGGATGTCCACCTGCCAGCTAGACCCACTCCCTGGTGGATCGGGCCTAAGCTGGCAGTCAGACAGCCCCCTGGCAGCCCTGGAGCCATCATTTGGACATTCTTAGTGCTGTGGAGGGGGCTGGGAGGGTGGGGGGGCTCCCGCCACCGCCCCTGGGATCACAGCCATCAGCCCAGCTTGTGGCTGAGCGGAGCTCCCCCTGTGGGAGCGCACTGACCACCAGGGGGCAGCTCCTGTGTTGAGCGTCTGCCCCCTGGTGGTCAGTGTGTGTCATAGCTACTGGTTGTTCCTGGTTGTTCTGCTGTTAGGGTCAATTTGCATATTACCCTTTTATTATATAGGATTTTTAAAAACATATATATTTTATTGATTTTTTACAGAGAGGAAGGGAGAGGGATAGAGAGTTAGAAACATCGATGAGAGAGAAACACTGATCAGCTGTCTCCTGCACACTCCTTACTGGGGATGCACCCACAACCAAGGTACATGCCCTTGACCAGAATCGAACCTAGGACCTTTCAGTCCGCAGGCCGGCGCTCTATCCACTGAGCCACACCGGTTAGGGCTATATAGGAGTTTTGTAAAACTTTTTTTTTCTATTCTCCCCACCACCACCCCCCGCGCCCCTTCCAGCTGGCGACCATCAGTCTGTTCTCTAAAGCTATGATTCAGTCACACCAGACGGTTATTGCTGTGTTGGCTGTTGTCATCTTTTTAAAAATTTTTTATTGGACAATCTAAGCAGAAAGGGGCCCATGTCCCGACAACACAGTCAGGTGTCACAGTCTGTTGATGCAACAGCTGCGTTGAAACAGAAGCCTGTGGGTTTGGAGGGGATGTGTTTGTCCCATTTCCACTTCACCCCTTTCCCACACAGGTCTGTCCTTTCCAGGGAAGAAGGAGGAGGAGGAGGAGGAGGAGGAGGAAGAAGAGTGGCCCTGGCCAGTGTGCTCAGTGGTTAGAGCGTTGGCCCGAACACCGCCATCCTTGCAGCACACCAGTTGAGAATCGCTGCTCTGGGTCCATCCACATTGTTGCAAATGGCGAGATTTCATTTTTTTAAATATATTTTTATTGATTTCAGAGAGGAAGGAAGAGGGAGAGATAGAAACATCCATGATGAGAGAGAATCATGGTGGATCGGCTGCCTCTTGCACGCCCCCTACAGGGGATTAAGCCCATAACCTGGGCATGTGCCCTGGACAGGAATTGAACCTGGGACCTTTCAGTTCGCAGGCCGAAGCTCTATCCACTGAGCAACACCGGCCAGGGCTCATTCTTTTTTTATGGCTTTCTTTATATATATATATATATATATATATATATATATATATATATATATATCCCACATGTTCTTTATTCATTTGTCTATCGATGGATGCTTGCTTAGGTTGCCCTCTGTCTTGGCTATTGTAAATACTGCTGCAATGAACACAGGGGCACATATATCTTTTTGAATTCGTGTTTGGGGTTTCTCTGGATAAATACCTGGCAGTAGGATTGCTGGGCCATGTGGTAGTTCTAGTTTTAATTTTTTAAAAATATATTTTATTGATTTTTTACAAAGAGGAAGGGAGAGGGAGAGTTAGAAACATTGATGAGAAATACTGATCAGCTGTCTCCTGCACACCCCCCACTGGGGTTGTGCCCGCAACCAAGGTACATGCCCTTGACTAGAATCGAACCCGGGACCCTTCAGTCCGCAGGTCGGCGCTCTACCCACTGAGCCACACGGGCCAGGGCTTGATGACTGTTTCTTTAAATTCTGTATCAGGCGAAGGGTTTCTCTCCATTTCCTTTGGCTTTTTATTTTTCCGGGTATTTTCTGTGTGTGCCTCCATTTGAGAGAGATTGCTCCGTCTTCCCATGTTGACTCCCAGTTTGTTTACATGAATGAGACGACGTAGCTGTGCCTCCCAGTCCTGGAAACCCGGCCTGGCCGCGTGCGCCCGGTGGTTTGGGGAGCTGGTGGGGACCGATCCAGGCACCGGGGGCCCCGGACCGCAGAGGGGTGTGGTCCCGGGGGTGGGGGGAGGCAGGTGGGGGTCAGGGCCGTGCTGACCCCACCGGCTGCCTTGGTGCAGGGAGACGCGTGGATGCGGCAACGGGCTGGGCTGATGCGTCCGGAAACCCGCAGTGAGCGGCGGGCAGGCCCGAGCCTGGAAGGAGCCCTGCGGCCTGTGGAGGTGGAGAGGGTGCTCCCCGGCCCCTCCCCCGTCCCTCCCCGGCTTTCTCTGTAGTCGCTCTGGTCTGTTGCCCCGAAAGGGGTCGGGTAGACGCGAGCTCCGTGAGGCTCTATGTGCCGCGTGGTGTGGGGAAGCCGTGGGGATCTGAGCATGCGCTCACGGCGCTGGGCATGCGCTCTCGACGTCCAGGGCACGCACTCTGACGTCCAGGGCACGCACTCTGACGTCCAGGGCACGCACTCTGACGCACAGGGCATGCACGCTGACCCACAGGCACGCATTCTGACGCATGGGGCACGCACTCTGACGCGGGGCACGCACGCTGACGTCCAGGGCACGCACTCTGACGCACGGGGCACCCACGCTGACCCACAGGCACGCATTCTGACGCATGGGGCACGCACTCTGACACGGGGCACGCACGGTGACTTACGGCACACATTCTGACGCATGGGGAACGCACGCTGACTCATGGCACACATTCTGACGCACGGGGCACGTGCGCTGGACATCCGGGGCACGCACGCATTCTGACATGGGGCACGCACGGTGACTCACGGCACACATTCTGATGCACAGGGCACGTGCTCTCGACATCCGGGGCACGCACGCACTCTGACCCACGGGGCACGTGCTCTGGACATCCGGGGCACGCACGCACTCTGACCCACGGGGCACGTGCTCTGGACATCCGGGGCACGCACGCACTCTGACCCACGGGCACGTGCTCTGGACATCCGGGGCACGAGCCTGCGCACGCGACGCGCTCTCGTCGGGGAGGCCGGTGCGCGTGGCGACGCCCTGTGGTCCCAGGTCCTCGCTTTGCTCCAGGCCCGAGGCTCCGCGTGTGGCCGTGAGCGCCCAGCCCCGCGGGCCCTGCAGGTAGGAGAGGCCCCGGGACTCCCGCCTGTGCGGGTGGAGGACGCAGGCCCGGGCTCGGGCCCGAGAGCCGGTGCTCCCGCCGCCATGTCGGTCGCTGTTGTGGTCAGAAGCCAAGGCTCAGCCTCGGGGCCCCGCAGGAGGATGCCGTCTGTCCTGCGGTCTTTCCGTCTGTCCGTGCGGGCCGGTGCGCTCTGTGCTCGGGACGGGAGGCCGGCCCTGCGCCGCCACGTTGGGAGCGGAGGCCCGGGGAGCGGACCTGCTGTCCCGGAGGCCTAGGAGCCTGCACTGCGGGGGCGCCTGGCAAGCGGGGCCCGGGTTGCGTGTTCCCGGTCGCCCAGGGGCCGCCCTTCCAGCCCGTGCGCAGTCCCTACCCCCCCCCCCCCCCCCTGGGACCCGGGGTTCCTGCCGCCTGGCCTCAGCCTGGTCCCCCTCCTGCGCCGGCTCCGGCCTCCCGGCCCCGCTGCCTGCAGGCATCCGGGGTAGTTGACAAGGTTGTGGCCACTTTTTAAAAAACTGCCATTTCCGTGGCGCTTGTGGACGAGGAGGAGGGCGGGGGGAGGTGGGGACAGTCTTCACGGAGGTGGTTCTAAGCCAGGTCACGGGAGGTCAGGGTTCACCTGCGGGTCAGGACACAGGCCTGGAGGTGGGCTCCCTCCCCAGCAGGGGGCGCGCAGGAGGGGGCTCCGTCCCCAGCAAGAGGGGGGGCTCCGTCCCCAGCAGGGGGCGCGCAGGAGGGGGCTCCGTCCCCAGCAGGGGGCGCGCAGGAGGGGGCTCCATCCCCAGCAAGAGGGGGGGCTCCATCCCCAGCAAGAGGGGGGGCTCCATCCCCAGCAAGAGGGGGGGGCTCCATCCCCAGAAGGAGGGGGCTCCCTCCCCAGCGGGGGGCGCGCAGGAGGCGGCCGATCCAACCCATGATTCCCCCTTATCATGGATGTTTCTCTCTCTCCCTTCCTCTCTGAAATCAATAAAAGTATATTTAAAAATTTAAAAATTAATAAAAGCCAGTTTAAACCTAAGTATGTTATTAACACCTGGTTTGGGCTTTTAGCTTTTCTGGGTGACTTTGGACAAACCCTGTAACCTCCCTGATTGCAGTTTTCACGGCAACATGTAGGGTCGGGGCAGCTTCTTTGCATCTGAAATCCTACTTTTTTTTTTTTTAACAGTTTTTATCGATGTCAGAGAAGAAGGGAGAGGGGAGAGAGAGATAGAACCATCAATGATGAGAGAATCATGGATCGGCTGCCTCCTGCACGCCCCGCACTGGGGATGGAGCCCCGAACCCGGGCCTGTGCCCTTGACTGGAATCAAACCCAGGACCCTTCAGTCCGCAGGCTGATGCTCTACCCACTGACCCACACTGGCCAGGGCTGGAATCTACGTTTATACGTGACTGTATAGCAGCAGAGTCAGCCATCCTGCCCCCAGGTTCCCATGAACACCTGGTAGCTTCCCCCTCCTTGATGGCCAGGGTGACCCCGCGGTCACTTCTTCCGTCCCCAGCCTCCGCCCTTGCACACGGTGTCGCAGTGAAGCCTCGTTAATTCACGTGACAGTGGATGACAATTCCAGGACGGGCCCACATTCATCTCTGTCCAGTAGGACGCGACTTCCTGGGGAGGCCCCACGCCCGTGCTCGCAGTCCGTAGGAAGTAGCTCTTTGTCAAGTTGCTGCGAGCATTTTTCAGCTCATGTGTCTGTATCTGTCCCAGGAACCAGCATTTTAACCCAGGGGGGCAAACCACATAGCCTGGCCTGGCCCCTGTGGGTGGCTCGGTGGTTGAGCGTCAACCTATGAACCAGGAAGTCAAGGTTCAATTCCCGGTCAAGGCACATGCCTGGGTTTCGGGTTCGATCCCTGATTGTGCAGGAGGCAGCCAATCAATTTTTTTATCATCGACTAGAGGCCCAGTGCACGAAATTCATGCACAGGTGGGGTCCCTAGCGGCTGCTGGCGGGGCCTCCCCTCGCACCCACCTTGGCCTGGTGCCACCCACTCACCTGCTCCACCATCCCGCCTCGGTCCCCCTCTCATCGGGGCCATCGGGCCGGCAGCACCTCCACTGCTGCCTGCTGCCAGCACCGCATTGCCAACGCCCGCCACTTTCTGTGCTGCCCCCTGGTGGTCAACGTACATCTAACTCCTGGTCTAACTCCTGGTCGGTTGAACTCCTGAGCTTGGGGGAAATTTGCATATTAGCCTTTTATTATATAGGCTGTTTCTCTCCCTCTCCCTCCCTCTCTGAAATAAAAAAGGAATACACACACACAGGGGTGGGGGGTCACTGTGGTTTGGGGGTGAATTTAATAGAGAAATTAACGGGTTGCGTGTTCTGGTTGCGTTGTCCAGGAGACGCAAAGAAGCTGCCCCGACCCTTCCTGTTGCCGTGAAAACTGCAATCAGGGAGGTTACAGGGTTTGTCCAAAGTCACCCAGAAAAACTAAAAGCCTAAACCAGGTGTTAATAACATACTTAGGTTTAAACTGGCTTTATATATATATAAAATGCTGTATATATATATATTTTAATAGCCTGGTGCTGAGGGCTCCTGTCTGCTCTAAGCCTCCTTCCCGTTGGCCTGGCTGTGTGCACTCCCTACGTTTGAAAATGGAAAAAGAAAATCCCTGCCGCGTAGGAGACGGAGTAGCCCGTCCTGCACCCGAAGTGCCGCTGCCTGGCGGGGAAGCCCTGGTCCTGCAGCGGCAAATGGAGACCTCGCCACAGCCGCGCGGCCTGATGGGAAGGGAGCAGGGAGCTCTGAATGAGGGGGAGCCCTTGGGGGCCGCGGGGCAGTCGCCACCCAGTCAGGCCGGGCAGGCCAGCTCCGCAGGAGCCTTGCAGCCTCGCAGGGGACGCGTGTATTTCACAAGGGCCCGGGCGGCGTCAGGCCCAGCCCTCGGTGCGGATGTTGCCTGGGAAGAGGGATTGTTAACTGGGAGCTGGTAAGGCTCGCCCTGCGGGGACGCCTGGGACGCGGCTGCCACTGAACGGGCTGGAGCCACCGGTTTCCTGGACTGCGTGCGTGGTGTTCTTGTTCTTGTCCAGGAGATGTAGCTGAACGGCGGGGACCCCAGCATATGTGCAACCCGAGTCCTATGTCCAAGAGGGCAGAGGAGCCAAGGTCGGTTTGGCTCAGTGGATAGAGCGTCGGCCTGCGGACTGGAGGGTCCCAGGTTCGATTCTGGTCAAGGGCATGTGCCTTGGTTGTGGGCACATCCCCAGTGGGGGGCGTGCAGGAGGCAGCTGATCGATGTTTCTAACTCTCTATCTCTCTCTCCCTTCCTCTCTAAAAAATCAATAAAAAATATATTTTTAAAAAAAAAAGAGGGCAGAGGGGAGAGAAGCTGCTTCCGCCAGGACAGGGAGCGTGGACAGAGCACCTGCCCACGTGGAGCAGGGCGCAGTCTCTGCAGGACCGGGCAGGAAGTGGTTCAGGTTCTGGGCTGCAGCTGTTTGCCTAAAGGGAGACCATGGGGAGAGCTGGTTGTCAGCTGGTGTCACAAGCCCCCCCCCCCGTTTCCACATCGGGGGTGTGCAGGGGTCCCCCTCCTGTTACCACATCAGGTGTGTGCAGGGGTCGGGGTGCTGAGTGGAGGGGCCGCTTGGTGCATGGGCCTCTCAGTGTGTGGATTTGGGGGGCACCTGTGAACTAGGACGCTGAAGCCACAGTGTCCCCGGGAGCCAGCCACCACCGCTCTCCAGGGAAGCGAGTCCCCCCTGGTGAGGTGAGGCCTCCGGCCCCTGGAGAGAGAGCCCCGGACGGAGGCAGGGATTTCTGGCCACGGCGGCGCCAGCCCACCCTGCTGGCCGGGAGTGTGGCCGTGACGTCTGCCCTGTCACCAGCGGGCCCTCCCTGCCGCGTGTGCCAGGCGAGAACCTTGCCAGATGCTTGGAATTGCGTACCAGTTGCCAGATTCGGGGCTGA
Source organism: Myotis yumanensis (assembly GCF_028538775.1). NCBI lineage: Eukaryota > Metazoa > Chordata > Mammalia > Chiroptera > Vespertilionidae > Myotis > Myotis yumanensis. The sequence continues at coordinate 10,557,729 of NW_027223771.1, read as the reverse complement.
ACTGGAATTGTACGGCTGATTTCTAAAAATGGAAATAAAAAAGGAAAAAAGACGAGGAGGCCGAGAGAGACACTGCCGGACGCCGTAGACACTGCCGGACGCCGTCCACAGGAGCCCGTGGCAGCTCTATCTGCGACAGGGAGGCGTCCTGCGTGAGGAGGGTTCTGATGAGTGTGGCTCACGCTGCTCACCTGGAGGGCACGTTCCTCGGTCAGTGCAGTGACCCTAACGTGATACCTAAGACACGTTCATACTGCGTTACACGTTCATACTGCGTTACACGTTAAAGCCGCAAAAGGAACCGTGTATTACATTTGCTCCAAAGCAGATACCTCGGCGAGGACTGGGAGGCGTGGAGCGAGGATCCTAAGAGCTGCTGGTGGTTTCTGTGGAATTCTCTTTAAAAGTGTTACGTTCCCGAACCTGGGAAAGGGAGTCCTCGCGCCTCATTGCCTTTGTTCACTAACCCCTGGCACGTCCTCGGGGCTCGGCGCACAGGCCTGCGGTGAGGGCTGGTGTTTCCTGTTTGGACCTTCGTGGGCTCGCTGCCTTCTGTGTGGCTCCGAGGCCCCGCGACATCAGGCCCTGAGCCGGGGTGGAGGGAGACCCCGCGGCCGGGCCCGCGTGGAGCTGCCCTCGTCCGCGTCCATCACGGTTTCCTAAGCCGGGTCCGTGCAGAGGTTTCCCACGGCCCCTCGTGATTTCGGTTTGTGACGTCGGAAGAATTCAGCCACCGGGAACAGGGAGATAGGTGATTAAATGCACCCCCAAACCGCAGTGACAGATGGGACCAGGACATGGCTCACAAGATAGAGAGCCCACAGTGCCGGTCTGCACGCCCCTCCTCTGTGCATGGTACCAAGTCCCATTTGTCGCTTTATTCAAAATGACAGTGGGCGAGGGAGCCGCGGCCCTGTTCCGAGAGCGTCCGTGGCCCCCCGCCAGCCTTGTTACACGGACCCCTCAGCCCTGTGTGCAGGTCCTACCGGGTTAGAGCTGCCACTCAGAACAGTGGTGACGGAAGCGTTAGGGCAGCCTCGGCGCCAGGCGGTGCGGGGGAGGCACTGCCCGCAACCTGCGTGTGTCCCTACCCCAGCTTCTCACCCTGCTGGACGGACTGCAGTCAAACCCGCCGGTTCTCGAAGGGCCCAGGGCAGTGATGGCGAACCTACGACACGCGAACTCACTTTTTTGGTTGATTTTTCTTTGTTAAATGGCATTTAAATATATAAAATAAATATAAAAAATACAAGTCTTTGTTTTACTGTGGTTGCAAAGATCAAAAAATGTCTCTATGTGACACGGCACCAGAGTTAAGTTAGGGTTTTTCAAAATGCTGACACGCCGAGCTCAGAAGGTTCGCCGTCACTGGCCCAGGGCGCCACGGCTCGCTGAGCGCCTGCGGACCCCGGCCTGGGCCCGACGGGGTCCTCGCCTGGACGGCGCTTTCCCCTCCGCCCGCCTGTGTCTGTGTTGAGAAGGCGATGACTCCAGCCAGGAGGGTCATTGGAAAAATCAGCTGCTTCGTCCTTCCCCGGAGAGCAGCCCCGGGGGCACCTGGCCGGCCTCCCGCCCGCGAGCCAAGGACGATGAATCAGGAGCCCCAAGGGCAGCCTCCAGACGGCCGCCTGCCGGTGCGTTCGGAGAGCCGGCTCTCAGCCCTCTGAGTCCCATGCTGTTGAAGAGGCTGGAGATCCAGGGGAGGCCGTTCAGAGCCACGCACGCAGGGGGAAGCCCGCAGCCTTAGGGGAGGACCCTGCCTTTCACGCCGCATGCTCACCTGCCAGGCGTGGGAGCTGGGGAGCGCCAGCCTGTGGAGGGCCCTCGCCTGCTTCCCCGCGGCTGTGCGCCCGGGACAGGCCGGCCTCTGGGGCGGCCCTGCTGCCCACACTGAGCGATGGCCTCACAGACGTCAGCCCGGGGCCTGCACAGCCGGCTCCGCCCCTGTGAGCGGCCAGCCTGCCTCTGGCGCTGGAAGACATACTCGCCGAGGATGCTGGGGGGTCAGGGGTCAAAAGGGCCCCCACGAACCAGCAGCGGGGAAGGAGCCGGCCTCCTGTCACACGTGGCGTGTCAGAGGCAGGACGCGTCCTGGAAACGCACCGCGATGGGCGGGGGAGTCACAGCCCGAGCCAGCCGCCCGCCAGTCATTGCTCCTGGGGCGCAGCCGCCAGCTCCCCTGATTCTGTGTCCTTCGCCCTCGGCACACGCGGTGCGCACATCTGTGAGATGTGTGTGTGTGTGACACACGCCCCGCCTTTCCCACGTGCGCAGCTCAGACGCTGGGGGGAGGCCCCAGGCGCGATTCCATAGGTTCCCTCCTGAACGGAGGCGGGGGCGGGATTTCGGATGGAACTGAACCAACTGGGTGCGATGGCCGTGGGCGCCCTGCCTGGCGGCCTGGCTGTCTTGGCGGCGGCATTCCTTCGCCGGGACGTCTCGGCGGCCCCTGGGCACGGCCCATGGGAGCGTCACCGTGCTCTGTGCTGCCAGCCGTGGATCGGGTGCTCACACTGCGGGGGGGGGAGGGGGGGCAGCATCGGGCCTCCTCCCCTCGCTCACGACCTCACCAGCGCGGGTGCTGCGCTGTCATTTACTTCGGTTCCTGTGGGGCCAGGATCGAGTCTTGTTCATAAGATCGTGACGGCGACCAGTGAAGGGGACACCGTAGACCCCCCTGCGCATGCAGCTCGGGGCCAGGGACCCAGCAGCAGGTCTTGCTGACGGAAGGAGGAACGTCGGCTCACGAGGTCACGGACTTTATAAGCGTGTTTGTTCACGAACAGGCGGGACAAGTGCATGTGAAACTCGCGGGCAACGGGAGGGGCCTGGGCGCGGCAGGAGGTCCAGCCAGCGGGGTTCATGCGGGTCCGCACACGCCCTCCTGGAGCCGGGCCGCGGGCGGGTCTGTAGGGGCCGCGGCGGTGACGCATCTCGCGTGTCCCGTGGCTGATCTCACAGACCAGCCCGACGGCGAGTCCGGCCGACAGCCGGTCCCTGTGGCTGGACCAGGACCTGGCGCCCCAGCCTGGCCCCTCCTCCCCGTCCTCCTCCTCGGCTGTCGCAGGCCCCGGCGAGTGACCGGCGTTCTCTCTGTGATAACACGGGCTGAGGGGAGCATCGGACACAGGCTCCCCGCGCTGAACGTTCGGCTGGACACGAGGTCAGCGCCGAGAGGCCTGGGAGTCCACGCCGTGGCTCGGCGAGTCGGTGAGGAGGCTGCGGCCCGGCGGGTGATGCTGAGCTCCGAGCAGTGCTTCTGACTTCGAGAGGCAGCCGGGGTCCCTCCCGCCCCGTCGGCTCTCGGTCCCGGTCCGCCTGGCCCGTCGGGGCTGCGTTAGGCTCAGGAGCAGGGCCTCCCGCTTGCTCCCGGGGAAAAGCTTCCTGCCCCGGCGGGCGGCGTGAGTCCTTGGCCGCGGTCCCTGAGAGGGGCCCCCCGGCGGCGGGAAGCGGGTGCTGGCGGCGGGGACACCGTGCCTTGTGGGTCGTGCACATTACGGGCTTCGGGGAAAGAAGGCATCACGGATCGCGCTGTGGAGAAAAGCTGTGGGGAAGCAGGTCCCCTGCCTTTGTCTGGGCCGTAGTGGACGCCGTGGAGACAGCCCCAGAGGGAGGCCGATGGCGAGATGGAGGTTTGAGTACCGGACCCTCCTCCCCACCCGGCGAGACGCCGAGCTTCACCCCGTCCCTGCCTGTGGTGCCTGCACTCCTTTCTCTTCTCAGTCTCACAGCCCGCTCCCGGGCAGCGGTTCTCACACTTCCGTTCTAACGGTGATGACAACACGGCAGCATCGGTAACATCGTGGGGTCGTGTCGCCCCCTCCCCCATTGTCCTGTGTCTGGGGCACGTCCAGTAACGGACATTGAGGCACTGGTGACAGTGGGTGTCCCGGCAGCTCTAGACCTGGGTGATATTTGTGCGTCGTTCATACGTCAGCACGTGGTTACCCCGTGCTCACCGCGGCCAGGATACGCCCCCCGTGTGGGGACCGGAAGGTGAACAAGGTCGGCCGCACCCTGCCCTCGGTGCCTGCGGGTGCAGGGCAGGCGGACAGGAAACAGGTCGCTGGTGACGGGAATGGACCACAGGTTGTCCCGGGGCCCGGAGACACTGAGCAGACGGATGGTGACGAATAACAAGCTCCCCGAAGACCCTGTGGGCGCGATGGAGCCGAGCCCTGGGGATTGGGGGGCCGGATGCTCCCGGCAAGGGGAGGAGCGGGGCAGGCGCCAAGGCCCTGAGGCTGAGCAGGCGTGGGGGCCGGGCCGGGGAGCAGGGGGCTCCTGTGGCTGCAGCACAGGGAGGAGGAGCCAGGCGGGGCCCGGAGGCTGGCGTGGTGTTGGCACTGCCCCCTCCCCTTGCGCTGAGAGCCGTTGGTGTTGGGGCCAGGATGGGGTGCCCTCTGCAGTCACCCCAGGGGCCAGGTAGAGGGGCCATTGGCTGGAGGCGAGGAGGTGCTGTCCCCCGGGACCAGCAGGCACCAGCCTCGCTGGCCAGGACCACACTGTTGTGCGGAGGAGAGCGGCTGCTCCCAGGGGGGCTGCTCACAGGGGGGGCTGCTCACAGGGGGGGCTGCTCACAGGGGGGGCTGCTCACAGGGGGGCTGCTCACAGGGGGGCTGCTCACAGGGGGGGCTGCTCACAGGGGGGCTGCTCACAGGGGGGGCTGCTCACAGGGGGGCTGCTCACAGGGGCGGTGGCTCACAGGGGGGCTGCTCACAGGGGCGGTGGCTCACAGGGGGGCTGCTCACAGGGCCGCTCTGATGAGCCTCCCCGAGCCCGTCCGGCTGCATCTGAGGAGAGAATGCCAGGAGCGCTGTGCCCGCGGGGAGCAGCCGGAGACCTTTCTGAAGGGCAGGCCAGCCGGCCTCTTCCCCGGGAAACCCTTCGCGGCTGCTGGAGGGGCACACGTTGGCTGGCGTGGGTGCCGGGCCCTCCCCGCCGCACCGCCCGCCCTTCCTAAACTCGTCTCCCCGCGCGCGGCGTGGGCTCCGGGCCTCAGTGCTCCCGCCGCCTCTCCCGGGCCGGTGGACTCAGCAGCACCCGGTGGTCCGCTTACCGGCTTTCCACCTGCGGCCCCGGGTCTCGGGGTGCGGTCCCCCCCCCCCGTCCTTACCCCCCTCGACTCCCCTGATCCCTCCCGGGGCCAGCCAGGCTCCGTTGTTAACCGCATGCATTGGCCTAACTGGGTGAGCGTGTGAATCCGCACGGAGCAGAGCAGCTCACCCCACCCGGGGCTCCTCCCGCCTCGAGGGCCGCGTGGAGCCCATGGCGGAGGCAGGAGACCTCGTCAGGCTGTTGAGCTGACGCACCGGTCGTCGGCCCTCGGACCAGCCACACCCCTGGCCCCATTTCTCGGGCCTTCACGTACATGTGTGTATCCTGAGCCAGTCTGTCATGTACACGTGTGTATCCTGAACTGGTCAGACATGTACACGCGTGTACCCTGAGCCAGTCGGTCATGTACACACATGTATCCTGAGCCAGTCGGTCATGTACACACGTGTGTCCTGAGCCGGTCAGACATGTACACACGTGTGTCCTGAGCCGGTCAGACATGTACACACGTGTGTCCTGAGCCGGTCAGCAGGCACACGTGCACACACACCTGCTGGCCCTGCCTCCAGAACCTGGCTGTGGTCATGGTAGGTCCTGCGGCCCTGGTGCTGTCGGGCTGTCTGTCGCCCTGAGCGCATCTCGGAATTGGAAACGCAGATCTGCGGCTTTCTTGCCCGCCCACTGCGTTATCAGATTTAATTGTTTAATTTTCACAAACAGCCTTGTCAGGTGAGTGTGGCCTGTGCCCTGTAGGAGGCGCAGCGAGGACGCAGCTGCCGGTTCAGCCCAGGAGACGTTCGGAGGGAAGGGGAGGAGCCGGGAGCGAACTGGGATCTGGGATGAGGACTTCCCGGGGGAGGAAGGAGGGAGGGGAGCACGGTGGTGGGGATCCCTTTCTCGCCGACACCCCTGGGGAGCAGGGGGCGGACCACGCCCACGGGGAGGGTGGCCCCCCGACTGCAGCGGTCGAGCCGGCACCGGGCAGGGCTCCTGAAGCCCCGGCAGATGCAGCTCCGCGGGCTCTGCTCTCAGCCGAGCAGCCGGTCAGGCCCTGGAACAGCGGTTCCCAACCTTCCTGACGCCGCGGCCCGTTAATACGGTTCCTCGTGTGGATCCGGTGCCGGTGCCGGGCACAGACCTGGCGACGCCGGGGGGTCACGGACAGAAGCCCCAAGTGGTGGCGGGCGCTCCCGGTGCAGAGCTCCCCCCGGGAAGGGGGCGTCCCTGCAGGGCCCGGACCTTCCCGGCCACGGAGCTGCAGCTGCAGGAGGCGGGACCCCGGGCGCCCTCCGATCGCTCCTGGAGCCGGGGCTGCTGTGCGCCCGCCCGGCCCTGGCTCAGCCCCACGGGCACCGGCCCCGCCGAGAGGCCCAGACCCGCCCGCTGCCCCCCCTCCGGCTCGCCAACAGCGCCGCACGCTGCCCCCCGGTGGCGGCGGAGGGAAGTGCGGGGGTGGACTCCAAACCAGAGCCCGTTACCCGAAAGGAGGGGAACAACAAACATGGTCAGACCCGCGGAGAGTGGACAGAACAGCGAGCGTGAGCGGAAGCGGGTGTGCAGGCGCGTCCAGGCGTCCCCGTGGCCCGAGGCCGTCCCGCTCAGGGAGGAGGGGAGCTGTGGGCACCGTCTCCCCAGCGCCTGGGGGGGGGGGGGGGGTCAGGCCCCGATGGGGGGAGTTGGTGCGTGTGTCTGTGGTGCAGGCACTGAGTCCTGTTCACGGGACTGTGTTTGTAGCCGGGCCGCCCGTGGGCTCCCTGATGGGCACGGACATCACGCCCACGGCCTCCGAGCTGGACCCTGAGGTGCCGTCTCCCTAGGGCTGCCCTGCTCCTCGGCCGTGGGATCGACCTGCCATTACAGGGAGCTATTCCTCGCCCCGTCAGCAGGAGGGGAGGTGGGGGGGCGGGGGGACGGGGTACAGGGAGGCGGCTGCAGGGAGGCCAGGCACGGGCGTGGGGAGGGGATGAACTAGATCAGCCAGCTGTCGTCCCAGACGTGCGGACAGCAGTCGGGCTGGGCACGGGACCTGGTTCCCCACCCGGTAAACAGGCGCCCCCGCACCCCCAGACCCTCCCTGCTGCCTGTCGGGGCTGTGACACCCTGAGGCCCTGACAGTTCACCCGCCGCCTCTGGGGGGACCGGGCAAGGCTGGCCCAGCACCGGCCCGGCCTCGGCTGGGGCTGTGCAGGTCGGATGGTTCCGTGGGGTAAAGTGAGGCCGGGGCCTGGGCGGCTGGCCCGTGTGCGGATGTTTATAACCGGGGGGCGGGGGGATCATCCCTCAAAAAGCGTCAAATCAGTCGTCATTCCTGAGGGTCTTCTGAGACTCCCCGAACCTCGTGCTCCCCCTCCCTCCCTCCCAGTGTGTGAGGGTGGGCGGTGCTCTGCACGCGTGTCCATGTGCCAGGGCCTGTACCCGGCAGCTCCTAAGAGGTCGCCTTGCTTCAGGCAGAAGGGCCTCTGTGTGCCCAGGAGCCCCGAGCCGGAGCTCGCGCCCCGGTGGGCACAGGCGCAGCGCGGGCCTCCCTGCCCCGCCCAGCCTCTGCAGCTCCGCGCCTGACTGTGCTGGGCGGACGGGCCTGTCCGTCTCTGTCCGTTTCCTCCTCAAGCTCAAGGTGGTCCAGAGAGAAGTACGGTGACTGGCCTGTGCTCGCTGTGGCCATCAGCCCACTTCTCCTTCCCTCAGTGCAGACGTGAGCTTTGTTTGATGCCCCGGGATGTCCAAGCGCTGCCTGCCCGGCCCCGCCCCCTGCCGGGTTGCGGGGAGGGAGGGCGTGCAGGAGGCAGCCGATCAGTGATTCTCTCATCATGGATGTTTCTCTCTCCCTCTCCCTTCCTCTCTGAGATCAATAAAAATAAAAAAACATACAGAGGGAATCGACAGATTAGATCAGCGGTCGCCAACCGGTGGTCCGTGAGGTCCGAAAGGTTGGCGACCGCTGGGCCAGATGAAGCAGAGGGTCAGATCCGATAGGAAGGCAGCGATGTGCCCCCCATGCCCATGCCCAGCGCCCCGCCCGCCTCCAGGGCCACTGCTCGGAGACTGGTCCTGTGCGCACACAGCCCCGCCCCCCAGGCTGTGCGACAGAAGGACACGTCCCCGTGGCGCTCACGCTGCATCTTTATTAGCCGGCGCCCCCCCTCCTAGCGGACGCACAGCGACCCGGCACCCAGTCTCCACACGACAGGACCCGCCCTGCGGCCCCTCTGACTGCAGGCTGCTCGTCCAGCCTCCTCAGTGCAGGGGGACGCCGTCAGTCCTGAGCTCCACACTCAGCAGCCGGGGACAAGGGTGAAGCCTTGCTGCCCACACTGAGCAGAAGGGCCTGTGTACCCAGGAGCCCCTGGGGAGTGAGGGACCGGCCGGGACGCCCCAGCTAGGAGGGGGCCGCCCTGACGGGCCGCTTCTCGGTGAAGAAGCTCTTGAGCAGCAGCACCTGGCTGACGCCCACCACGCACAGGGCGATGGTCTCGCCCAGAGACCAGTACGAGACCCGGCTGTGCAGGTCCTCGGCCCGGGCCCGGTCCTGGGCCTCCCGGAGCCGGTAGTGTGTCTGGGAGTCGATGACCGTCCGCAAGGCCTCGTGGATGGTCACGCAGGCGGACTCCATCTGGGGGGAGAGGAGAGGGTCACGTGGCCAGCCCGGAGCCCGGCACACGGCGAGCGTCAACGCCCGTGACCAGCTGAACGTCCCGCGTCCCTGACCCTCCGCACGGCGGGACGGAGCCCTGGGGGGGGAAGGGACTTGCCAGAGGCACCGTGAGCAGGTGGCAGGGGCGGGACTGGAACACAAGACCCTGAGCCTGGTCTCTAAGCTATTCCGTCCAGGCTCACAAAGGCACGTCCCTGTCCCCGCGCGGGAAGCGGACACAACTAAACCCGCGGGACCGTGACAGGGACACGCGTGTCCAGAGCCTCGCCAGGGCCCCGTCAGGCGCTGCCATGACCGGGCCAGGGAGGGTCGGCGAGGAGGCAGGTGCAGGCGTCCGTCGGCCCGGGCCCTGCAGGCGGGGCTGGGACCTGAGAAGGACCCGGGAGAGTCGGGTCACACCCATCAGGGCACGCGGGGTCTCTCCGGCCCAAACTCACGTTAGGGGCGTCCTTCCGCCCGCGCTCGGAGGGTTACAACACCTTCCCAACCGACGCCGTTGCATCAGCGCCCGCGGGAGCCTCGAGCAGAGGTTGTGCAAGGGCTCCTGCAGGGCACACCGCGGCCTCTGCCCACGGGGCCTCTGCCTGGGACTGGGCACCGCACAGGCGGCCGGAGAGCAGGCGAGGGGCCTACTTAACGTACACTCAGCAGCCACTATGGAGGGTGAGCGCGCTGGACCAGCACCGCTAGCCTCCCACCGCCAGGGGAGGGGGGAGACCGGCCTGGGAGCCCCCAGCTGAAGCCACCGGGGCCGGGCGCACGGCCACCTGAGGGCAGCGGGGCTCCGGCCTCGAGGAGACGCAGGTGCCCTGGCCCTGGAGCAGGTGCAGCCACAGAGGGTCAGGCCTGTCTCGCCGGCCCCCCGGGCTCACCACTCAGTCCCTGACCACCCATCCGAGCCAGGCCCAGTGCTGGGGCCGGTCACACAGCCCTGCGGGAGGGGAGCCTGCGGGAGGGCTGGGTCGGACCACGGTTCTCCTGGGGGCACGGCTGACACGACCATCTCTCTCCAATGGGCACCGGCCCCCTCGCCAGTGAGGGTGGGGCTGCTGCCAGGTGACCACCCACCGGGCTGCACCTGCCGGCCCTCCGTGCCCCAGACGGGCCGCGGGCTTGCCCAACCGAGGGTGCGGGCAGATGTGTGGGACTCTGGGCCCGGACTCCGGGCCATTCCATGGAGCTGGGCTCCCCACCCTCACCCCTCCGACTGCTGCGGAGACAAACTCCTATCGTGTGGAGCCGCTGAGGTTTGGGGTTCACGTGTGAGAGCCACGTGTGTCACCCCAACTAACGCACCACCCAGAGCGGGACTTGGGTCCTTACGAGGCAGACCGCGTGTGAGCAGAGGGGCGCCCGCCAGGCACGTGGGAAGGGGTGCTGGGAGGCCTGGGGAGGGCGGGGGTACCCCTCGGCAGGGGTGCGGCTGGAGAGCGGAGAGCAAGGTCGGGAGGACACAGTGCCCCTGGGCCGACGGGAAAGGGGGGCAGAGCCCACACCGGCCGGCTGCAGATGGCGACCAGGTGGGGACAGGCGGGGGGGGGGGGGGGGGGGGGGGGGGGGGGGGGGGGCGGGGGAGGGGGGCACAGGACCGCACTCACCTGGGTGAGAGCCGTGACCTTGCTCCCCATTTTCCGGGAGAATGGGGGGCTCGTCGCCCACCTGGAAGTCGAAGTAGACGACCTTGTGGGAGAAGGTGGAGAACTCGTTGCTGAAGCAGAACTGGTAGACCGCCCGTGTGCGCCGCCCGGTGGGTGAAGCTGTCGTACTGCTTCTTGGTCTCCCGGTAGACGGTGCTGCCCAGCGGGTCCTGCACGTAGCAGTCCACGTCGTAGTGGCCGCCGCTGATGACCTGCAACAGACCCGGCCTGCGGTCACCGGCCGCCACCCTCCCGGGGCCAGCCCGGCGCCGACCGACTGACTGTCCTTTCCTCCCTTCACCCTCGGGAGCAGGTGCTGCGGCCGGCACGCCACTCCCCGGAGGGCCGGCCGAGGGGCAGGGGGGCCGCCGAGGGCACTGCCCGGGGCACAGGCCCAGCCCTGGCCCGTCTGCCGGGTCCGGGGGTTTCACGTGCGGGATGAGCTGGTCCCTCCCAGTCACCGCTGAGCAGGTCCAGCCGGTGGGATCGCGCACCCGCAGGATCGGGGAGGGGAGAGGTGGGTCCTGGGGTCCTTCCCTTCAAACGCCTTGTGAACCCCGTGAAGGCCCCCAGGCGGTCATTGCTCCGCCCACGGCCCCTCAGAGGACGCGTCAGGCCTCCCGCTTCCAGCCGGGAGGGTCCCCTTCCCGATGCAGGACCTCGTGCCGCTGACCTCCTGCTGCGGGGGCGGGGGGGGGGGCGGTGTTTACAGCCCCGGAACCCCGGAACCGCGGGGCTCCGGACCCACAGCCGCCCCGACCCCTCCGCCTCTCCGCAGAGTGACCCCTGTGGGTGCCTGTGTCCGGCTGCCCGCGGGCCCAGCCGCAAGGCGAGCATCGCCCGCAGGGCTGTGGCCGGTCAGGGGCTCGGACACCACGTGAGCCTCCAGCCCGGGGCCGGGCCGCCCGCCTCTCCGAGCGCAGCCGGCAGGTGTCCAGGCGCCGAGGGTTTTCTGGGGGACGTTCCAGTCCCCCCCCCCACCCTTCCCCCCGCCCAGACCTGCCCGCGCCCCTAGGGGAAGGACCTGCCGGGAGCCCTGAGTCTCTCAAGAGCCGGCAGGGGCGGGCGCAGGGGGCTGCTCGTAGCCGCGGAGGCCCTGTCGCCCCGTCTCCCCCCTGCGCTCCCCCTGACGGCGACCTCACACGGAGGCGGGGCGCGCGGGATGGCACGGAGCGCCCGGCGGCTCGGACAGCGCGCGCCCCCGCCGGCCGGAGGGGGCGCTCCGCCAGCTCCCCGGGTGCGGGCCGCCCCCACCCCTACCCCCGCCCGGCGGCACCGGAGGGCGGCGCACCTGGAAGTCCAGGGAGAAGCGCGCGCCCTGCTCCACGTCCTGGTGGAAACACTGCTTGGCGCTGTCCGGCAGCTCGAAGGTGAGCTCGGTGCCCCGCGCGCGCTCGGCCCGCAGCAGCAGCAGCAGCAGCAGCAGCAGCAGGGGCGGCGCGGAGGCGGGGCGCGGGGCTGCGCGGCCCATGGCGGTCCGTCCGCGGAGGCGACACCGACACCGGAGGCTGCGCCGCACGGACGTGGCGCTTCCGGGAGCGCAGGGCGCAGGCGCGGGGGGAGGGGGCGGCGCCCGGGATGGAGCGCGGGCACGTGCCGCCCGGATCGCTCCGCCACCCTGCGCCCGGGGCTGCCCGCTCCCCTCCCTTCCCGCTTCCTTCCCCGCGCGCCGCCCGGGTCCCCGTCCTCGGCCACCAGCGTCGGTGCCGGTCCCTCCAGTCCCTGCCCGGGAGGCGGCGGGGGGGCGGGGGGGCAGCGCGCTCCCCGCGGGCATCGGCCCGGGATCCGGGCAAACAGGAGGCACCGGAGACACGGCCAGCCTGTCCCCAGCCGCTGACTGTCCCGGACGCGCGGACACTGGCCGCCGGCGCAGCCGGAACCGGCGAGGGGCCCGGGGAGCGGCGCAGCCCTGAGGCGCGGGCGGCAGCACCACCGCGAGCCGACGCCGAGCGCTGGGCACCGTGACCTCCGGGAGCGGGTGGCTTTCCCGCGTTTCACTCCAGCCCCGCTTCGCGGAGGAGGCGGGCGGGGGGGCGGGGGCGCCTCGGGGCGGGGTGCGGGCAGGGGCGCGGGAAAGCCCGGGGCGGGGGCTCCTTACAAAGGGGGCGCCGGGGCGGGGGGCGGGGTCGCACAGTTTCCTGCGGGAGCAGAGGCGCACCCGGCACCCCGAGCGGGAAGCTGTGAGCAGCAGGGGACAGGGACAGGGACAGCCCCCCTCCCAGGGCAGCCCCCCTCCAGGGCAGCCCCCCCCGCGCCGGCCTGTGGCGGGGACTCCACGCACAGGGGCCGCGTGACCCTCCTGTTGGGGACACAGTGTAACCAACCTGTCCCCGGGCCCCTGGGCCCAGCGCCCTCCTCACAGAGGCGGGGGGCGGGGGGGGGTCCTAGGTCACCCCGCGCGGCTCCGGGCCCAGCTCTGCGCTCTCCGCGGCTCGTCTCGCCGGGAACAGGAGTCGGGTCACCGCCGCCGCCCGGGCCTCTGTCCGCGAGGTGCTGGGGGCGCGGCTGGAGGGGGACACAGTCCAGGCCCCGGGGGCGGAGGGGGGCGGCCTGGTCCAGGCGCAGGAGGCTCCGCGGCCCCCCCCCTCCAGGGACGGGTATCATCTGGGCCGCGCGGGGAAGGACAGACTCCGGACCGTCCCGGGTCGGGGTGCCCCCCCCCCAGCACTGAAGGCGCCAGCAACAGCCCCGCCCGCGCCCCCCTGAGCGCATCGACCCTTCGCTCCGCCGCTGTCCGCTCGTGTCGGTGCCCAGAGGACTCGCCCCTCCTCCCGCCCCCCTCCTCGGGGCTGCCCGGACCCTTCCCGTTTCCTGTCCCCGCAGGAGCGCGATCCACCTGCAGGGTCCCCCCCCACCCCCAACCCCGACCCCGGCGGCGGCGGGGTCCACGGGGCGCGCTGGTGTCGGTTCCGTCCGGGAGGTGAATGGGGCGGACGCGGGTGCGGAGCGCGGGCCGTGCGCCCCGTGGAGCGACTGTAAACGGGCGGCTGCGCCGCTGAAGGACGCGGAGTCCCTCGGAAACCGGAACCAGAACCAGTGCAGGACCCGGTGGCCCCACGTCTGGGGATTTGCCCGAAGGAACTGAAAACGGGATTTTTAAATGCGTTTTTATTGATGTCAGAGGGAGGAGCGTCCGTGGTGAGGGAGCACCCGGACCGTCCGCCTCCCGCTCGCCCCGCGCCCGGCCGGTGCCCTGACCCCGCGGCCTCCCGGGTCACAGGTCGCCCTGAGCGGGGAGCCGCCGAGCGGGGGTGTCTGCCGCCGCCCTGCCCTGAGCGCGGGGGAGCTGCGTGTTTGGAGGCACCGGGCGGCCCCCCGAAGCTCCCTCCCCGGCTGTGCAGACGCCGCCTGGTCCCGGGGAGGCCGTGGGGGGGGGGGGGTCACGGCCGGGCAGGGGGCCTTCCCAATGGGGGTGTAGCCGGAGCCTGGCTGCAGCCCCCCCCCCCCCCGCCGGGATCTGGGGGGACGGGCCGCTGTCAGCTGTGCAGCTCTGGGCGGTGACGGGGCAGGTGCCGCCTCTCCGGCCTGAAAAGGGGGGGCCTCCCCCAGGCCGCCTGAGGCTGAGGGGGGGGCCGGAGGGGGCCGGGCGCTGTGCCCCCTCGCTCCCCGGTCCCCTCCAGGGAAGGCATTTCCGAGGCCCCGGGCTCCGGGCCCTTCCTCACCCGTGAAGGTGAAGGGCCTCCCCTCGGCGCCCATCTGGGGCCGTGCCTGCCCCCCAAGCCGGGCCCCCCTCCCCGCCCCGCAGCTCTGCTGCCCCGGACCGGCCTGCGGCCCCTTAAGCCCTGGACTCACCGCAGGGCTTTCCCGGGAGCAGTCAGCCCCGCTTTGGGGCGCAGTCAGGTGGCAGCCGGGGCGCCCGGGGGTCACCACGAGGCCGCCTCACCCGGAGCGACCAGCTGCACAGCGACAGGAAGGGGGGGGGGAGCAAGGCTGAGCAGCGGGGTCCCACCTGCGCTGAGGGCGCCTCTGACACCTGGGGGGAGGCAGTGCTGTCGCCGACACAGAGTCGGGGTGCGACAGCGACTGCGTGCGGGGAGGGGAGCGTCCAACTGTGCTCCTCGCCTTGGGGTGTCAGCAGGAGCCCTGACCTCCCGGCCGCCTGTGGTGGAGGGGCTGCCGCAGGTCTGTGTGTAACCCCCCCATCCTCCCACCCCCCCACCCCCCCACCCCCTGCTGCCGGGCCTGCGGGCTGAGCGGCTCCGGGAGGGGGCTCGGCCCTAAGAGGGGGCTGGGTCCTCCCGGCCCGGCTGTGCGTCCTCGGCCGTGACCTGCTCGGGGTTCAGTGTCCTCGTCTACAACACGCGTGACCCTAACAGCCCCGGGAGTCGGGGTCCGGCCCTGCCCAGGCCCTGGGGTGAGGCACCTACTGAGGGACAGACAGGCCGACTCCCACTCCGATCACATGTGTGGCCCGAGAGTGGCCTGATAAAAACCCGAGGCCCCTGGCAGGAGGCCCCCTGCCCTGACCCCTGCCTCCCCGACGGCCGAGAGGGGCCGCGGGTGTTCTGTGGGTGACAAGGTCGCCCCCTGGGCCTGTGACGCTGTGAAGTGGGGTGCCACCTGCCAGCACCCCGTCTGCTGGGAGCAGCACGTGCGGAGTCCTGTCCCCTCGCGGCCCGCGGTCTGGACTGTCGCCCGCTGTGCGAGCTCTCGGGGGACCCCCCGCACCCCCCTGCCCAGCTGGGAGCTGCGGGAGCTGCGGGTGTGGCTGGGACAGGACAGGTGGGGGGGGGGGGGGACTGAGAAGGTTCCTAAGCCAGTGGGAGCCCCGCTCCTCACCACCATGTTTTCTCTGTTCTCAGTCGCACCAAGGACCTGCTTGTGGAGCTGCTGAGAGAGAGGACGGGGCTGGGACCCATCGAGCTGCCACCGAGGCTCCTGCCCTCGACCGGAATCGAACCCGGGACCCTTCGGTCCTCGGGCCGACGCTCCATCCACGGAGCTGAACCGGCCGGGGCTCAGCACGTCGCTCACAACGGGAAGGACCGGAGGCCGTGATGCGCGAGGCGGGCTCCCCGTGGCCCCCGTGGCCCGAGCTCAGTGCGTCTGTTTGTCACTGGCTGAGGACAGTGTCTGGGATGGAACTGTCCGCTCGGATCCGAGGGCGAGTCCTGCTGTTGTTTTTAATGAGATTGATCGCCCTTCACCCTCCGGACCCCTCCCAGCCGCCATGAGGAAGCCTCAGGAATAAGCCCCAGGCACCCCCACTCATCCTTCTGGGGGACCCCCAACCCCGCCGCACAGAGAATTCTAAATGAGCAGAGTGAAGACCCCCTGAGCACATGGCCCCAAGGCGGCCCCACATCCCACTGGGGACACAGGCAGGGCCCCCCGACCCCCAAGGCGGCCCCACATCCCCACTAGGGGCGCAGGCAGGGCCCCCCGACCCCCAAGGTGGCCCCACATCCCTGCTGTGGGCGCAGGCAGGGCCCCCGACCGCAGGGCCTCCCCCCTCGAGTCCAGAGCAGGCGCCGGGTCTCCCCACGATGCAGGTGCCTCGGGCGGGGGGCTGAGCGCAGGCACCTGCCCTTATCAGTTCTCCGTCCAGCACTCGTGCACAGCCGGCTGGAGAAGTGATAAGGGGACGCTGGCTGGCGGGAGGCGCTGACGAACCTTCACAGAACGAGGAAAACCGGCATCCAACTCAGGCAAAAGTGTCCAGCGACCATCACTGCAACCTCCCCTCCCCCCAAGGCCTGCAACCCCCTTCCCCTCCCCCCAAGGCCTGCAACCCCCTCCCCTCCCCAAGGCCTGCAACCCCCTCCCCTCCCCCCAAGGCCTGCAACCCCCTCCCCTCCCCAAGGCCTGCAACCCCCCTCCCCTCCCCCCAAGGCCTGCAACCCCCTCCCCTCCCCAAGGCCTGCAACCCCCTCCCCTCCCCCCAAGGCCTGCAACCCCCCCTCCCCTCCCCAAGGCCTGCAACCCCCCTCCCCTCCCCCAAGGCCTGCAACCCCCCTCCCCTCCCGCCAAGGCCTGCAACCCCCCTCCCCTCCCGCCAAGGCCTGCAACCCCCCTCCCCTCCCCCCAAGGCCTGCAACCCCCCTCCCCTCCCCAAGGCCTGCAACCCCCCCTCCCCTCCCCAAGGCCTGCAACCCCCCTCCCCCCAAGTCCGTGGAGCAGTTAGGCTTCTGCACACACAGACTGAGGCATGCAGCCCTCAATAGCTGTGGGAAGTCATGGACTCTGCATTTTTTAAAAATTAAAATTTTAAATGTAAATTATAAAATGAATAAATATACCAGAATGAGCAGTCTTTACCCACAGCTCCTGGGGCTGAGGCTGGACGTTCTGCTCCCGGCTCTGCTGGGCGCCCCAGGCCGCCCCCATTCATAAAGTCCCCCGAGTCCCGCCCCGGGAGTGGGCGGGCAGAGGTGCTGGCGGGCGGCCAGGGCGGAGCTGGTGAGGCCAGTGGCCTCCTGCGCCCACGCCTCCGTGGCCGCGGACCTTCCACCCCGACTACAGGGCCTGTGGACCCCAAACCTGCTGGCATGGCCTCAGCTGTGGGCACCCTAACACGACCCCACGTTGGGATGAAACCAAAGACCCCCCCAGCTCAGGAATGGGTTCCCCCCGAGGTGCCCACCGCCGGGCTGTGTGACCTTGGGGGGCTCACTGAACCTCTCTGAGCCTCGGTCCCCCAACCCCCAGGATCGCCAGTCCAGTGAGAAAAGGCTGGAAGGGCTCGTGCACACGGGCCCCAATCCCACACCAGCGCCTGGGGGCTCGGGCTCCGGTCCCTGCCGTGTCCCATAAACGACCTCTCAGCTGCTGCGTCCACAGGAGGCGCACACAGCCCCCAGGGCTGCTGGGAGGTTAAAACAGGGGCTCTGGACGCTGGGGGGGTGGGGGGTCCGTGTCTGCGCCCAAGGAGATGAGCCGTCCTGGCTGATCCTGGGGGGGCCGCTGGCACCCTCTGGGGGGACGGAGAGAAGGTGACCCCTGACCTCCGCCCAGGAGCAGGGAAGAGGGAAGGGACTGAGGTACCACAGGCCTCGCGGTGGGGAGGCAGATTCACACGGAGATGCTGGCCCCGCCCGCCCCCCGCCTGGCTCCCCGACTCCCACCGCCACCTGGGCACCTCCGCAGCCTGGCTGACCCCGGGGCCGGGAAACCCCACCCTTCCCTGTCTGGCCAGGCAGCTGGCATGTCCGCTGGCTCCCACCTAATCCTCTCCTGCCGGCTCACTGGTTCTGCCCCGCCCGCCCCGCCCGGAGCCCGCGAGCGAGTTCCCAAGAGCAGCCGGTGCCCCCAGCCTGCCCGCCCAGAGCCCGCCCCGCGCACCTGCCCGGGGTTGGGGGGCAAAGGGCCTGGGAGGGCCTGAGCCGGGACAGGCGGGGGGGGGGGGGGGGGGGGCAGAGGGGAGCCCTTCCAGAGCAGCTGCCCTGCCCGCTGTGCTCAGGCCACGACCTGGCCCCGCCTTCTCAGTCCGGCTGGGCTCCCTTCATCCGTCTAATGAGCTCAGGAATGCGCTGGGGGCGCCCGTGTCTGCTCTGGCCCCTCTCCTGCAGCGGCCCTGCCCGGCTCTGCCCTCCGCCCGGGGCTGCTCAGGACACTGGGGCGGCGGGAAGCCAGGCGCCTGCATCTCATGTTCTGAAGACAAGGAGCGAGCACCAGGCCTGCCCTGCAGACCCCGCGGGGAAGCCGGGCGGCCCCGCCCTGGAGCCGTCAGCCTGTCTCTGAAGGCGCTCGGGGCTGAGGCCGGGGACAGCACCTGCGAGGTCTGATCAGAGTCAAACCGATACCCGCTCCCCTGGGAGCTGACCTTCAGGCCACTTCCCAGTGGACATGCCACTCGCTTAGACCACACGCCACCTGCTAAGGCCATTCTCTCTCCCTCCGGCTTTCCCAGCACCCGGACCTGCACAGAGTGCTCCGCCCAGAAAAAGCTGCCTCGAGTCCTTTCAAACCTCTGACTCCCCGTCTGTGGGGGCTGGTGCCGTTTTGGGGCTCAGCCATCAGGTACCCAGGTGACCTAATAAATGCAGAGTTCTTCACCCCTTTGGGGCTTCTGTGTCCCTCCTTCGGCGACCCTCTCCCTCTGAAGCCACCGGCCGGCCTGGCCCGGCCGTGCAGCTCTGGCTGGGCCTGGGACACGGAGCCACGGCCGAGCCGGGCGGTGGGCCTGGGACACGGAGCCGCAGCCGAGCCGGGCGGTGGGCCCGGGACACGGAGCCACAGCCGAGCCGGGCTATGGGACCGGGACACGGAGCCGCAGCCGAGCCGGGCTATGGGACCGGGACACGGAGCCGCAGCCGAGCCGGGCTGTGGGCCCGGAACACGGAGCAATCGCCACGGAATGAGGGGGAGAGACAAACGGGTGGAGAAGCGCCTGGGTGCCCAGACCCAGTGGATGTGGTTCTGACTGTGCTCACTCGGGGCTCCGACCGTCAGGCCACAGGGGACAGAGGGAGGGTGGGAGCCGGCACAGGAGCCGCCTCGGTGGCCGCTGTGCGCAGAGGGCGGAGGAGAAACACCTCCCCAGTCTGGCCCGGGCGCGCTGTCTCCCCAGCGGACACGTGCGCTGGGCCGGAAGCGCCCCTTGTCCAGGGGCCCAGGACAGAGCTGGCGGGGCAGCCTCGGGGCCTGGAGGGGGTGGGACGCAGGGGAACCCCTGCGGAGAGGAGCCGCTTACAAACCTGCCGTCTTCTGTTTTAGCCCCGACCTGAGGGAGGCCTGCTGCTCGGGCGGGCGGGCGGGCGGGGGGGGGGGGGGGGGGGCGGTGCGGGGGGGGGGGGCAGAAGGCCCCGGGGTGGGGGAGCGGAGAGCAAGTGTGAACCTCTGCCCGGGGGACTCCCCACCCGCGCGGGGGGGGGGGGGGGGGGGCAGAGCCGGGTGTGGTCTGGGGAGTGTCGGGGTCAAACCCTGGGTCACCCCCAGGCAATGAGAACCCCAGGTGGAGCGTCAGCGGGCGATTCTAGTAATGAGAACGGACAGGCCACACCCAGGATCAGCCGGGCGGAGCCCCTCAGACCCTCCCTGTCTGTACCCCAAGCTGAGCAGGCGCTGCCGGAAGGCGGGAGGGAGACCCCCAGCCTGGCCAGGTCTCGGGTCCCGGGCCAGTCGCTTACTGTCTCTGAGCCTCTGAGTCCGCAGCCCCCCCGTGGGAACGTCCGAGGCCCCAGGGCCACCGAGGTGAGACGTGCCAACATGAAACGCCTCCGCCTTCCCCCCGTCCTGCGGGACCTGCGGGAGCCAGAGGGGGCACTTTGGGGGAGCAGCCCTGAGAGAAACGGGGGCTTCGGGGAGAGGGGCAGCCCATCCCCAAGGCCTAGAAGGAGCTGGACCAGGGCCTACGCCCTCCAGGTCTCACCTTGTCAACCCCCATCTTCCTTTTTATAATATATTTTTATTGATTTCAGAGTGGAAGGGAGAGGGAGAGAGAGAGAGAAACATCCATGATGAGAGAGAATCACGGATCGGCTGCCTCCTGCATGCCCCTGACTGGGGATCGAGCCCACAACCCGGGCATGAGCCCCGACCGGGAATTGAACTGTGACCTCCTGGTTCACAGGTCGATGCTCAACCACTGAGCCACACCAGCCAGGCTCTCCCCCGTCTTTGAAGCTGTCCAGGGGCTGGGGAGCCCAGACAGCACCCCATCCCCCACCCCGTGAGGTCTGCAGAACCCACAGCTCAGCCACCAAGCGGGGCCACGGGGGACTGGGCTGCATCCCTGGGCCCCCGCTAGGTGCGGTGCCTTCCCAGTAATTCTCCGCGTCCCGGACCAGCCGGCGCATGTGCCAGGTGTGACTGCGAACGTGCCCCGTGCCCAGGCGGAAGCTCCTGAGATCCCCGAGCCCTGGGCGCCCCGATAGGAGCCCCTCCCAGGCAGCAGGTACAGCTCTCGCCCGCACACTGGGTGCCCGCACACGGCTCTTCACATCTCAGAGACGAAGCCCCCCGCCGGCCACGGCCACGGCCACGGCCACGGCCACCGCCACGGCTGCCACGTTAGGAATGGGGATGGGCACACACCCCCTTGGGCTGCCCAGGGGGAAGCTGAGACCCAGAGTGGGAAGGCTGGCCAGGATCACGGGCGGGGGGGGGGGGGGGGGGAGGCGGGGAGTCCTCACCTGCCTCCTCAAACCTGTAACCACAGGCGGGTCACCTGCCCAGCCTTCCCCTGAGGACACCCCCCTGCCTCAGGCTCCTCTCCGCTGCCACGGGCCCCTCCTCACCACCAGGGGGCACTGCTGCCACACGTTAGTGAGACTAAACCCCTGAGTCCCTGGAGCATCGGGTGGGCCAGCGAACTCCTCCTCCTGGTGACAGACGGGGAAACTGAGGCAGTGTCCTGAGCGAGCGTCTTCCTCCTACAACTCCCGTCTCCCCCTTCCAGTCCCAAAGGCGACGCTGGCTTTCATGGGAGGTTTGGGGGGGGACGGGGCTCGGGGACAGGGCTGTGCTCCCTCCCGGGCTCCCACGTGAAAGGCCGCGGGAACGGAGTCTGACAGCCCCTGGCCCGGGCGGGCTCCGCGGTGCCGCTGCCCCAGCACCCAGGGCACCACCCCCTCGCGGCCTCGCACCCGGACCCGCTCACGTGTCACTCGGGGCCAGGCCTGGGCCGGGAGCAGGAGCGGCTGATGAGACGCAGAAGCACAGGACACGGCGCACGTGCGGGCGGGAGCCAGCGGCCCCTCCCCGGGGGCCCCACGGGGCAGGTCCAGGTGCCATGGGACCCGAAGCTCACACAGGCGGGGGGGGGGGGGGGGGTGCCTCCCAGACGCCGGGATCGGACTTGCAGCCCAAGTGCCCTCGACGGGGAATCAAACCCAAGGCTCTCCAGTCCAGTCCGCGGCCGGGGCCCTAACCACTGAGCTGGCTGGGCAAGGGCACCTCTGTATGTCCGTCACGTGTCCGGGGGGAGGCCTGGGGGACAGCGGCTCTTTACCCCAGAATTTCAGAAGCGAGCGGAGTCCAACCCCCTCCACACACCTCAACCCTCAACCTCCCTCTTCAGGCCCCGAGGGTGTCCCCCGCCCCCCCATTAGAGTGACCCCGCCCCCCCCATTAGAGTGACCCTGCCACGGCGGGGGGGGGGGGAGGGGGCCGGGGAGAAGTCTGCCCTGAGCGCCTGGCTCAGCACCAGGAGCAGAGCCCGTGTTCCCCAGGTGGGCGTAGGGTTTACCGCCTTCGCTCACGTGGACTCGCCCGCACACCGGGAGGCAGCCAGCGGCACCATGATCCCATCTCACGGCTGAGGGCCCAGCCGCGGGGCTCATGAGTTACCTCTGGGAGGAGCCTGGGCCTGCATCGGAGCCCAGCGTCCTGCTGTCCCTCTGTCCCTCCCTCCGAGGGGGACAGCACCACGGGCCTCCCGGCCCCTCCCCCCATGTGCTGGCCCTCAGGCCCCAGCCGGTCCGAGCCTGTGCACGTCCATCCCCCAGGCCTCGCTGCCGGAATCCGTCACGCCCCGAGGAGCTAGGAGTGAGCGCTCGCGGCAGAGAAGGGGTGACTGAGGCTTCCCGTCGCTGACACTGGGCCTGGGACAGCAGAACCCCCTCAAGGGGGTTCCCTCCGCCACCTCCCCGGGGCACCCTGACGGGGGGTGCTGGCCGGACGGGCACAGCAGGGCGAGGGAGGGTCGTGGTTGGAGGTGCCCTGCCCTCCAGGGGCCTCACCGAGCAGCGTCTCGCCTGCCCCCAGGACGGCACAGGCAGCGGGTGCTGAGGGCTGACTTCCTGTCACTGAGGACCCCTCTCCCGGGAGGGTCACAGCTGGGGGCCTGGGGTGGGAACCGATGGGGCGAAATCCCAGGGCAGGGGGGTCCGCGGTGGCCTCACCCGTCGGACAGGACGGGCACCTCGGGCAGCGGCTGCTCAGGTCAGAGGGCACCGAGGAGCAGGTGGCGCTGGGCGACGGGGCTTACCCCGCGTGCGCCCGCCGTGGCCTCGGGGACTCCCCCAGGTCCCGCCGCCCTCAGGCTCCAATCAGACCCGTCTCCTGCCTGCAAAGCCGGGGGAACTCCAGCACCTCCTCTACAGGCGTGGTGTGTCCACAGGCGTGGCGTGTCCACAGGCATGGCGTGTCCGTAGGCCAAGGCGTGTTTACAGGCGTGGCATGTCCATAGGCCGTGGGTGTCTAAGGCCGTGGGTGTCTAAGGCCGTGGGTGTCTAAGGCTGTGGTGTTTACAGGTGTGGCGTGTCTGTAGGCCATGGCGTGTCCGCAGGCGTGTCGTGTCCATAGGCCGTGACGTGTCCGTAGGCCGTGGCGTGTCCGTAGGCCGTGGCGTGTCCATAGGCCGTGGCGTGTCCGTAGGCCATGGCGTGTCTACAGGCGTGGCATGTCCATAGGCCGTGACGTGTCCGCAGGCCGTGGCGTGTCCGTAGGCCATGGCGTGTCTACAGGCGTGGCGTGTCCGCAGGCCGTGGCGTGTCTACAGGCGTGGCGTGTCCGTAGGCCATGGCGTGTCTACAGGCGTGGCGTGTCCGCAGGCCGTGGCGTGTCCGTAGGCCCTGGAGTGTCTACAGGCGTGGCGTGTCCGCAGGCCGTGACGTGTCCGCAGGCCGTGACGTGTCCACAGGCCGTGGCGTGTCCGTAGGCCCTGGAGTGTCTACACGCGTGGCGTGCCCGTAGGCCATGGCGTGTCTACAGGCGTGGCGTGTCCGCAGGCCGTGGCGTGTCCGTAGGCCCTGGAGTGTCTACAGGCGTGGCGTGTCCGCAGGCCGTGACGTGTCCGCAGGCCGTGACATGTCCACAGGCCGTGGCGTGTCCGTAGGCCCTGGAGTGTCTACAGGCGTGGCATGTCCGTAGGCCATGGCGTGTCTACAGGCGTGGCGTGTCCGCAGGTGTGGCGTGTCCGCAGGCCGTGGCGTGTCTAAGGCCATGATGCGAATTCATGCCTACGAAATACTTAGGACAACACCTGGCATGCCGTGAGTCCCCTGTGAGTGCTACCGTTATTGAGATTTTTTAGAAAAGAGAACGTATTAGTAATTTTAATGAGGTCGTCTTTATTTTTTTATTTTTTGTGAATCCTCACGCGAGGATATTTTTCCATTGATTTTTAGACAGAGTGGAAGGGAGGGGGAGAGACAGAGAGAAACACTGATGTGAGACACATCCATTGGTTGCCTCCTGCACACGCCCCAGCCAGGGCCAGGGAGCCTGCACCCGAGGTCCATGCCCCTGACTCGAACCCGGGACCCTCGGCTGAGGCCACGGAGCTGACACTACCCACTGAGCCGCACCAGCGGGGCCATCACTGAGATGAACGATAACTCTGCTTGGACAGGGCCTGGGCCCCGTGCGTGTCTCACAACAGACGGTGGTGGCAGCGGCTCAGCTGAATGAGCAGCGGCCCCTGTGCTGTGTGTGCAGCGCCGTTCGCAGCTGTTACCTCATCTCACTCTCCCGGAGCCTGAGGTGGGGGCGCTGTGATCACCCCCGAGCGGAGGATGCGTCGCCCCCGGGCCACACAGCGAACAGGCGCCTGCTGTGGGCAGGAGGCCCCGAGCCCAGGCCCTCCCCCCACTCCGACCCCCGGCCCCCACGTCGTCACAGGGCTGGTCCCGTTCGCACAGACGTGGGCCTCACGAAGCACAAGGCTCTCCTCCGTCACAGCCACGGCCCACGGCCCTGCGCGCTCAGCCGTTCATTCCCACGTGGGCCGCTCGCGGGGTTTCTTGTTCTATGACTATCGCTGGCCCTGGGCCCAGGCGCGCACGCCGCGGATGTGGCCGCCGGCCGCCTGCACCTGAACTGCAAGAGGCCGCTGGGCTGGCTCGGGAGCCCGCGGGCGGCGGGCTGGCAGGTAGAGTGAGCGCTGGGGTCTTGTTCCCACGGCCCACGACACACAGCCCACGGCCCACAGCCCACAGCCCACAGCCCACGGCCCACAGCCCACGGCCCATGGCCCACAGCCCACGGCCCATAGCCCATGGCCCACAGCCCACAGCCCACAGCCAGCCCACGGCCCATAGCCCACGGCCCACAGCCCACAGCCAGCCCACGGCCCACAGCCCGCGGCCCACAGCCCACGGCCCACAGCCCACAGCCGGCCCACAGCCCACGGCCCATAGCCCATGGCCCACAGCCCACAGCCCACAGCCCACAGCCAGCTCACGGCCCACAGCCCACGGCCCACAGCCAGCCCATGGCCCACAGCCCACAGCCAGCTCACGGCCCACAGCCCACGGCCCACAGCCAGCCCACGGCCCACAGCCCACGGCCCATAGCCCACAGCCCACAGCCAGCTCACGGCCCACAGCCCACGGCCCACAGCCAGCTCACGCCCCACAGCACACGGCCCACAGCCCACAGCCCACAGCCAGCTCACGCCCCACAGCCCATGGCCCACAGCCCACGGCCCACGGCCCACAGCCCACGGCCCACGGCCCATGGCCCACAGCCCACAGCCCAGAGCCAGCCCACAGCCCACGGCCCACAGCCCACGGCCCTGATTGCACAGGACCCTGCAGAGCACAGGTGACGGGACGTCCCACCTCTGCCCACAGCCACACAACATACCAGCACCTCGAGCACCGCCAGGCGCTTTGGGGCAGCATCCACTGAGCCCCGCAGCGCCCCTGTGAGGTTCCTTCGCTGGGAAACGGAGGCTCAGAGGGGTGCGCACAGCCTAAGGCCCTGAGGAGGGAGGGAGCCCGTCCGGTCTCCTCGCACCCCCTGGGGTCACCGTGGGTCGTCTTCGCCCATCGCCCCATGAGGAAGACACGCCCCTCCCCACTCGGCAGATGAGAAAACCGAGGCCCAGAGACCTCAGACCCCACAGCCTCCGGTTCTGAAAGCCCCGCGCTCCCTCCTAGGGCCCGGGCGGGGCAGCTGGGAACTGGGAGAAGGTGGGCTCGCCACCACCCAGGGCTGCCCACACCCCCTCCCCGTTCAGGCATCTGGATTTGGGCGAGGAGGGTGGGAGCCTCCATCGGGGAGCTTCCCGGGATCATCACACAGTGAGGACAGCCCCCCCACCCCCCAGCAGAGGGCCTGCCTCCCCGCCTCCCTGGGCTCTGCCAGCTCCCAGCTCAGGGGCCAGGACTCCCCCTCCACCCCCTGAATACACAGGGCTCCTCGCTCACGGGGACGCGGTGGGATGGCCCTCGGAGACCCCGGCCCCATCCCCATGGCCCGGTTGGGGAAACTGAGGCCAGAGGAGCCGCTCGGTGCTGAAGTCCCAGCGACGGGCCAGGGCTGCGCGGGCCCACTCCTGCCCAGGCCTCCAGCCCCACCGGCCTCCGTGAAGCCAGAGGCAGCAGTGGCCCTGAGCCCGCTTTTGCGTTGTTGCCATGGTTATGGGGAACGAGGCCCATGAGAGAGAACTTCCCTCGGGCCCGTTCCATGTGGACAAGCCGCCCCCCCACGCTGGGGCACGGCTGGGGGTGGTGAGCGTGAGGCCAAGAGGGTGGCCTGAGAGCGGGCGGAGCTGCCCCAGGGCCCCCCTCCCCTCCCCCCCTCCCCTCTCCCCTCCCCACCATCCATCGGTCCCCAAACAGGAGGCAGGAGATGAAGGGAAGGCTCGAAGCCTCACAGCCTGTTCCCAGTGTCAGGGAGGGCACAGAGGGGGGAAGGGCAGGGGGGGGGGACGGTCTGAGGAAGGATGGGGAGGAGAGACTCAGGCTCCGGGAGGCCTGGCTGACCCCTCGGGGACGTCCTGTGTCCCCCCGGCCTGTGATGGCGCCGAGGCCACACCAGCCCACGCCCACGGGTCATGCAGCAGAGAACCTGCGAGTCCTCGGCCAGGCCGAGCGGCGCCCGGGACAAACGCACTTTACTCCCCGAAACCCGCGTCGCAGGCAGGGGTGGCCTCGGGCTGCCGCGGGCCGACACGCAGACAGGAGACCGCACGCATGGCTGTGACCCCTGAGGTCAGACTCCCAACATCCCCACCCCCAAATCCTCCTCTGAGGTCCCCGTCCCGGCCTGGACGCCCTCACGCATCACGGCCCGGAGACGCGGGGTGGAGGGAGGCCGGTCAGCCTGAGCCGGGGCAGGCCGCCACCTCGTTGTCATGGCAACAGGATCCGCAGGCCAGTGCCCACCTGTCACCTGCACCTGCATCGGAGCGCGTGCCCCCCCCCGCCCCGTGGGGAGGGAGGAGGCCGCGTGGAAAGGCCTTGTCGCCCAGGGGCTTCAGGGGGGTTCGGGCCAGCGTTCCGGGAGCAGGGCCCCCCTCCCCGCAGAGCCTCCCAGCTCGTCTGGGTTCTTCCATTTCTTTAAATGCTGCTCCTGAGCCACTAGCTGATTTCATGGCCCCCTAGTGAGTGGCAACTCCTAGTTTCTATTTTTTAATATATTTTTATTCATTTAAGAGAGGAAGGGAGAGGGACAAAGAGGGAGAAACATCCATGATGAGAGAGAATCCTGGATCGGCTGCCCCCTGCACGCCCCACACTGGGGATGGAGCCCGCAACCCGGGCCTGTGCCCTGACCGGGAATCGAACCCTGACCTCCTGGTTCCTAGGCCGACGCTCAGCCACTGAGCCACGCTGGCCAGGTGCAACTCCTAATTTCTAAGAACCGCTGTCAACAGGCAGCTCTGTGTCCACTGGCCTCGCGCACAGTAGGTGCTCAGGAATCCCCCGTCTGACTCCCAGGGACTCCGTGCTCTGTCCTCAGGGAGCAGCGGGTCTCCTGAAGCCGGTAGACAGGGACCCGGGGGCCCCAGAGCCATGAGGGGGACCCTGCTCCTGATGTGAAGTCCCCACAGCAAACAGGTTCCGGGGGAAGATCGGCCCCGCCCTGCCCTGCCCTGCCCCGCCCCGGGAGCACGCAGTCAGCCCTCCCAGGAACACGCAGTCAGCCCTTCCGGGAGCACAGTCAGCCCTTCTGGGAGCACACAGTCAGCCCTCCCAGGAGCACAGTCAGCCCTCCCGGGAGCACACAGTCAGCCCTCCCGGGAACACAGTCAGCCCTCCCGGGAACACAGTCAGCCCTCCCAGGAGCACACAGTCAGCCCTCCCGGGAGCACACAGTCAGCCCTCCCAGGAGCACAGTCAGCCCTTCTGGGAGCACACAGTTGGCCCTCCCGGGAGCACACAGTCAGCCCTCCCAGAAGCACAGTCAGCCCTCCTGGGAGCACACAGTCAGCCCTCCAGGGAGCACAGTCAGCCCTCCCGAGAACATGCAGTCAGCCCTCCCGGGAGCACACAGTCAGCCCTCCTGGGAGCACACAGTCAGCCCTCCCGGGAACACAGTCAGCCCTCCCAGGAGCACACAGTCAGCCCTCCCGGGAGCACACAGTCAGCCCTCCCGGGAGCACACAGTCAGCCCTTCCGGGAGCACACAGTCAGCCCTCCCAGGAGCACAGTCAGCCCTTCTGGGAGCACACAGTTGGCCCTCCCGGGAGCACACAGTCAGCCCTCCCAGAAGCACAGTCAGCCCTCCTGGGAGCACACAGTCAGCCCTCCAGGGAGCACAGTCAGCCCTCCCGAGAACATGCAGTCAGCCCTCCCGGGAGCACACAGTCAGCCCTCCTGGGAGCACACAGTCAGCCCTCCCCGAGAACATGCAGTCAGCCCTCCTGGGAGCACAGTCAGCCCTCCTGGGAGCACAGTCAGCCCTCCTGGGAGCACACAGTCAGCACTCCAGGGAGCACAGTCAGCCCTCCCGGGAACATGCAGTCAGCCCTCCCGGGAACATGCAGTCAGCCCTCCCGGCAGCACCTATGGCGCCAGCCCCAAGGCCAGGGCCGGGCCCTGGGGGTGGCGGCTGCACAGCCTGCCGGGGACGGAGAGGGGTGGCCAGGACGAGGGCGCGGACACGGGCAGGTGGATCCGTCAGGCCTGGATGTCGCTCTGACGAAGGAGGGCTGAGCTCACCCAGACACCACACCGGGTTCTAAATTTAGCACAAACTCTGGGAACCTGGCGCATGGCCCCAGCGTCGGGCACCGTGGGCTGCGTGCGAGGGTTGGCTGCGCGCTCCTCCCACTCTGCCCGGCCGTCCCGATGCCAGGGACCCGCTGCTGACTCACGGGGCCGCCCGGTGGCAGGAACAGGGACGGGGCAGGAGAGACCCCTCACAGCATCAGTGTCCAAGGCCTGGCAGGTGCCCCCACCGCCCCAACCGCCCTGACTGCAGCCCCTACGCCGCTCGGCAGGGCCTGAGCTGCACCTGCCCACCCGCCCTGTGCGGGGACCGCTGGCTGAGGGAGGGCCCGGGGCTGGGCATCCATGACTCACTGCCTCCCGTCTTCCGGCCGGAAAGCCCTTCCTCCAGGAGCGAGTGCTGCTCTGAATCGCGACTGGAACTGCCTCCCCGTCCTGGATCGTCGACCTCCATGGAGGTGCTGTGTGAACCCATTTGGCGGATTGGCAAACTGAGGCTTGCAGAGGCTAAGGAACTTGCCCGCCTTGTACAGGGATCAGCACAGCAGCAGAGCCCTGGCCTTTCGGGCTCCACCCCCCAGCTGCTCAGGCTAGGCCTGGGCACGCTCACAGGCTCTCGGGGTTCAGTTTCCCCGTCTATAGAAGAGGGTGGCTTTGCAGCATGTCACCTTGGCGAGGCTGAACTACATTTCCCCAGAATTCTCTGCTCTGTGGACTTCTGGTTGGAGCGGCCACGGGAGACCCAGGGGGGATCCTGGGGGTGGGAGAGAGGATGCCTGGCCCTGGGCAGCTCACAGAGGCGGTCGCTGCTCCGGGGGTGCATCTCTGGTGTGGGGGCTGCAGTGCCCACCTCCCCGCACCCCTTCAGCTCCTCCAACTCCTAGGCCGGGTCGGGGAGTCCAGCCCCCGCAGGTGACCATTGGGGTCCCCAGCCGGGGGACCGCCTCCTCGGGGCTCGCCTGCACGTCCCCCACGGGAAAGTGAGTCTCCACCTGGTGACCCTCAGTCCTGGGAAGACAGGCCCGTTGGTCCCCTTGTCCCTGGTCACGCTTGGGGGTCTGTCTGTTCTCGCTCTGCCCCACTTTCCACCCAGCTCCCTCCCCCGCGGCTGCTCCGTGGAATCGAAGCCCAGCGCACATGCGACAAACAGCCTTATAGAGGCTGCTTAACCAGCCTCCATGTGGAGGTCAGCCCCCTGCAAGACAGACAGACAGGGGAGTAGATAGATAGATAGATGGATGGATAGATTATAGATAGATAGATAGATAGATGATAGATGAATAAATGGAAGACTGAATGGTTAAATAGGAGGATGGTGGGTGGGTGGTGGATGGATGGATGATGGATAGATGGGTGGATGGATGATAGATGATGGATGATGGATAGATGGAAGATGGGTGGATGGATGATAGATGATGGATGATGGATAGGATGGATGGATGGATGATAGGATGATGGATGGGATGATGGATGGACGATAGATGATGGATGGATGATGGATGATTGACGGATGATAGATGATGGATGAGATGGATGGATGGTGATGGATGATGGATGGATGGATGATGGATGATGGATGATGGATGATGGATGATGGATGGATGGACGATAGATGATGGATGGATGATGGATGATTGACGGATGATGGATGATGGATGGATGGATGATGGATGGATGGATGATGGATGATGGATGGATGGATGATGGATGGATGGATGATGGATGGATGGATGGATGGATGATGGATGGATGGATGATGGATGGATGGATGGATGGATGGATGATGGATGATGGATGATGGATGGATGGATGATGGATGGGTGATGGATGGATGGATGATGGATGATGGATGGATGATGGATGCATGGATGATGGATGGATGATGGGTGATGGATGGATGGATGGATGGATGGATGGATGATGGATGGATGATGGATGGATGGATGATGGATGGATGATGGGTGATGGATGGATGGATGATGGATGGATGGATGGATGGATGGATGGATGGATGATAGATGATGGATGATGGATAGATGGATGGATGGATGATAGATGATGGATGGGTGATGGATGGACGATAGATGATGGATGGATGATGGATGATTGACGGATGATAGATGATGGATGGATGGATGATGGATGATGGATGGATGGATGGATGGATGGATGGATGATGGATGGATGGATGATGGATGGATGGATGGATGGATGGATGATGGATGATGGATGATGGATGGATGGGTGATGGATGGGGGATGGATGATGGATGATGGATGGATGATGGATGGATGGATGGATGGATGGATGGATGATGGATGGATGATGGATGGATGGATGATGGATGGATGATGGGTGATGGATGGATGGATGATGGATGGATGATGGATGGATGATGGGTGATGGATGGATGGATGATGGATGATGGATGGATGGATGGGTGATGGATGGATGGATGATGGATGGATGGATGGATGGATGGATGGTGGATGGATGGATGGATGGATGATGGATGATGGATGGATGGATGGGTGATGGATGGATGGGTGATGGATGATGGATGGATGGATGGATGGATGATGGATGATGGATGGATGGATGGATGATGGATGATGGATGATGGATGGATGATGGATGATGGGTGATGGGTGATGGATGATGGATGATGGGTGATGGGTGATGGATGGATGATGAATGGATGATGGATGGATGATGGATGATGGATGATGGATGATGGATGGGTGATGGATGGATGATGGATGGGTGATGGATGGATGATGGATGGATGATGGATGATGGATGGTGGATGATGGATGATGGATGGGTGATGGATGGATGATGGATGGGTGATGGATGGATGATGGATGGATGATGGATGATGGTGGGTGGATGATGGATGATGGATGGGTGATGGATGGATGATGGATGGGTGATGGATGGATGATGTATGGGTGATGGATGGATGATGGATGGATGATGGATGATGGATGGTGGATGATGGATGATTGATGGATGAATGGATGATGGATGGATGATGGATGGATGGATAGATGGATGATAGATGATGGATGATGGATGATTGATGGATGGATGGATGGATGATGGGTGGATATCGACAGACACCAGGCGGTAACTGTGTCTGCCTCCCAGAGTTCAGAGGGCTCCATGAGATGTGTGTGTGACAGTGCCTCGCACAGAGGACGCGATCAGCACGTACTACACGCTATTGCTGTTACTGGACCAGGGTCACAGATTGCTCATGTGGGAAACGGTGGTGACCACACACTGTCAGCAAAACTCATCGTGGGGCAGTGGTTCTCGGGCGGAGTGTGGCTCCAGAGGGAGCACGGGGAGCCCACTGGGGTGCAGGCCATGTTCTGTGTTGACGTGGTGGTAGTTGCACAGCTGTGCATACACGAAGCTTCACTGAGCTGCACTCGTCGATGTGCACGCTGCACTGCCACACGACACAATCTGATAAAGCGTTAAACCCTTTCAATGTGACGGGAGAACCGGAAATCCTACCCAACACCCCTCTCCCGCCCGAGGCTACCACCCCCTGTGCTGTTTTTGAACCTCAGTCCCCCTATCTGTGAAATGGGTAGCCCGGCCAGACGTCAGGGAACGGGTCCCCTTGACCCCTCACCCCCAAATTCTCTAGCTCTCTGTTTCAAAACAAATAAGGAAAAAGAGGCAGCTACAGAGAAGGCCTATTAAGAGTCATGATGGCCTGGCCGGTGTGGCTCAGTGGATAGAGCGTCGACCTGCAGACTGAAGGGTCCCAGGTTCGATTCCGGCCAAGGGCACACGCTGGGGTTGTGGGCTCGATCCCCAGTGTGGGGCGTGCAGGAGGCAGCCGATCCATGATTCTCATCCTGGATGTTTCTTTCCCTTCCTCTCCATTCCTCTCTGAAATCAATAACCTATTTTTAAAAAAATACTCATGATGCGGTCAAGGGTCGGGGCTCCCTTTGGGGGTGCCTGGTTCCTGCACCTCCAGGGACCAGAAACCCCTGGGAAAGCACGTCAGAGAGGCTGTGATGGGGACGAGGGCGCCGTGGGGATGGCGAGGGATGTGTGTGCCCGGGGCCTGGCCTCCCCGCCTGGGAGGACGGATCACCACCCACGACCTGAGGCCGAGGCCCAGTCCTGATGGGCACCACGGGGTGACGGGCGCCGCCTCGTTCCGCCCGGTAATGAAATGGGGCGCAGACGCATGTACTAGTACGAAGGCACTGGGTGTGTGTGTTGAATCATTTGCATTTTCGCATTTTTTTCCTGCAGTGAACCAAAAATAACTCCGGGAATTTTAAAATGAAAAGCACACGACTGTCAGAGCAGCGATGCCGTCCCCTCTGAGGGAAGGGGAGACGGTGTCCGCAGTCGGGAACCGGTCCTGAGTCAGAGCGAAGGGGGCTCCGCGGGGCCTGTCGCGGTCCCCGCCGCCCGTGTCGCCTCCGACGCTGATGAGCGGAAAGCAGGCCTGCAGGCCGGAAGCGGGGAGGCTAGGCGGGGAGAGAAAAAGTAAAAGCGCCATTAGACCCCGTTGCCATGGCAACGGCACAGCAAAGCGATCTGGCGGTTAACTCCTGAGAGAAAAGGCAGGGCCGCACTTGGTGTAGTCACTGCGACAATTTGGACCAGGCGGCACTTAACCTCCCGCACCCCCCCCCCCCCCCCCCCCCCCGGTGCTGTGCGGGCATCGGCGCGTTCCCAGCAGCTCTGACGATGCCCTTGCTGCTGGTGGGGGTGCAGCACCGGGGGTGACCCCAAAACAGCTCTTCAAACCACACGGAGCAGCCCCCGGGGACGAGTCTGACGCGCAGGCGGGTGTGGGGTGCGGGCCAACACGCTGAGCTGTAACCAGGTCTCCAGCAGCTGGACAGCCGCTCCCAGGACGCGGATGAGCCCCAAGGGGGTCCCATGCGCTTTAATTCTTTTTTAAACTTCTTTATTCCGCTGCTTTTTTTTTTAAAATCCTCACCAAGGATATTTTCCCATTGATTTTTAGAGAGCGTGGAAGGGAGAGGGAGAGACCGAGAGAAACATCGATGTGAGAGGGACATGTCTATGGGTCGCCTCCTGCACGCGCCCCGACCAGGGCCCGGGCCGGGGAGGAGCCTGCAACCGAGGTCCGTGCCCTTGACCGGAATCGAACCCGGGACCCTTTGGTCCGCAGGCCAACGCTCTATCCGCTGAGCCACACCGGCCAGGGCTTTAACATATATTTTTCTTGATTTTTAGGGAGGAAGGCAGAGGGGAGAGAGAGAGAAACATCAAGATGAGAGAGAATCACGGATCGGCTGCCTCCTGCACGCCCCACACTGAGGATGGAGCCTGCAACCCGGGCCTGTGCCCTGACTGGGAATCGAACCCGGGACCCTTCAGTCCACAGGCCGACGCTCTATCCACTGAGCCACACTGGCCGGGCATAAGCCTCTTATCTTTAATCTGTATTTGCCCTTACATGACGTGTTGGCAAAACTTGGTTTTAAAATGGTTCTTTTAAAAGATAAATCAAGAACTGCTTCTGAGGTGCGGGAAAGGTCACATTCCTTAAGGAGGCATCCTGAGGGAAGGAACCCACTGCGGGCAGGGAGGGAGGGGGGCACGTTTGCAAGGAGCACCCGCAGCGTTGCCATGGCAGTGAAGGTTGGGCGGTTCTGATGTGCGTGGTGGTGGCCGGTCCGAGGCCGCTGCTGAGGGCAGCAAGCCCTGCACCGATGGCGGGAAGGGGCTGCGCGGACCGTGCGGGAATCGGGGTGTCGCGGGGCAGACACACCGTGCGGTCTGAGCAGCCGCGAGTCAGGAAGGAGAGAAACGCAGAGAATCAGAAGGGCCGGCTCCTCCTTCCCGTGGTCCTGACTGAGGACTGCGGCCCGTGGTCACCGTGACCCAGCCGGGGATGCGGCCTGCACCCACTTCACAGATGAGAAGGGCGAGGCCTGTGACAGTCAAGGTGACCCGGCCAAGGTCACAGGGTCGGGGGCGGAGTCCGGACCAGAACGCAGGCTCTCCGCCTCCACGTGGAGGAGCTCGCAGTGTGGATCTGAGCAAGTTCAGGGAAGAAACCTGTTTTCCTCCATCTGCCCCTGGTGCTGACCTGGGCCCCCTTTAACGAGAATCGGTGCCAGAGCAAATGGGGCTCCCCCTGATGGAGAGACAGAGAGGAAACAGGGAGGAGCGGGGGGGGGGGGGGGGGGGGGGGGGGGGGGGCGGAGCAGCGGTTTCCAACCCTGTCCCGCAAGAGCTTCTAGAACTCGAGATGCCCGACTGCTCAGTCAGGGCCCGAGCTCTCTCCTTAGACCAGCGGTTCTCAACCTGTGGGTCGCGACCCCTTTGGGGGTCGAACAACCCTTTCACAGGGGTCGCCTAAGACCGTTGGAAAACACATCTATAATCACATATTGTTTTTGTGATTCATCACGATGCTTTAATGATGTTCAATTTATAACAATGAAAATACATCTTGCATATCAGATATTTACATGACGATCCATCACAGTAGCAACATGACAGTGATGAAGTAGCCACGAGAATAATGTTATGGTTGGGGGTCCCCACAGCGTGAGGAGCTGTATTAAAGGGTCGCGGCATTAGGAAGGTTGAGAACCACGGCCTTGGACGGTCAGATGAAGCGATGACAGCGGCAAACACAGCCACAGCTGTTCGGTGTGAAATGAGTCAAAATTATACCTGTTTTTTGTCCGATCAGCAAAACTATAGCAGGTCTGTGGTGCGCGGGGTGTGAGTGACGAGCTGCCGTGTGCCGGGGGGCGGACAGGGTGGAAATCGCGGGCACGGACGGGCTTCCGTGGAATGGGCCACGAGCGGGGCGAGCGTTGTGTCCCGTGTCCTGCTGGGCCTCGGGCCTCCGACAGGCTGAGCACAGAGGGGCCTCGCAGAGGCTGCTGGACGGCTGTCGGGGACTCTCAGGGACGCCCGAGGCTGAGGGGCGCAGCGGGGAGCGGCCCGGGCGGGTTCCAGGTCTCCGTGGAGACGGAAAGGGCACAGGTCAGAACCAAAACGGTCCAGGACCCGACCCGCTCACAGCAGAGGTGGCTCCCGCAGTCCGTGGGGGTGGCCGGGGATACGGGCCTCCGGCGCCCAGTGACGGCCACAGCCAGCGGCAGCGTGTGTGTCCGCGGGGGGTGTAGAGTCTCAGGGACGTGAGGATGGACCCTCTGGGGGGGGGGTCTAGGACTTCTGAGCCCAGACATCACAGCCGCAGCTCCCTCTCCTTCGTCCCCTGGGAAGCCGGCCGCCTGGCCAAGCCCTGCCCCCCTCCCCCGTCCCCCTCCCCTGAGAGGGACCAGCCGCCCCGGCTGTGGGGGGGCACGGGGGGCACGGGGAGCAGAGCTGTGAGATGTCCAGGTGGCGATGCACGACAACAGTGGGTGCAGGCAACCCCCCGCTTCCCTGAGTGGGAACCAGGCCTGTGCTGCTCGGGCAGAGGGCAGCTGCGCCATCCGAGGAGCGACAACCGTGGATGGCGAGGCTGCATGTGTGTGTGGTGTGTGTGTGTGTGTGTGGTGTGTGTGTGTGTGTGTATGCCATGTGTGTGCGCACGCATGGTGTGTGTGTGGCATGTGGTGTGTGTATACGGCAGGTGGTATGTGGTGTATGCATGTAGTGTGTGTACGTGTGTTGTGTGTGGCATGTGTGCACTATGAGTGTGGTGTGTGATGTGTGTGGTGTGTGTAGTATGTATGTGTGCATGTGGTGTGATGTGTGTGGTATGTATGTATGTGGCAGGTGTCATGTGTGTGGCGTGTGCGGTGTGTGTATGTGACGTGTGGCGTGTGGTGCGTGTGATGAGCGTCTGAAACAGGCCGTGCAGCCCCCACCCCTCGCAGCCCTCCTCCCACAGAGCAGGCCTCCGCCCCGCCGCGCAGATGCCCAGGCGGCTGCTCGCGGAGCCCAGGGCCTGGTGCGGCACCGGAGGCCCGCGCAGCCTTTCCCGTCACCCGGGGACCCTCCTCTCGGGCCAGCCTCTCCTCTGGGCTGGAGCCTCACCCTCCGGCTCCCACCACCACCTCCCCTGCTGCCGCCCCAAACCGTCCTGCTCCTCCTGCGGAGGGTGCCCTTCCCCAACACCCCTGCAGGGGCCGCTGCTGGTCCTCGGGCCTGCTCTGTGGCTCCTCCCACCCCACCCCTGCGGGCGAGCTAACCCAGGACCTCCCCGGGGAGGGTCCTGATTGCTCTGGGCTTACTAAGCCATCAGGATGCTCCCCACCCCTCCAGGGACTGGTGCTGGGTTGGAATGGGACCCGATTCCGCCCCAGGGGTGGGGGGTCTGCCCCAGGGCCTGGGGCAGATGTCCTTCCCCTAGAAGGATCCGCCCAGCTCGCCATCTGCCCAGCCTTTGGTCTCTGCGCAGAGCCGCGCACACGCCTAGGGACCCCTCTCATTAACCTGTACGAAAGCTCTACCCAGCCCTGGCCGGCTGCTCAGTGGTTAGAGCATCGCCCCTCGGACAGGAGGGTCCAGGGTTCGATTTCCAGTCAAGGGCAAGTATGTCGGCTGCAGGTTTGATCCCAGCAGGTCGGGGTGTGTGGGGGAGGCAACCAATCGACCCATCGAGGTCTGTCTGTCTCTCTTCCCCTACCCCTTCCACTCTATCTGGAAATCACTGCAAAAGATATCCCCAATGAAGATTTTTAAAAATTTATTTATTTTTTAAATATATTTTATTGATTTTTTACAGAGAGGAAGGGAGAAGGATAGAGAGTTAGAAACATGGATGGGAGAGAAACATCGATCAGCTGCCTCCTGCACACAACCCCCCGCCCCCACTGGGGATGTGCCCGCAACCCAGGTACATGCCCTTGACCGGAATCGAACCCGGGACCCTTCAGTCCGCAGGCCGACGCTCTATCCGCTGGACCAGGGCTAAACATTTTTAAAAGCTCGCTGCAGCCATAACCCTGTCCACTGGCGGCAGGGCCCCCGCCCATCAGGCCCCTGGCAGCCCCGAGCGGGGAGCCAGGCCCCGGGAGGTCTGGCTGCAGGGCGGCCCTGAGGCAGAGCGGCTCATTAGCCACAGCCCGGTGTACCCTGCCCGTCTTCTGGAGACCACGCAGGGACGGCGTGTCCAGCCTGCGGCCTCCCGTGTTTGCTTTGGGTCACGAGGGGAAGTAATTCTCTCCATAAATCATGA
Organism: Myotis yumanensis; assembly: GCF_028538775.1. Classification (NCBI taxonomy): domain Eukaryota; kingdom Metazoa; phylum Chordata; class Mammalia; order Chiroptera; family Vespertilionidae; genus Myotis; species Myotis yumanensis. The sequence goes on along the minus strand of NW_027223771.1, from coordinate 10,520,439 downwards.
GCATCGGTGCGAGAGTCGGCGTCTTTTGGGTTCACCGGCTACAGCTGAGGCAGAAGCTGCCCTGGGGACTCGTCCTCGTGAGGAAACTCGCCTCCTGCCTTGTGTTCGAGGAACTCGCAGTGTGTGAGGTTCGGGAGGCGGGGCACCCTGGGAAGGTATTTACTACATGACGACCCACCTTGTTCCCGTCACTGATAACAGGGGATCCCCTCACCCGGCCGGTGTGGCTCAGTGGCTGAACACTGACCCAGGAGCCAAGAGGCCACTGGCCCGATTCCTGCTCAGGGCACATGCCTGGGCTGCCGGCTCCGTCCCAGTGTGTCAGCTGATGGATGATTCTCTCTCATCACTGATGTTTCTCTCTCTCTATCCCTCTCCCTTTCTCTCTAAAGATCAACAAAAATATAAAAATATATTTATTTAAAAATATAAATCCCCTCACTTTAAAAAAAAAAAAATTTTATTGATGGATCGGCTGCTTCCTGCACGCCCCCTACTGGGGACCAGCCCACAACCCAGGCGTGTGCCCTGACCGGGAATCAAACCTGGGACCTTTCAGTCCACAGGCCAACGCTCCACCCACTGAGCCACACCGGCTAGGGCATTTTTTTCTTTTTTTAACTTAAAATATTAAAACCAGACTAATGACAATAGGTTGGCTTTTAAATTCCTCCGAGTTCCATCTCTTAAAAGTCTCTCTCTGCTGTTTTGGCCTCTGCAGCAAACATACCCCATAGAATGAACATGGGGCCTGTGAACAACGACTCCTCGTGCAGTGACTGGGGTCGCCTCTCCCCCAGCACACCCCAGAACTCCCCAGAATGTTCCATCAGGATAGGTCCACTCTCTGAATAGCTGGTGAGCTGTCTCACTCTTTTAAGCACCAGGGGTTTTTGACTGAAAGCATTTTTCCCAAGTCTGTGTGCGTGTCCCTGTCTGTCTTATTACAAAAAGTAGCAAATACAGATTAGAAGGGAAAGAATACAATGATTCAGGTCAGATCAGCGGCCGGATCCCGGTGGAGAGGGCGGTAAGCCTTTGCCGTCTTCTCCGTCTCCTCCCACATTCAGAAGTCACCCCTCGCCTTCCATAGGCAACACATTCCAACCAGAGAGCGAGGGTGCTGGAGAGGCAGGACTGCCTCGCTAGGACCCCCGAGGCCCGGAGAGCGAGGGTGCTGGAGAGGCAGGACTGCCTCGCTAGGACCCCCGAGGCCCGGAGAGCGAGGATGCTGGAGAGGCAGGGCTGGCTCGCTAGCACCCCAGAGGCCCGGATCCTGGTTCCGGCCAGCCCTGAACTCCGCAGCCTCGGGCACGTCACTCTTCCAACCAGCTCTGAATGGGGCGGGGGCAGCAGGAGCCAAGAGAGAACATGGAACCGCATGATGTGCGAGAAGAGTGTGCAGCAGGGACGCTGCAAAGGTTAGGGCTGGGAGTAGGGAGACCACGAGAGATGATGCTCTGGCCTGCGTTGGACCAGCCGGGCCTGGGCGCCGAGGGAGGAGCGGTCCCTGGAACCCGCGGCAGGGCTGGGAGCACAGCCGGGCCAACGCCAACTCCTCACCTGGTGGTGGGCCCACCGCGCATGCTCGGAACAGGTACTCCTCACAGAGGAACTCGGTACCTACCGTTCATGGGGGACTCTGCTCTCAACTCCCTGCCCATCAACCAGATGCTGGAAGGAAGACCAGCCCCACGGGTCCTTACGCCCCGAGGAAAGACCGAGGTCACAGGGTCATTAGCTCCCCAAGAATGTCCCACGCCCGCCCCCCAGGGAATCGAGGCCTGCGCCATCGTGCCGAGAACGGGGCCCCTAAAAGTCCTCTATGGTGGGTCTCTCGGTGGCCAGTGGCACGCGAGACGTGTGTGTGTGTGTGTGTGTGTGTGTGTGCGCGCGTGCCCACGCCTTTGTGCGCGCGAATGTGCGCATTTGCGCATGTGCATGCGCGCGCGCCCTCCCAGGATGAGGAACCTCAGGTTCGGTGCTGAAAGATGGGTGTCTTTCCCTCCCCGGCTGGGCCAGGCCATCCCCCCCATGCAGACCGGAGGGAGGCCGGGCGCCCCCCTGTCCCGGTGCAGCGCTGCCTCTGCGGCAGACGGCGCCGCGCCCCACTCCGGCGCCCCGACCCGCCGGCAGCCCTCCCGGTGCAGCACGCGCGCCATGACGTTCTCGCATAAACGCCTTGTAACTGTGTAGGCGAGTGAGAGCTAAAAATAAGAGCGGAAAATCTATCATTAAGGTATCACTGCGCCAGTGCAGCTATTTGAAGGCTCCCATGGTCCCCAGCGCCGGCGTGAAGCCCGCCCTCGGGCTCTGGGGGGTATTTGCAGAAAACTCCAGCAGGCAGAGCCAGCTAGACCCCGGGGCGCTGGGGTGCGCCGGTAATCGTGGCAGCACCCCAAATAAAGGCCCGCGCCCCTCCCCCTCCGCACCTCGCCCCTGTACCGTCCTCATGCCGCTGGGAAGCCACGGGAGCGGGCTGGATGCGGACAGGGAGGTGGCCGGCCGATCGCGCCAAGACAGGCACTGCAGGCACTTTCACATGCACCTCCCTCCATCCACCTGGGACCGGACACATACACAGGCGGGAGCCTTTGGGGACAATGACAACTGCGTCCTGCAAAAAGGGTCAAGGGAACGCCAACTCTGGGATGGCGAGCCTTCGGGGCTCCGCGAGGTTAACGAAAATGGATCCGATCTGCTTTTAACCCCCGGAGGGGGGAAGGGAGGCCGAGGGCGGGGGCGCAGGGTTTGCGTTGGTGCGAGCGTGTCCCGGAGAGGGAGGAGGCGCCAAGGTACAGCCTGCGTGGCTCTGCGCCTCGCCGGCTGCGTGCGTGTGTCCCTGTCCGCGCCGCTGAAACGGGCGCTTCGAGGGATCGCGTCACATGACTCCGCCTGCCCCTCGCCAGCGCAGCGCAGCTCCCCGCTCCCTCCGTTGCCCAGGTGCCAGGGGGCAGGGTCGCGCGGCATCTCTGGGGCCCGGGGGCCCTGTGGGGCGGAATGGTACCTCTGGATTGCAGAGGCCGTGGCTCGGCGCCAGATCCCGGAGTGTAGACATTTGGGGGGGAGGGGAGCGTGAGAAGGAGCCAGCCAGCCGGCGAGCGAGCGCTGGGGAGAGGCAGCGCGCCGCGGGCACGGACGAGGGGCTGCGCGGGGAAGATGTGAGCGCGTGGGGTCCGGCTGGCCTCCGAGCACCATGCAGAAGGGGATCCGGCTGAACGATGGCCACGTCGCGTCCCTGGGGCTGCTGGCGCGCCAGGACGGCACGCGCAAGGGCTACCTGAGCAAGCGGAGCGCGGACAACACAAAATGGCAAACCAAGTGGTTCGCGCTGCTGCACAACCTGCTCTTCTACTTCGAGAGCGATTCGAGCACCAGGCCCTCGGGGCTCTACCTGCTGGAGGGCTGCGTCTGCGACCGCGCGCCCTCCCCCAAGCCCGCGCTCTCGGCCAAGGAGCCGCCCGAGAAACAGGTGAGGCCGCGCCCGGGCTCGGGGCCTTCCGCCCGCCGACAGGACCCAAACTTTGGTCCCTGGACTCAGCGCCCACCCGCCCGTGGCGCAGAGAGGGCAGGGGGTGCTCGCAGGGGGTGCGGGCAGGGGGTGCGGCTGCGGCTGCCCTCCCCCCGCCACTTCGGTGGGAGGCAGGACCGCGGGGTGGCGAGGGGGAGAGGCGAGGGGGAGGGGTCCGGGGGCCTGACCGCCATGAGGAATGTGAACCCACATCCAGCCCAAAATGGTGCTCGCCACCCCCGCTGCCACCCCTCCGACCCAGAGAGCCCGACCGTCTGCCCAGACCTGGGAGGCGTCGCTCCCACGAGGTGGCGGGGAAGGCAGAGATGGATGCTCGGGCACCGCGTCCCTGCCTCCCCGCAGCCCTGCCTCCCCGCAGCCGGGAGCGGGGGCGCCTTCGCGGGCTCTGCCAAGTTCGGGGCTGCAGCCAGCAGGGGCCGGTTGGGCGCCATCGCGTGGTGATGGTCTCCCAGCAGCACACCGAGGGGTCCCAAGCGCCCCGCTGACGCGCGGGGCCGGGGCTGCGGCGGAGGCGGAGAGCGGGACGAGTGGGCGCCCTCCTCACCCCGCCCCTGCGTCTCCACCTCCGCCCCCGCCCGCCAGTCGCCGCCACCGCCGCAGTCCGGGCTCCAGGGCTGCGCTCGCGCGTTTCCTGAGCTGCCAGGCTAAGGGCCCGGCCCGGATCTCGGGGCTTGGGCCGGCGGGGGTGGGGGTGGGGGTGCGCCCTCAGCGTGGAGGGAGGGCTGAGCACCTGCAGGCCCGAGCGGGAACAGCCAGACGGGGCGAGAGCAGTTTTCAGCTGGATGCCTCTCCAAAGGCGTCTGGCCCGCCCTCCTGCCTGGGAAGGTGAAGTGAAGGTAGTGAACCCCGACCTGCCCGCGGGAAGGGGCCGGAGGGACCCCAGGAGGCCCACCAACCGGTTACACCCAGTGAGCGCTCGGAGGACACCACTTGCTCTGTGTCCTGCCAGCAGTGGGGCTGCCTCCGAGTTGCCAGCAACTCTCAGAATACAGACCCGGGGCGGGGGGACGGGGGTGAGGGTGGGGGGGCTGGACGGGCCGAAATAAAGGCACTGCTTGAAGCTGCCTCTCCCTGCCCTGCCCTCAGCCTGGGGGCGCGGGGGCGGGGGCTGGGGAATGGATAGGATTATTTGAAGGGGGTTTCCGGGGATTGGGGCCGCTAGGGGCTCCCTGATGCCAGGGCGGAGCGCAGCGCAGCGCAGCACAGGCAGCCTGAGCTGAAAAGGCACAGGGTCTAGAGGCCCAAGGGGGAGGGCCATACCCAGGCCCCGCCAGAGACGCTGCTCTCCGCTCTCCTTGACCTGCCCCTCCCCCAGCCTTCTGAGCCTTCCAGAATGTGGCCACTCCTTGCCCGCCAAAGCCCCCCACCTCTGGGTGCCACCAGTGGCCGGCAGTGGAACCCACCTCGCCCTCAGCCCCTGCTCAGAGCCCAAGCTGAGCTCCCTGGGAGGCAGGGAGAGAGGGCGGAGGAGGCTGACCCTCTGTGGGGCTCAGCCCCTAGGGAGCCAGAAGCAGGCCTGGGACTGCTGGTCAGCTCTGCAACTTCCTGGCTGTGTGACCTCAGGGAACACACTCAACCTCTCTGAGCCTCCGTTTGTAATCCACAAAATGGGGGTCTCCACACCCAGCATTCTGGGGGGTTTGTGAATACAATTAAATAACACGTATGGACGCACGCTCGTGCCGCATATTGGATGGATCTAGATCCATCTCAGTGGGGTCTGAATTACATCCACCTGGACAGGGAATAAAGGCCTGACACAATGTAACCCCTGAGAGGAACCTCAGACACGCACCGCCCTCCTTCCCATTTCTTTATATACAGACCAGAGGCCTGGCCAGCCATGGGCAAACTACGGCCCGCGGGCCGGATCCGGCCCGTTTGAAATGAATAAAACTAAAAAGAAAAAAGACCGTACCCTTTTATGTAATGATGTTTACTTTGAATTTATATTAGTTCACACAAACACTCCATCCATGCTTTTGTTCCGGCCTCCGGTCCAGTTTAAGAACCCATTGTGGCCCTTGAGTCAAAAGGTTTGCCCACCCCTGGGCCTGGTGCACGAAATCCGTGCAAGGGGCTCGGCCCTGCAGCCCCGGCTTCGTCTGTAAGGTCCTTCAGCTGTCTGGTCTAATTAGCATATTACACTTTTATTATCATAGATCTTTTTAAAATTAATTTCAGAGAGAAAGGGAGAGGGAGAGAGATAGAAACATCAATGATGAGGATCATGGATCGCCTGCCTCCTGCACGCCCCACCCTGGGGATGGAGCCAGCAACCCTGGCCTGTGCCCTGACCGGGAATCGAACCTTGACCTCCTGGTTCACAGGTTGATGCTCAACCACTGAGCCACGCCGGCCGGGCCCTCCTTCCCGTTTCACAGAGAGAGGGACTGAAGCCCAGAGAGCAGAAGGGAGTTACCCAACGTCATCAGTGGCAGAATCAGACCTAGATCCCACCCCACGTCTAAGAATTCGTGAACATGAGATAGATCCTCCGCTGATTCCAAACCACTCAGCTCACAGCTCAGGCCCTGGCTCGGGCCAGCAGTGGATTCTGGGAGGAGCAGGAGCGCAGAACCCGCTGAGGGTCCGCACACATGTTCAGAGCCCTCTCCCCGGACCCCACCAGCCAGAGGCTCGGCGTGTTCAGGGAGGGCCCCACGCGGCACCAGGGGACAGAACAGGGAGGAAGAGGAGGCGATAGCCTGGCGCCCCCAGCTCAGGTGCGGATGCCATCAGAGCCGCCTGTCTCGGAAGACCCTGCTCCTTTAGCCTGTGTGTGTCTACAAGATGTACAGCTGGTTCCCGTCTAAAGCTTGGAGTGAAATGGGTGACCCTAGCAGTTGGAGGCTCCACAGAGCCCTGGCCGGGTGCCCGGCTGCGTGTGCCTTGCCTTGGGGCCCCCAGGAATCCTCTGACTCCAAACCTGCCAGCCCGTGGCCGAGCCCCCACACCAGGAGGCCTCCAAGAGGCTGACCACTTGACTGGACTGGCTGGTATCTGGTGAAGACGTGGTGTTAGCAAGATGTGGTTTTCATCCAGGTGTAAACAGGAAGCTTCCACCCAGAAGGGCCACGGACAGTTTCTGAAGGAACAGAAACCAAACCTTGGCAGGGAGCCCCCCCAATGGCAGAAGTGGGTCAGGGATGGAGCACGTAGTAGGTGGGCAGGAATGGGTCAGGAATGGAGCACGTAGTAGGTGCGCAGGAATGGGTGGGGAGGGGTGTAGCACATAGTAGGTGCGCAGGAATGGGTCAGGGATGGAGCACATAGTAGGTGGGCAGGAATGGGTGGGGGGGGTAGCACATAGTAGGTGCGCCGGAAATGTTTATTGAACTGAATTTGCTGGTGTATCTCATGCCAATTCCGCATTTTACGTCTTAAGGGCCAGCTGGGTTCCCTCCGGTCCTGGTCCTGTGCTGTGTCACAGGCCTAAGAAGTTGGATTTTCAGAGTCCCCAATCCCTAAATATGCGACGTTGCTCTAAGAGTGAAACAGGCAGGGTGCCGGGATGCGAAGGCATGGGGCACCATGCCCACCCTGACATGATGCATTGTGCTCTGGCTGCTTCTACACGTCCTGTGTCCAGTGCAGCCCCTGTATCCTGGAGCTCAGGTCTGGGAACCCCCAGGCCTTATGGAGCCAGATTGGCACCGCCAGGCTTCAGTGCCCACTGGCAGCTGCAAGGCCCCTCGGTGGCCTGGGCCCTGCTCACTCAGTGCCCACCCCCTCGCCTCCGGACCCTACAGCCACACACTGGAGGCACAGGCCCCTGAACTTAGAGTGTGGGTTCAGCTTCCCCACAGGGAGACCCTTGCCCCGCTTTGGCATGGAGTTACCCAAACTGGCTTTTCTCACCCTCACTCCCAGCCCCCTGAAAAAAGCTTCCAGCCCCAGCTTCTAACAGGGGGACCCCAGCACTCCCCTCACCCCCAACCAGGAGGGGTCACAATGTGGACCCCGGGCTCTCCCTGATTCACGTTGGACAGAGGGACACTGACAGGTTCCTCAGCCAGAGCGTGGGCAGCAGTGTGGGCGGAGGTTCTGGAAGCTGGGGGACCCATCGTGCCTGCTGTGCGCCCCCAGTGGGTGCCTTTCCCTGAGGCCGGAGGAAGCCCACTCCAGGCCCTCATCACAGGACACAGGACAGGGGCCCTGGTGGGTTCGGATCTACAACCGCCCTGAGGCTGTGAGCGAGCCTGGTTCACAGAGGGGGGTGGCAGTGGCTGAGATGCTCTGGCTTTATTCATTTATTTTTAAATATATTTTTGTTGATTTCAGAGAGGAAGGGAGAGGGAGAGATAGAAACATCAATGATGAGAGAATCACTGATCAGCTGCCTCCTGCACGCCCCCCACTGGGGATCGAGCGGGACACCTGGGCATGTGCCCTTGACCGGGAATGAACCGGGGACCCTTCAGTCCGCAGGCCGACGCTCTATCCACTGAGCCACACCGGCCAGGGCCATTCTCTGGCTTTCTGATCGCGCACACCCAGCCTCTAGGCCATGGAGGAAAAGGCCAACCCCCATGTAGGGGCAGAGGTTGAGCTAAGAGCAACACAGCACACACGCGGAGCCAGCCGCTCAGACCGGGGCCCATGGAGACGCCAGCCCAGCAGGCCTGAGGCCCCGGGATTAACCATGTGGGGTGCCCTTCCCCCACCTCCCACCCCCCACAGGTTGCTCGAGCTGAAATCAGGTTGCATTGCGCAGCTTGGTTCATTTTACCTTAACGGGCACAAGAAATACCAGGGCCCCGCCCCTCTGCCCCGGTGCCTAAACTCTCACACGGTTGTGTGACTACAATTTGGGGGGGCCACCGGGACCCCACCATGGGTCCCGCGACGAGGAAGCCTTGTGATCAAAGTGCTCGAGTGGAAGGGGGCCTCGGGGTCCCTCTCAGCGATGACCACGTGCGGGGAGATGCCCCCCATCCAGCCCCCTATCCAGCTGCTCCCGTGTCCCGTCAGGTCCCCCTCCGCGCATCGGGCCGCCAGAGGAACCCCCTAAGCACAGTCAGATCGAAACCAGGGCACAGAGGCTGCGGATACGTCAGGGGCACCCACCGCCCTTAGAAACGAAGCAAAACCGGAAGCAGAGCTGGAACGCCCCGCCCCCACTCGGACTAGGCCCCTCCACACACACACCTGGTCCCGCCTCCACTCGGCCTAGGCCCCGCCCCCACTCGGACTAGGCTCCGCCCACACGCCTGGTTCTGCCCCAACTCGGTTAGGCCCCGCCCCACACGCCTGGTTCTGCCCCAACTCGGTTAGGCCCCGCCCCACACGCCTGGCCCCGCCCCCACTCGGCCTAGGACCCGCCCCGCAGGCCCCGGCCACGCCCACACGCCTGGCTCCCGCCCCAATCGGCCTAGGCCACGCCCCACCCGCATGGCCCCGCCCCCAGCCCTGAGGGGTCTAGTCTCAGCTCAGCAGCCCTTGTCCTCACGCCGCCTCCCCGCTGCTCCCCTCCGCGCGCGCGCGCGGGACACTCCAGGTACCTTCCTCCCTGCGCTCACTCACCCGTGGGGGGTCCTCACGCGGATGCGGGCCGTCCACGCACGAGCTGGCACGCGGGCCTCGACTGAGGCAACTCAGGGTCCATGAGGGACCGAGGCCTGAGTGGGCGCAGGACCGATCTGTGTGAGGGGCTCTGAGAAGACCCTCGGGGGCTGTGTCCGGGCAGGACCCTGGTCACAGGCGCCCGCTATTCCCACAGCATTGGTGGTGGAGGCGGCGGCGAGGCGCGCGAAGCCAGACCAGGTGCGGCAACCAGCCATGTCTCGCGAGGTCTCAGGGTCTCGCGAGGTCTCAGGGTCCCGCGAGATCAGAGTTGGGCTGCGTGAGGGCAGGAAAGGCTCACCCCTCTCGCCGGTCACGTGAGCAGACTCACTGCCGAGGCACGTGCAAGGCACGTGCTGCGGGGCCGCGCCTGTCAATCAGAGCATCCCGCTTCTGCCTGCAGCTTGGACAAGGGGTCCACACGCACGTTCTTGTTTATTAGCTTTAAAAAGCCACCTCCGGCCCTGGCAGGTGTGGCTCAGCGGATAGAGCGTTGGCCTGCTGACTCAAGGGTCCCGGGTTCGATTCCCGTCAAAGGCACATGCCCGGGTTTTGGGCTGGATCCGCAATGGGAGGCATGCAGGAGGCAGCCGATCCATGATTCTCTCTCATTATTGGTGTTTCTAGCTCCCTCTCCCTCTCCCTTCCTCTCTGAAATAAAAATATATATTAAAAATAATAATAATTAAAGAAAAATAAAAAGTCGCCCTCACCCACACTCACTGCTACGTGCCCTTCAGCCCCAATGGGGCGTGAGTGCGGGCTTGGGCTTAGATGGGTATTGTTAGCAAGAGCTTCAAAAACCAGACCAAACGTACCTGGTCCCAGGAAACACAATTTATTGAGCACCTACTGTGTGGCCGGCCCTTCTGTGTGCCTGCCCGGCGCCAGAGAGCATGTTTGACACGCGGCACCTGCCTTAGTCATCCCAACAGCCCTCGGCGGGGGCGGGGGCAGGGGCGGGGGAGGGGGGGAGCGGGGTTATCACTGTTGACCCATTTTTTTTTTAATATATTTTATTGATTTTTTACAGAGAGGAAGGGAGAGAGAGAGTTAGAAACATCGATGAGAGAGAAACATCGATCAGCTGCCTCCTGCACATATCCTACTGGGGATGTGCCCACAACTCAGGTACATGCCCTTGACCGGGATCGAACCCGGGACCTTTCAGTCCGCAGGCTGATGCTCTATCCACTGAGCCAAACCGGTTTCGGCTGTTGACCCATTTTTGAGATGACAAAACTGAGGCCCGGAGATGTTCAAGTCCCCTGTTCACAGTTACAGAGCCTGCACCGGAACCCAGGCTGTCTGACTCCAAAACCCGAGCTTCTGTTGTTTTGTTTTGAATATATTTGTACTGATTCCAGAGAGGGAGGGAGACAGAGAGAGAGAGAGAGAGAGAGAGAGAGAGAAACATCCTTGATGAGAGAGAATCATGGATCGGCTGCCTCCTGCACACCCACTACTGGGGATCCAGCCTGCAACCCGGGCCTGTGCCCTGACTGGGAATCGAACCCGGGACCACCCTTTAGTCCGCAAGCTCACACTCTATTATCCACTGAGCCACACTGGCCAGGGCCAACACCTGAGCTTTTGGCCCACCAACCACATAAAGATATGGGCTGGTGTGTGTGTGGGGGGGGGGGCGGGGGGTTGAGTTTATCATTCTCTGCCAAGATACATAGAGGGGCGGGGGGAGAGAAACACAATTAACCGCCGTGAAAACGTGTCACCGTGACTTCTGCCAGGTGGCTCCTGTGTCTGCCGGGGTCCCACGAGTGTTAGGGAACACTCACCGAGGCGTCCGCAGCCCACGGTCCCGATGCCCGGACTCCGTGGGAGCCTGGAGCCGGGGCCCGCGTGCAAGCAGCCAAGAACAGAGCTCGGCCCCCGGTGTTGATGTAGGAGCTGTGCCCGTGGACTGGGCAGGAGCCCAGAATGCTGCCAACGCCCAGACTCCTCCGGGAGGGCCACCGTCGTGCAGGGAGCAGCTGGGAGCCCTGGCCGCCCCCGCGGCCTGTCGCCCGCGCGGAGCGGGCCCTGCAGCCCCTCCATGGCACAGCCTCTGCTCCCCGCTCATCCCTGAGCGGCTCCGTGACTCCGCCTCTGACCACAGGTCTCCAGCCACACAGACTGGCTCGGGGTCCTGCTTCTGCCGCCTCCTGCAGAGCTCTCTGGGCCTCAGTTTCCCCATCGGCGAGATGGAGGCCGAAAGAGAGCCCCACCTGGCAGCCCTGTCCCGAGTAGTAACCTGGGTGCTGTGTGCCAAGTCCTAGCACAACACACAGTAGGTCTTCTCCATAAACTGCAGCTGGCACACAGCTTCCACCTTACAACCGGGTCCTCCTCGGGGACGCAGCGGCTCACCTGGGCCTCTGGCACGTCAACGCCGAGCCCAGACCCTGGACATAAAAATAGAATGGCTTGCCCTGGCTGATTTGGCTCAGTGGATAGAGTGTTGGCCTGCGGAATGAGGGGTCCCAGGTTCGATTCCGGTCAAGGGCATGTGCCTTGGTTGCGGGCACATCCCCAGTGAGGGATGTGCAGGAGGCAGCTGATCGATGTTTCTCTCTCATCGATGTTTCTGACTCTCTATCCTTCTCCCTTCCTCTCTGTAAAAAAACCAATAAAATATATTTTTTAAAAAAAGAAGAAGAAAGGGGGTTGCCCGGGGAGCCTGCTTCCTCCCTGGTGGCCACACAGCCCCCGGCCTGTTCGTCCGACCTCCTAAGTCCCTCTCAGACGCACCCACGTGCGTCCCCCTCTCCCTCCACCGCTCTAGCCCAGGCTGCTGTCGCCTCCCATCCGGACTTAGGTGTATTAGTCAGGACGGGCCGGGTTCTGCTGCAGTGACAACTGAGCCGCACCCTGAGCTTCGTGGGCAGCGGCGGGAGCGTCCAGTTCTCATCCCGCGAGAGCTCCGGGTGCGTGTCCGTGCCTTCCTGTCCAGCCGCCACCCAGATAGGCACCTTTGCAGGTGGCACCCTTGTGTCGATGAGCATGTCTGGGCGGCACCACGGCCACCCTGCAGTTGCTGGGGGGCGGAGGGAGACAGGCCCCTCGTTTGGCACACGGGGCTCAGATACACGGAGCTCATCTCAGATAGACGGATGAAGGGTCTCCTGCGTCCAGGCCCCGAGAGTCAGAGCTGGAACCCGGCCTCCCGGTTCCAGGGCCTTCGGATGAATGGACATCCAGGCCGACTGCTAACCTCAGCCATTCACCCACGGTCAAGACTCGATCTGGCCCGGCCGGCAGGGCTCAGCAGTTGAGCGTCGACCTGTGAACCAGGAGGTCAGGGTTCGATTCCCGGTCAGGGCACAGGCCCAGGTTGCAGGCTCCATCCCCAGTGGGGAGCGTGCAGAAGGCAGCCGGTCCATGATTCTCTCTCATCACTGATGTTTCTCTCTCCCTTCCTCTCTCTTCCTCTCTAAAATCAATAAAAATATTTTTTTATAAAAAAACCCAATCTCACTAACCCGGCCAAGCAAATGCAGAGCCAGCCTTTCCCCTGAAGAGTGAGCTAATTGTTTTCAACGAGGCACTTTTCCGAGTGGAGTTTTTATGTTTTCCAAATTGGGAAGTCCAACCCAGACCTGAAAATAAAAGCTGTTCGAAATTAATTTTAGAAGCGCGCGTGAATGGCATCTCTTGCTTCGACACACGGAAGCGGAAGGGCCGATGTGTCCAGGCAGGTTCCTTCGGCAAATGCCCAGAGAGGCGGCTGGAGGGAGGGGAGCGGCGGGCAGTGAGCGGGGTGACAGACGGGCAGAGGTGGGCGTGGGACTAGCCGGGTGTGACATCCGGGGTCTGGAGTCGTTCCTACGCACTAACACCGGGACCGCTCAGCGGGCCCCCAGGCTGTGGGTCAGGCCTCCTCCAAGGTTAACCCTGAGGGCTGGGGATATATATATGTGTATATATGTATATATGTATATACACACACACACACACATATATATACACAGACACACACATATACACACATACATACACAGACACACACATATACATACACACACACACATGCTTTGCCCTGGCCAGTATGGCTCAGTGGCTAGTGCGTCGGCCTGCGGACCAAAGGGTCCCGGGTTCGATTCTGGTCAAGGGCACGTACCTGGGTTGCAGGCTCCTCCCCGGCCCGGGCCCTGGTCGGGGCGCGTGCAGGAGGCAACCCATCGATGTGTCTCTCTCACATCGATGTTTCTCTCTGTCTCTCCCTCTCTCTTCCATTCTCTCAAAATCAATGGGAAAATATCCTCGGGGGAGGATTTAAAATAAATAAAATAAGTATATATGTTTTTATCGATGTCAGAGAGGAAGGGAGAGGGGGACTGAGATAAAGACATCCATGATGAGAGAGAATCACCGATCAGCTGCCTCCTGCACGCCCCCCACTGGGGATCGAGCCCACAACCTGGGCCTGTGCCCTGACCGGGAGTCGAACCGTGACCTCCTGGTTCATCGATCGAAGCTCAGCCACTGAGCCACGCCAGCCGGCCGGACAGGGCTGGGCTGGGTTTTGCCCGGGCTTTCCCGACCTCACATTACCCCCCCAGGCAGGTGGCGGGTAGAGCAGCCAGCGGCTCAGGCCAGGTGGGAGCCTGGGAGCCAGACGGGGGCTGAGCCAGGCACTCAGCTCCTAGCGGGGGGAGAGGATCATGAAGTGGGCCTAGCCCCCCTGTGCGGTCATATCAGGTGGGGGTTGGGGGGCAGGCGGGCACAGCCGGCGAGCAGGCCTTTGGGACACGCTGTGCCTGCGGCCCCACTGTGTACCAAGCACCGGGCGGGCAGTACAGCCAGGCCGGGAGGGGCCGCAGCGGGGAGCAAGCTGTGGAAGGGGTGAGAGGTCAGAAGACGCTCTTGGGGCGCCTGGCTGGGGTCAGGATGGGCTCCCCCTACAAGGGCTGCAGAGGAGAGTGGCTCCCCTGGGACCCTAAGGGTGAGGTGGAAAGGGGACCGGGGGTGTCTAGGAGGATGCAAGGAGGACCTGCATGGATGGCCCCTTAGGGAGGGAGGAGGGGAGAGAGAGGGATTCCAGGCCAGGGCATGTGCGTGCACACATATATGTGTGCGTGCACGTGCATGCACAGACATGCACACACATACGCGCACATGTGCATGCACACACATACACACGCACATGCACATACACATGTGCATGCACAGACATGCACGCACATACGCGCACATGTGCAAATACACACGCGCACACATACACATGTGCATGCACACACATACACGCACATGTGCACACACAGGCATGTGCGTATACACACGCACATGTGCATGCACAGACATGCACACACACACACCTGCATGGGACATGGGGCAGCATCTGGTAGGAGGGCTGCTGAGGCAGTGCCAGCCGGGACCGCAGCCCCCGAGGTGCCCAGCGGGGAGAGGCCGCCCTGGCTGACCTGGGCACTGGAGTGGGGCCTGGCAAGGGGCAGGGGGACCACGAGTGAGGGCACCCCCCCCCTCACCGACCCCCAGCCTCACGATATGACCTGCGAGGTGGGCGGTATCCTCCCCGAGTCGCGAAGAAGAGAAAACGCAGGAGCGAAGAGACCTAAAGAATAAACTCGAACCCCGGTCCCCATGGGACTCCCGGGAACACCGGGAGTGTTCTTCCGACAGATGCAAGTGGCAGGGTTCCATGGGGAACCGAGTTTGGGAACAGGTTCCCTTGCCGCAGGACTTGTCAGCGCCTTTACCGCGTGATGGAGCGTCGCGGGCGTGGTTCATGGAGCCCCGGGGGGGCCCACCCCCCGCTGGCCACTGTCACCACCAACATCTGCGGGGCCAAGCCGGTGCCCCCTGTGTGTGGCTCTTGCTGTCAATCAACAAAGAAGCCCGGCTCCTGCGGGCGGCGTTTCCTGGTCAGGAATCACACATTTGAGGGAACGGGAGGCCATTCAGAGCAGCTTATGCGACAGCAAGGACGGACTCTCTTGGAACCTGAGTCTCCGAGGCCTGGATATTAAGCAGCCGCGCCCACCCCTCCTCCACTCCAGTTCCCCGGTGCCCACCCCTCTGCTCCCCAGAACCGGGCCTCCTGTCGCCGAGAGGGCCTCGTTTCCGAGCGTGGCCCCCCGTCTCACCTGCCCACAGCCTCCTTCCCCTTCACACCCCAAGGCCACATCCGGGGCCCGACCGGGCGGTGGGTGCCCCGTGAAGGTTTATCATCCGGGCTCCTCTCTCTGCCTTCTCGCTGTGTGGCCTTAAGCAGGTGGCTCAACCTCTCTGAGCCTCAGACAATCATACCGGTTCCAGTGGGGGAAGGTGGGAATGCACAGGCCCTGGGAGACGAGCGTGAGAGCGTGAGAGAGGGGGGAGCGCTTGGGGACCCCCCGCGGCCCTGTGTTCTCCCTGCTTCCGTCTCGAGGGGGAGGGGCGCCCATTGGAGCCCCCCAACCCAGCAGATGACATTTCATGCTATCGCCCCAAGTATCTGTTTCCCAGGAAACAGGTGAGAGAGGGTGGCTGCGGCAACCCACAGGCTCACGCGCACACGCACGCACACATGCACACACGCACGCACACGCACCCTGGCTGCCACCCAGACTGACAGTTAACGGAAATGCAGTAATGTCAGCAGGAGCCGCCTCGGCCTGCTGCTCCCTGCCGCCCGGACACCCAGGGGACACCCAGGGATGGGGGACCAGGACGGCGCCCTCTCTGACCCATGGCCCCGCCATGACCTCTTCCGGATGGGTGGGCTGGCTTGAGGGTCCCGGCCTGCCCCCCACCCCCTGCCTGTCTCCTCTGGTTTCTCCAAGGGCCCCTACAGGCTGCCCCTAGCACATGACCGGTCACTCTGTCTCCTAGTTCCCTCTCAGCTAAAAGGCTGGCCCCTCAGCCCCAGTTTTTTCTCTTTTTTTATAAATTAACTAGAGGCCCGGTGCACGAATTTGTGCACCAGTCAGGTCCCTCGGCCTGGCCTGTGGGATTGGGCTGAAACGGGCTCTCAGACATCCCCCTAGGGGTCCCGGATTGCGAGGGGGCTCAGGCCAGGCCGAGGGACCCCACCGGTGCACAATCGGGGCTGGGGAGGGACCTGGGAGGTTGGACAGCTGGGGAGGGACCAAGGAAGGGCTCTGGGGCGTGTCTAGCCCATCTCACTCAATCCCGATCAGCCGGACCCCAGCAGCAAGCTAACCTACTGGTCAGAGTGTCTGCCCCCTGGTGGTCAGTGCATGTCATAGCGAGCGGTTGAGCGGCCTTAGCATATCATTAGCATATTACCCTTTGATTGGTTGAATGGACAACCAGACACTTAGCATATTAGGCTTTTATTATATAGGATGTTATTTTTTAACATTTTTATTGATTTCAGAGAGAGGAAGGGAGAGGGAGAGAGAGGTAAAACATCCATGATGAGAGAGAATCGTGGATCGGCTGCCTCCTGCACGCCCACACTGGGGGTCGGGCCCACAACCCGGGCAGGTGCCCTGGCCGGGAATCGAACAGTGACCTCCTGGTTCCTAGGTCGATGCTCATCGAGAGGGTGAGCGTGCTCCCCGGGCCCACGTCCCCACAGCCGCGGATAAGGAACCCGTGCCCGGCTGGGTGGCAGCGAGCGCTCTGCCAACAGCTCGCGGGGCAGGAGCCGCTGGTTCCGCGGACGCCCCGGTAACCGGAGCTCTCTTCTCGGTGCAGCATTATTTCACCGTGAACTTCAGCCACGAGAACCAGAAGGCCTTGGAGCTGCGGACTGAGGATGCCAAGGACTGTGACGAGTGGGTGGCGGCCATCGCTCATGCCAGGTGGGTCTCCCCCAGCCCCGGGGTCTGGGCACGAGTGGCAGAACCCTGATCCCGAGGGCCCGATCGGGCAGACCCCCGCCTTAGGACGAGGGAGGAAAACAGCGGAGGAGAGGAGGGGGGATGGGAGCTTGACAGAGACAAAGCTTTGGCATCAGAAGGTACCTGAGGTTCACCCTGGCTGGTGTAGCTCAGTGGGCAGAGCGTCGGCCAGGGGACGGAAGGGTCCCGGGTTCGATTCCGGTCAAGGGCACAGACCTCGGTTGCAGGCTCCTCCCTGGCCCGGACCGGGTCAGGGCGCATGCAGGAGGCAACCCATCGATGTGTTTTGATGTTTCTCTGTCTTTCCCTCTCTCTTCCACTCTTTCTAAAATTAATGGAAAAATATCCTCGGGTGAGGATAAGGAAAAAAAGAAAGAAAAGTTAAAAAAATATATATCAGTCCAGCCGATGCTGTGGTAGTGAAAGCCGAGGGTGTTTCTGGGACACCCCACCCGGTCGAGGCGAGGGTGGGGGGCAGGGAAAGTTCCGGGGACCCAGAGCTAAGCTAGGAAAGAGGACGGAGCTGGTCCAGGGAAGGGGGGGGCGGGCAGAGGATGCTTCAGACAGAAGATCTGTCTGTGCAAAGGCCCTGGGGTGTATGGGGTGGGGCAGGGGGCCAGGGCCCGTGGGAGGAAGCAGAGGTCAGAGTGCGGGGAAGGGGCTGGGCGACCAGTAGCAGCGTCCGGGGGAGACCCAGCGTTGTGCCCCTCTCCGGAGGGCAGTGGTGGGATCTCGGGGGCCGAGCGGGCCGAGTCTGACCCGCCGCCGCGGCCGTGTGCCCACAGCTACCGAGCGCTGGCCACGGAGCACGAGGCGCTGATGCAGAAGTACCTGCACCTGCTGCAGATCGTGGAGACGGAGAAGACGGTGGCCAAGCAGCTGCGGAGGCAGATCGAGGACGGGGAGGTCGAGATCGAGCGGCTGAAGGCAGAGGTGACTGCCCCGGGCCCCACGCCTGGCACCCAGGTTCCTCGGGATCAGGGGTGGGGGAGGGGAGGCCCTAGGATGGGCCGGGGGGGGGGCGGCTCCCCACCGCTGCCCTGCCAGCCTCCACCCCTGAAACCGGTGATGCTGGCCGAGTGGGACGGTCCATGGGGTCGGAGCTGGATTCAGATCCCACTTCTGACACCTAAACCTGCAACCCGGAGCGAACCCCCAACCTCTGTGTGCTGTGTGCCCCCCCTTATTTTTCTTTTAACACTAGAGGCCCGGTGCACAACATTTGTGCACTGGGGGCGGGGGGGGCTCTCGGCCTGGCCTGTGCCCTCTAAGCCAGTAGGCGGACATCCCCCAAGGGGTCCTCAGTGCTGCCTGGAACCTGCCTCTGGCTGAGCAGCGCTCCCCCTGTGGTGGCACTCCTCCTGCGTTGAGCATCTGCCCCCTCGTGGTCAGTGAATGTCATAGCAACCAATCCTTCCACCGTTCAGGCAATTTGCATATTAGCCTTTTATTATATAGGATATTTGTATTGACTTCAGAGAGGAAGGGAGAGGGAGAGAGAAACATCCATGATGAGAGAGAACCATGGATCGGCCACCTCCTGCACGCCCCACGCTGGGGACCGAGCCCGCAACCCGGGCCTGTGCCCTGACCGGGAATCGAACCCTGACCTCCTGGTTCCTAGGTCGACGCTCAGCCACTGAGCCACGCCAGCCGAGCATCTGTGCCTCCCCTTCTTATGGGCTTTTTTTTTTTACATCTAACCCTCAAGGCTGCGAGGTTATGTCTGGGTAGATTCCTAGTTTCTGTGACGACACGCACATTGAGTCAGCCTTCCGTGTTACCAGTCCAAGGCTCCGGGGGAGGGCGCTGCATGGCTTCTGGGCCTGCCGGCACCCGACCGCAATGCCCTTGTCACCCCCAGGCGTCCGTGCCTGGGGAACCCTCCCAGGCTCAGAGGCCCCCTCCTGGGGACTCCCTGCCCTGCCCGCCCCCCAGCCTGGCACATAGTAGGTGCTCAATAAGGGCGTTGGGCACATAGTAGGTGCTCGGTCAGGGCGCCGGGCTCTGAGGTGGGCACCAGAGAAGCAGAGGTCTGACTGTGGGTCACGGGGCGCAGTCGGCATGAGCATAGAGCTCAGGGGCTCCCGGCTCCGGAAGTGAGTCATTTCGTGGCCGACGTGGGTGTGGGCTGGTGTCGCTTCTGCCCTAAAGGGACTCGGGGGTTGGATTCGGGGGTTTGGAGGGCAGAGAAGGGGCGGGCGCAGGGGTGGTTGTGAGCCTGTGCGGGAGCGGAAGCCCATTTGTGGGAATTTCTTTTTTTTTTTTTTTTAATGTTTTTATTGATCTCAGAGAGGAAGGGAGAGGGAGAGAGAGAGAGAAACATCCACGATGAGAGAGCATCATGGATCAGCTGCCTCCTGCACGCCCCACACTGGGCATCGAGCCCACAACCCGGGCCTGTGCCCTGACCGGGAATCGAACCGTGACCTCCTGGTTCATGGGTCGATGCCCAACCCCTGGGTCCATTTGTGGGCGTTAGGAGCAATGTTTCCAACTGAGCGCCTCGCCCTCGGGGCAGAGACTCTGCAGGGCCGGCTGGTGGAGCTCTAGGGCCACCGTGGCTCAGTGGCTCTCGCACACGCACACCCCGCGGGGCGCCTGTCCGCTCTGGACCGGCTCCAGGACGCGGAAGCACAGAGCCCACGGCCCGGGAGGTGGCCGCCAGGTGGCAGGAGGCACCGAGAAGCCGGGGAGTGACAGGCGGCCCCGTGACAAAGCAAGGTCTTACCAGGTCAGAGCTGGGAGGGCTCTGAAGACATGGAGGGCCTCAGGTCACCATCCGCACTGGAGGCCGGGCCCAGACCTGGACCTTGCGGCTCAGACGCCCTGCAAGTTACCTCTCCCCGCGGCGAAGGTCAGCGGATTAAAGGGTGCACGTTAGGCCCGGCCGGCGTGGCTCGGTAGTTGAACGCTGACCTATGAACCAGGAGGTCACGGTTCGATTTCCAGTCAGGGCACATGTCCTGGTTGCAGGCATGTGATCCCAGCAGGGGAGCGTGCAGGAGGCAGCCCATCCATGATTCTCTCTCATCATTGATGTTTCTCTCCCTCTCTCCCTTCCTCTTTAAATCGATAAAAATATATATATAAAAAAAAAAGCCAGTCTTGGGGGAGAGGGGGGAGACAAGTGGGCAACTGAGACTCAAGGTACACACCATCCCTTCTGCTCAAATTCCTCCTGTGCCAGAGCCACCTGTTGGGCTCCTATCTGCCCTGCAAAACCTCTTGTGGAAAGCCCTTCCCATTTCCGCGGGGGCAGCCAGAGCTGGGCGCTCGCCGGCGAGCTGGGCTGTGAGCCAGTCCCAGCTCCCCACGGCCTCCACGGACGAGGTCAGCAGGGCAGCTCCGGATGCCACGCCAGCAAACCAGGGTCCAAAGCCGGCCCATCCACCCCCAAGGGGGCCTGCCAGGGTGAGAGCAAGGCTGGCTCCCTGAGCTCCCCGGGGCTCCTCCCAGGGGTGGGCCCTGGGTGGCCCAGACCCCTGGAGGGCCCCCTCCCTGCTGGCTCCCCGCTTTGCAGAGCTCTGCCCGCCCAGCCTGATGCTTAACTAAGGCTCCGGGCTGCCCGCTTCGCTGAGCACAGAGTGGAGAGCCTGGCCTAATTACATCTATTTTTTGACCTGGTCCCTGCTGAGTGGGTGTCCTGGAATACCTCTTCCCTTAGAGGAGTGCCACTGATTTTAAATACATACACACGCACACACATGTACGCACACATACACGGACACACGCATGCACACGCACACACACGTCACCCAACTAAAGGGAAAAGGGTGCCAGGCGCAAATCCCAAAACTTGTGAAGAGCCCTAGCCGGCTTGGCTCAGTGGATAGAGCCCGGCCTGCAGACTGAAGGGTTGCAGGTTCGATTCCGGTCAAGGGCACAGGCCTGGGTTGCGGGCTCAGTCCCCAGTGGGGGGGTGCAGGAGGCAGCTGATCGATGATTCTCTCTCATCATTGCTGTTTCTGTCTCTCTCTCCCTTTCCCTTCCTCTCTGAAATCAATAAAAATATATTTAAAAAAAAAAAAAAAAAAAAACTCGTGAAGAAAGCAGACTACCAGCCCCGGCCGACATGGCTCAGGGGTTGAGCGTCGACCTAGGAACCAGGAGGTCAGGGTTTGATTCCCGGTCAGGGCACAGGCCTGGGTTGCGGGCTCCATCCCCAGTGGGAGGTGTGCAGGAGGCAAGTGGTCGATGATTCTATCTCATCATGGATGTTTCTCTCGCTCTCTTCCTCTCCCTTCCTCTCTCAGAAATCAATAAAAACATATTTTATTTTTTAAAATATATTTTACTGATTTCCGAGAGAGGAACGGAGAGGGAGAGAAAGAGAAACATCAATGATGAGAATCATGGACAGGCTGCCTCCTGCACGTCTCCCACTGGGGACTGAGCCCGCAACCCAGGCACGTGCCCGGAGTTGAATTGAACCCGGGACCCTTCAGTCCGCAGGCCGACGCTCTATCCACTGAGCCACACTGGCCAGGGCAATAAAAACATATTTTTTAAAAACTGGCTAAGATGGCAAACTATGTTGCAGACATCTGACCCCAATAAAAACCCAAACGTAAAGGCAGCCATAGTTGAGGCATCGGGCACAGATCCAGGCCCGGCTCCCAGGGCACAGGGGACAGGTGCTGCCTGCAGCCCAGGGAGCTGAAGGGCATTGCCCAAGGTCACTCGGAGCCAGAGCCCAGCAGCCTGGGACGCAGGTGGGCTGGTCCCCGCCTCCGCCCCGCTCAGATGTCTGGCTCAAGGACCTCCCACAGAGCCAGGGGCCTCAGCTTCCCACGCGGCCGTGACCCTCGGGGCGGCTGACCTCTGTTTCTTCACAGATCGCGTCCCTGCTCAAGGACAACGAGCGGATCCAGTCCACCCAGACCACCGTGACCAGTGACCCCGGCGACGAGGACAGCGACATCAAGAAGATTAAGAAGGTCTGTACCGCCCAGCCCTCTGCCCACCCGTGGGCCAGGCCTGGAGTCCAGTGGCCCACAGGCTCAGAGGCACCCAGCACCTTGCCCGTGACCTTGCACTCCCGAGCCCTGGTCCCCGAGTGTGCGCCCTGGTCCCCGTGTGTATCCCCTGGTCCCCGCATGTGCGCCCTGGTCCCCGAGTGTGAGCCCTGGTCCCTGCTCACCTTGGTCCCCGCGTGTGCGCCCTGGTCCCCGCCTGTGCGCCCTGGTCCCTGCGTGTGCGCCCTGGTCCCCGTGTGTGCGCCCTGGTCCCCGCGCGTGCGCCCTGGTCCCCGCGTGTGCGCCCTGGTCCCCGTGTGTGCGCCCTGGTCCCTGTGTGTGCACCCTGGTCCCCGCGTGTGCGCCCTGGTCCCTGCTCACTTTGGTCCCCGCGTGTGCGCCCTGGTCCCTGCTCACTTTGGTCCCCGCGTGTGCGCCCTGGTCCCTGCTCACTTTGGTCCCCGCGTGTGCGCCCTGGTCCCTGCTCACTTTGGTCCCCGCGTGTGCGCCCTGGTCCCTGTGTGTGTCCCCTGGTCCCCGCGCGCCCGAGGGTGTGGGGCAGGCACTGGGTGGTCCCGCCCTGGGCGGGGTGGGGGGCTCCCTGCCCACCCCGTCGACCCCGCAGCACTGAGGCCCCGCCCCGCACGCCCAGGTGCAGAGCTTCCTGCGCGGCTGGCTGTGCCGCCGCAAGTGGAAGACGGTGATCCAGGACTACATCCGGTCGCCGCACGCCGACAGCATGCGCAAGCGCAACCAGCTGGTGTTCAGCATGCTGGAGGCCGAGGCCGAGTACGTGCAGCAGCTGCACATCCTGGTCAACAACTTCCTGCGCCCGCTGCGCATGGCCGCCAGCTCCAAGCGGCCGCCCATCACGCACGACGACGTCAGCAGCATCTTCCTCAACAGGTGGGCGGGCCCCAACCCCCACGCCAAACCCCCACTCCAACCCCCACCCCAAACCCCCCACCCGGTGCCCCACCGCGGGGGCCGCACCCGCGCCGGCCTCCCGGGGACCCCGGCGCGCACAGCCGCGTCCCACCCGGTGCGGAGGTGGGCGCAGAGGAGGAAACCGAGGCCTGGGAGGAAGGCCGGCGCCCAGGCCACGTGGAGGAAGCCACGCCCCCCAACCGTGTGGATTGGGGGGCAGGAGGGCAAAGGGGGCCCCCACGGTGTACGTCTAAGGGCTGGTTCTGAGCGCGGCCAGGATCGCGCCCCCTCCCCCCATCAGGGGACATGTGTCCATGTTCGGGGACGTTTTAAAAATATTTTTTTTTTATTGATTTCAGAGCGGAAGGGAGAGAGAGAGAGAGAGAGAGACATCCATGATGAGAGAGAAACATCAACATGGACCGGCTGCCTCCTGCACGCCCCCCACTTGGGGATGGAGCCCCAATCCGGGCCTGTGCCCCGAGGGGAACCGAACCCTGACCTCCTGGTTCATGGGTCGATGCTCAGCCCCTGAGCCGCGCGGCCGGGCCCCTCTGTGGCAGCAGCCACCACACTGAGTGGTGGTGTCCTTCGTGCCTGGTCCCCACGGGTGTGCGATGGTGCTGTGGGCAGAGGCAGGGCCGTGGAGGCAGCTGCCCCCAGATGCACAAATCAGCGGCTCCCCTCACACCGGCCAGGGACCCCCCAGCTTCCGAGAGGCCACACCGTAAGCGTGTGAGACCTTGTGGGCCAGTGGGGCTCTGTCAAAACTGACCATTCAGCCCCGGCCGGGCAGCTCAGTCGGCGAGAGGGTCTGTCACGAAGCACCAAGCTTTCGGGTTCGATCCCCGGTCAGGGCGCAGACGAGAATCCACCGACGAATGCATCCGTCGGGAACAACAAATCAATGTTTCTCTCTCTCTCTCCTAAATCAATACATTAAAAAGAAAAAAAAAAACTGCCCTGGCCGTGTGGCTCAGTGGATAGCGTGTCGGCCTGCAGACCCACGGATCCCGGGTTCGATTCCAGTCAAGGGCACATACCTCCATCGCAGGCTCCTCCCCGGCCCGGGGTGCCCTGGTCGGGGCGCGTGCAGGAGGCAGCCCATCGAGGTGTCTCTCCCACATCGATGTTTCTCTCTGTCTCTCCCTCTCGCTTCCACTCTCCCTAAAAATCCATGGAAAATACCCTCAGGGGAGGATTAAAAAAAAAAAAAACCTCGCCCTGGCCAGCGAGTGACAACGGGTTCGACCCCAGGTCTCGCCTGTGATGCCCCAGCCCCTCGGGGGGCCTCCCTCCCGGGCGGGCGACCCCAACGCTCTGATGTCTCCTCTGGAAACTCCTAGTCCTTTTTGAACAGGGGGCTCCCGTATTCCCTCCGCTCCGGGCCCCCCCAAATTACAGTCCGGGGGACCCAAGGGGTTTTCATAGCAGGTCTCGCTGGGAAAGGGGTTTGCTGCTGGAGTCTCCCCGGGACCCCCGAGCTGTGTACACCTGGGGGGGAGGCACCCCGGGGCAGGAGCTCTGGGGGTCCCCCCTGACCCCCCCTTTTCCCTCCAGCGAGACCATCATGTTCCTGCACCAGATCTTCTACCAGGGCCTGAAGGCGCGGATCTCCAACTGGCCCACGCTGGTCCTGGGTGAGTCCCGGCCCCCCATCCGCGGGGTCCCCCCCTCCAGGGCCACCCTCCAGGCCGGGGCACGTCCCTCCTTCCGGGGGGGACACCCAGAGGCCCCTGAGGAGCCCCCGGAAGCCCTGAGAGGGATCCGGGAGGACAGACAAGTCGGACAGAAGAAGCTGTTACTGGAGGAGGTGACAGCATCTCCCGTTTATAAATAACTGGAGGCCCGGTGCAGGAATTCATGCACAGGTGGGGTCCCTCGGCCTGGCCGGTGATCGAGGCCTATTGGGGGGCTGGCCGGCCTGGGGGAGGGGCCGTGAGAGGTTGGCTGTGGGAGCGCACTGACCGCCAGGGGGCAGCTCCTGCCTTGAGCATCTGCCCCCTGGTGGTCAGTGCACGTCATAGCGACCGGTCGTTCAGGTCATACAGTTGTAATGGTCCCTTAGGCTTTTATATATATAGATGTCCGTGTGCCCGTGGCTCTGCCTCCCAGGACCCCGCTGTGCACGGGGTTTCCTTCCAGGGCCTCTCTGTGCGTGGGTCTCAGGACTGTTGTCCCCCCCCCCCTGGCCCCCCATTTTGCGTGATTGTGAACGCACTGCATACGGGATTCGGGTCTTGCTGTGGGCATTTGTAACGGGTCTGCGAGGCGGGGTGCACGGCACAGCACCCCCTACACCTGTCCCCCGGGCCACGTGTCAGACTCGACAGGGCCCAGCTCTCCAAATACGGTGTGCTCAGTGGTTAGAGCGCCGGCCCATGGACGGAAGGGTCCTGGGTTCGAGTCCAGTCACGGGCGTGTGCCTTCTTGGCAGGCTCAATCCCCGGCCCTGGTCGGGGCGGGTGCGGGAGGCAACCAATTGATGTGTCTCTCTCCCATCGACGTTCCTCTCTCTCTCTCTCCCCCTTCCCTTCCGCTCTCTCTTAAATATCAATGGGGGGGGATTAACAAAAAGATATCTGAGGTTCTGGTGGGACCCCTACGTCGGGGGCCTCCTCCCTGGCCAGCGTCGCCTCCAAAGGCAGGGTCTCTCTGGGGGGAGGGGCCTGGGGCACCTGTCTGTCTCCGGGGGGAGGGGCTGCCCGCTGCCCCCCGCCGACCCGGCTGACCCCGCCGACCCGGCTGCCCCCGCCGACCCCCGCCGACCCCCGCCGACCCCGCTGCCCCCCGCCGACCCCCGCTGCCCCCGCCGACCCCCGCCGACCCCGCTGCCCCCCGCCGACCCCGCTGACCCCCGCCGACCCCGCCCCCAGCCGACCTGTTCGACATCCTGCTGCCGATGCTGAACATCTACCAGGAGTTCGTGCGCAACCACCAGTACAGCCTGCAGATCCTGGCGCACTGCAAGCAGAACCGCGACTTCGACAAGCTGCTCAAGCACTACGAGGCCAAGCCCGACTGCGAGGAGCGGACGCTGGAGACGTTCCTCACCTACCCCATGTTCCAGGTGTGTCCCCCCCCCCCATCCCAGGTGCGTCCCTGCCCCCCACCCCATGTTCCAGGTGCGTCCACCCCCACCCCCATCCCAGGTGTGTCCTCACCTACCCCATGTTCCAGGTGCGTCCCCCCGCCCCCCATCCCAGGTGTGTCCTCACCTACCCCATGTTCCAGGTGCGTCCTCCCCCACCCCCATCCCAGGTGCGTCCCCACCCACCCCCATCCCAGGTGCGTCCCCCCCCACCCCCATCCCAGGTGCGTCCCCCCCCACCCCCATCCCAGGTGTGTCCCCCCCCCACCCCCATCCCAGGTGCGTCCCCCCCCGACCCCCCATCCCAGGTGCGTCCCCACCTACCCCATGTTCCAGGTGCGTCCCCACCACCCCCATCCCAGGTGTGTCCCCACCCACCCCATGTTCCAGGTGTGTCCCCCCCACCCCCATCCCAGGTGCGTCCCCACCTACCCCATGTTCCAGGTGTGTCCCCCCCCCACCCCCATCCCAGGTGCGTCCCCACCCACCCCATGTTCCAGGTGCGTCCCCACCACCCCCATCCCAGGTGCGTCCCCACCTACCCCATGTTCCAGGTGTGTCCCCCCCCCACCCCCATCCCAGGTGCGTCCCCACCCACCCCATGTTCCAGGTGTGTCCCCCCCACCCCCATCCCAGGTGCGTCCTCACCTACCCCATGTTCCAGGTGCGTCCCCCCCCCACCCCCATCCCAGGTGCGTCCTCACCTACCCCATGTTCCAGGTGCGTCCCCCCCACCCCCATCCCAGGTGCGTCCCCCCCCCACCCCCATCCCAGGTGCGTCCTCACCTACCCCATGTTCCAGGTGCATCCCCCCCCACCCCCATCCCAGGTGCGTCCCCCCCACCCCCATCCCAGGTGCGTCCTCACCTACCCCGTGTTCCAGGTGCATCCCCCCACCACCCCCATCCCAGGTGCGTCCCAGCCCCCCATGTTCCAGGTGTGCCCTCCCCCCACCCCCCATCCCAGGTGCGTCCCAGCCCCCCATGTTCCAGGTGTGCCCTCCCCCCACCCCCATCCCAGGTGCGTCCCAGCCCCCCATGTTCCAGGTGTGCCCTCACCCCACCCCCATCCCAGGTGCGTCCCAGCCCCCCATGTTCCAGGTGTGCCCTCACCCCACCCCCCCACCCCAGGTGCGTCCCAGCCCCCCATGTTCCAGGTGTGCCCTCACCCCACCCCCCCACCCCAGGTGCGTCCCAGCCCCCCATGTTCCAGGTGTGCCCTCACCCCACCCCCCACCCCAGGTGCGTCCCAGCCCCCCATGTTCCAGGTGTGCCCTCCCCCCACCCCCATCCCAGGTGCGTCCCAGCCCCCCATGTTCCAGGTGTGCCCTCACCCCACCCCCCATCCCAGGTGCGTCCCAGCCCCCCATGTTCCAGGTGTGCCCTCCCCCACCACCCCCATCCCAGGTGCGTCCCAGCCCCCCATGTTCCAGGTGTGCCCTCCCCCCACCCCCACCCCAGATGCGTCCTCACCTACCCCGTGTCCCAGGTGGGCCGCCCTGTGGGGCTCCCGTAGCCACGCAGGGAGAGCCCAGGCCCTGCCATGCCTGCTCGGGGCTGGAGGACAGCGGGGCTGGGGGAGGGTGCCCCACAGCGCAGGCGTGGTGGGAAGGCCGGGGCAGCTCCCTCAGGGGCCCTGTCCCTCCTGGCCCCAGGCACCCCAGGCCCTGCCCCTGCAGGTGTCCTCGGAGCTGAGCGAACCTTCCCAATGCTGCCCTGTCCCTCCGTCCCTCACCCCCCGCCCCCCGCCCCCCCAGATCCCCAGGTACATCCTGACGCTGCACGAGCTCCTGGCGCACACCCCCTACGAGCACGTGGAGCGGAACAGCCTGGACTACGCCAAGTCCAAGCTGGAGGAGCTGTCCCGGTGAGCGCAGCCCGACCCCACCCGGGTGCCCCCTGACCCCCCGCCCCGGGGTGCTGGGCCCACAGGGGAGCTCCTGCTCAGGGCAGGATTCGAGGTGACGGAGGGCGGGGGGAGCAGTGCCTGGTTCACAGCCCAGGCCCACGTGGGCGGAAGGCCCAGCTCACTCGGGGTCAGGTCCCAGGCAGGGCCACCTCCTCCATCTCCGGTGTCAGCATGTCCCGGGGGGGGGGGCCTGGGGGCGGGCCTTCCTGTGCCCAAGGCCCCCATCACCCCAGACCGTGTCCAAGGGGGACACGCCAAGGCCCCTCTCAGCCCCTGAAGCCTGGGGGCCTCCTGCCGGGCAGAGGGGGGCAGGGGAGACCAGGGAGGGGGCGCTGCCCACCCCAGGCCGCAGGGTCGCCGCCTGCACCCCGGTGGCCCGGTGGCGGGGGAGGTGAGCAGGAGGGTCCGGCCCCTGGGCGTGTGTTGAAGCTGGAGTTGCTGACGGGTCCGACGTGGGGAGGGAGACAGGCCGAGTCAGGGCCGGGTGAGCAGACGAGAAGGGTGGGGGAGGGTGTGCAGGGAGGAGGGACCACGAACCCGGGTACCAGATCCCACACACACGTTCCAACGGGGGCTCCCGGCCCAGAGGGACGCCTGACCCAGGGCACCTGTCACAGGGCGGGCACAGGTGCAGGCACAGGGCGGGCACAGGTGCAGGCACAGGGCGGGCACAGGGCGGGCACAGGTGCAGGCACAGGGCGGGCACAGGGCGGGCACAGGTGCAGGCACAGGGCGGGCACAGGGCCGGCACAGGTGCGGGCACAGGGCGGGCACAGGGCAGGCACAGGTGCAGGCACAGGGCGGGCACAGGGCGGGCACAGGTGCAGGCACAGGGCGGGCACAGGGCGGGCACAGGGCAGGCACAGGTGCAGGCACAGGGCGGGCACAGGGCGGGCACAGGTGCAGGCACAGGGCGGGCACAGGGCGGGCACAGGTGCAGGCACAGGGCGGGCACAGGGCGGGCACAGGTGCAGGCACAGGGCGGGCACAGGGCGGGCACAGGTGCAGGCACAGGGCGGGCACAGGGCAGGGAGCACCTAGCTGCCCAAGCATGTGGCCTAAGAAGCTGACCGGGTCCCCCAGGGCCCCCGCGTGCAGCCCACTCTGTGTCCTCTCGGATCAGGGGCTAAGGTGACCCGCCTCCCTCCCTCATGTGCCGGCACCGCCCTGGCCGGGTTGCTCAGTGGATAGAGCCCCGGCCCTCGGACTGAAGGGTCCCGGGTTCTGTATCTCGGATTAGGAACCAGCTGTGTGTCCAGCGTCCCTCCCACACCGGCCTGAACCTACAAGTTCACCGAGGTCAGACTCAGCTGAACTAGAGCTGCATCGCCAGGCCCTCCCGTAATGAGCCCGTTTAGAGCCGGGATCTTAAAAACCAACATAGAAGAGGGTTCCTGGGGAAAAAAAAAAAAAAATACCAAGGCCCTGAGACGGAGTCGGCGGGAAACTTGTTCAGACCGTCGCTCAAAAACGACAAACCAGCCCTGGCCGGTGTTGCTCAGTGGATAGAGCGTCAGCCTGCGGACTGAGGGGTCCCGGGTTCCATCCCGGTCCAGGGCACAGGCCCTGATTGTGGGCTCCATCCCCAGTGGGGGGGCGTGCAGGAGGCAGCCGATCCATGATTCTCTCTCACCATGGATGTTTCTATAACTCTCTCTCCCTTCCTCTCTGAAATCAGTAAAAATATATTTTTAAAAAGTGACAAACTGGCCAAAACCGGTTTGGCTCGGTGGATAGAGCATCGGCCTGCGGATTGAAGGGTCCCAGGTTCGATTCCGGTCAAGGGCATATACCTTGGTTGCCGGCACATCCCCAGTAGGAGGTGTGCAGGAGGCAGCTGATCGATGTTTCTCTCTCATCGATGTTTCTAACTCTCTATCCCTCTCCCTTCCTCTCTGTAAAAAATCAATAAAAATATATTTAAAAAAAAAAAAAAAGTGACAAACTGGTTTCTGAAACCAAGTTTGCACAGTTGGCCACGAACTTGTGTGTTCCGCCTTCACAAATGGGCATTTTTTTTCCCCAAAAAAAGTGAGTGAATGCTGCCGCCCTGTGGACAGGAGCGGTATTGCAGGGACAGAAAAGAGGGGGGACTTGATCTGTTTCTCAGACGGGGACGCACGCAGCCAAGTCCCCTCCCAGCCCCGGCAGCACCTACAAAACCCACCCAGTGGGTTTGTCCCTGCGCCGGCGGCACTGCCGTGGCCTCTGACAATAAGCCAAGCCCCAGCCAGGATTTTTTAAAAAAAACAGCCAAAGCCCGGCCGGTGTGGCTCAGTGGATAGAGCGTCGGCCTGCGGACTGAAGGGTCCCGGGTTCGATTCCGGTCAAGGGCATGTACCTTGGTTGCGGGCACATCCCCAGTGGGAGATGTGCAGGAGGCAGCTGATCGATGTTTCTAACTCTCTATCCCTCTCCCTTCCTCTCTGTAAAATATCAAAATACATTTTTAAAAAATATAGCCGAAGCCCAGCTGGCATGGCTCAGTGGTTGAGCGTCGACCCAGGAACCCAGAGGTCATGGGTTCGATTCCCGGTCAGGGCACAGGCCCGGGTTGCGGGCTCGATCCCCAGGGTGAGCCGTGCAGGAGGCAGTTGATCCATGATGTTTTTCTCTCACCCGTGTTTTTATCTCTGTTCCTCTCCCTCCCTCTCTCTCTAAAAGTCAACTTAAACGTTATTTTAAAAAATAATAAGTTTAAAAACAGCCATATAAGAGAATTCAGTGGGGATGGGACCACAAGTATAGAAGCCCTCAGGAGGGGTGAGAAGGGAGAGGGAGAGAGAGAGAAACATCCATGATGAGAGAGAACCATGGACCGGCTGCCTCCTGCACGCCCCACACTGGGGATCGAGCCGGCAACCTGGGAATGTGCCCTGAGCGGGAATCGAACCCTGACCTCCT
Organism: Myotis yumanensis; assembly: GCF_028538775.1. Classification (NCBI taxonomy): domain Eukaryota; kingdom Metazoa; phylum Chordata; class Mammalia; order Chiroptera; family Vespertilionidae; genus Myotis; species Myotis yumanensis. The sequence goes on along the minus strand of NW_027223771.1, from coordinate 10,489,746 downwards.
AGTTCCTAGGTCGGCGCTCAACCACTGAGCCACGCCGGCCAACTTCCCTCCCCGACGCACCGGAACCCACAGAACTAAGTAAAGTCATTCTTGCCTGAGCCGGCTGCATTGCCGGGTTCTCCAACAATAAGCCATCCCGGAGCCAGGATAAAGGAAACAGCCCCATGAAGGGCTCAGAAGGGGGAAGGAGTAAGTGCAAAGGCCCTGGGGCACGTCTCCAGATTTCTCCTCCCCCGCCACCCCCCAATGACCCACTGCTTTCCTCAGGCTCCTGGGAACTCATGGAGGCTCTGAGCAAAGTCCAAGACGCTGGCCCTCTTACCCAATAGTCTTTGTAAAAAGCAGGTCGATGGCGCCACCTCGTGGACACAAGCGAAATGCAGCCATCAGAACAGGGATAGTTGTCCGTGTTCTCAGACTGGGGGGGAGCTGTGTCCTATTTCTCTCTCAGACGAGCCAGAATTCACAGAAATAACTGAAGTTGGTGCTCCCCGAGCCAGCTGCGGTGCCCTGTCCTCCAGAAATAAGCCATTCCAGACCCATTATTAACGAAAACGGCCGCATATAGAGCATCGAGGGGCACTGCACAGGACGTGCAAAGGCCCTGGGGCAGAAATGAAGCCGGTTTCTTCTGTGGGTGGACAGGGCTGGTGGTCAGATGGACGAGGGGCCAGTTAATGAACTAGGGACGTCTCCTGTACGTCCATCTTCCTCCCCCTGCTGCTGTCTCTGCCTCCCACGTTTCAGACTTTTAAATCCCAGAGGCCAGCGTCTTAGCTGTTCACCCCCCATCTCCTTTTCTCGGACACATCGCCCGCCTCCTGGGCTGTGGGAGACAATATGAGATCAGACCTCAGTGCCCAGCACACTGGGCTCTTTCCTGCTCCCGACCCCTTTGTGGGGGGCCCCGCTGAGAATTGGGGGTGCCAGGCTTTCTCCCCAGACCTGGCTGGGCCCGGCACCCCTCCCTCCCGGGGCGGCTGCCCGAGCTGCGTCCGACCGCGCCACCCCCCCCGCCCCCCGTCCGTCCCCCAGGATCATGCATGACGAGGTGAGCGAGACAGAGAACATCCGGAAGAACCTGGCCATCGAGCGCATGATCATCGAGGGCTGCGAGATCCTGCTGGACACCAGCCAGACCTTCGTCAGGCAAGGTGGGCCCTGCGCCAGCCCGGGCTGGGGGGGCGGGGGGCTCGGCCTCTCTGGCTGCTGTGGCTCCCGCGCCTGCCAGCGTGACCGCGGGTCCCCAGGGCTGGGGGGAGTGGCCGCGGGTCCCCAGGGCTGGGGGGAGTGACCGCGGGTCCCCAGGGCTGGGGGGGAGTGACCACAGGGTCCCCAGGGTGGGGGGAGTGACCACAGGGTCCCAGGGTGGGGGAGTGACCGCGGGTCCCCAGGGTGGGGGGAGTGACCGCGGGTCCCCAGGGTGGGGGGAGTGACCGCGGGTCCCCAGGGTGGGGGGAGTGACCGCGGGTTCCCAGGGTGGGGGGAGTGACCACAGGGTCCCCAGGGTGGGGGAGTGACCACAGGGTCCCCAGGGTGGGGGGGAGTGACCTCGGGTCCCCAGGGTGGGGGGGAGTGACCTCGGGTCCCCAGGGTGGGGGGAGTGACCGCGGGTCCCCAGGGTGGGGGGAGTGACCTCGGGTCCCCAGGGTGGGGGGAGTGACCTCGGGTCCCCAGGGTGGGGGGAGTGACCACGGGTCCCCAGGGCTGGGGGGAGTGACCACAGGGTCCCCAGGGTGGGGGGAGTGACCGCGGGTCCCCAGGGTGGGGGAGTGACCACAGGGTCCCCAGGGTGGGGGAGTGACCGCGGGTCCCCAGGGTGGGGGGAGTGACCACAGGGTCCCCAGGGTGGGGGAGTGACCGCGGGTCCCCAGGGCGGGGGAGTGACCTCGGGTCCCCAGGGTGGGGGGAGTGACCTCGGGTCCCCAGGGTGGGGGGAGTGACCGCGGGTCCCCAGGGTGGGGGGGAGTGACCTCGGGTCCCCAGGGTGGGGGGAGTGACCTCGGGTCCCCAGGGTGGGGGGAGTGACCGCGGGTCCCCAGGGTGGGGGGAGTGACCGCGGGTCCCCAGGGTGGGGGGAGTGACCACGGGTCCCCAGGGCTGGGGGGAGTGACCACAGGGTCCCCAGGGTGGGGGGAGTGACCGCGGGTCCCCAGGGTGGGGGGAGTGACCTCGGGTCCCCAGGGTGGGGGGAGTGACCTCGGGTCCCCAGGGTGGGGGGAGTGACCACGGGTCCCCAGGGCTGGGGGGAGTGACCACAGGGTCCCCAGGGTGGGGGGAGTGACCGCGGGTCCCCAGGGCGGGGGGAGTGACCGCGGGTCCCCAGGGTGGGGGGAGTGACCGCGGGTCCCCAGGGTGGGGGGAGTGACCACAGGGTCCCAGGGTGGGGGAGTGACCACAGGGTCCCCAGGGCTGGGGGGAGTGACCTCGGGTCCCCAGGGTGGGGGGGAGTGACCTCGGGTCCCCAGGGTGGGGGGGAGTGACCGCGGGTCCCCAGGGTGGGGGGAGTGACCTCGGGTCCCCAGGGTGGGGGGAGTGACCTCGGGTCCCCAGGGTGGGGGGAGTGACCACGGGTCCCCAGGGCTGGGGGGAGTGACCACAGGGTCCCCAGGGTGGGGGGAGTGACCGCGGGTCCCCAGGGCGGGGGAGTGACCGCGGGTCCCCAGGGCGGGGGAGTGACCGCGGGTCCCCAGGGTGGGGGGAGTGACCGCGGGTCCCCAGGGTGGGGGAGTGACCACAGGGTCCCCAGGGTGGGGGGAGTGACCGCGGGTCCCCAGGGCGGGGGAGTGACCGCGGGTCCCCAGGGTGGGGGGAGTGACCTCGGGTCCCCAGGGTGGGGGGGAGTGACCTCGGGTCCCCAGGGTGGGGGGAGTGACCGCGGGTCCCCAGGGTGGGGGGAGTGACCGCGGGTCCCCAGGGTGGGGGGAGTGACCGCGGGTCCCCAGGGTGGGGGGAGTGACCGCGGGTCCCCAGGGCGGGGGGAGTGACCACAGGGTCCCAGGGTGGGGGAGTGACCACAGGGTCCCAGGGTGGGGGAGTGACCACAGGGTCCCAGGGTGGGGGAGTGACCACAGGGTCCCAGGGTGGGGGAGTGACCACAGGGTCCCAGGGTGGGGGAGTGACCACAGGTCCCCAGGCTCCGTCCCGGCTCCTCGTCTTCCTGTTTCTTGTTCGTCCCCCTGGGCCGGAGCCAGCCCCTCCCCTCCCACCCCCATCAGCCTCCTGCCAGCCTCTCCCGGGGGTCCGAGTCCTGAGGGCTTCCTGCTGCCCAGGCCTGGCCCTGGCCGGGGGGCCACGGGGTGCCACACGGCGCCTCTCTGATCCACCCAGCCCTGTCCCCCCCCCCTGGCCCGGGGGAGGGGCTGGGGGGCCGCTGCCAGGACTGGGGTCGCCCTGATCCTAAGCTCAGTCCCACACTCCACTCCCATGGTGCTCAGAGGCCAGGGCCACCCTGGAGACGGGGTCAGCCAGAGGTCAGGGGTCAGCCAGGGGTCAGTCAGGGGTCACCCTGGAGATGGGGTCAGCCAGGGGTCAGTCAGGGGTCACCCTGGAGAGGGTTCAGCCAGGGGTTAGCCAGGGGTCAGAGGTCAGGGATCAACCTGGAGATGAGGTAAGTCAGTAGTCATCCAGGGGTCAGCCAGGGGTCAGTCAGGGGTCAGCCAGGGGTCAGTCCAGAGATGGGTCACCCAGGGGTCAGCCGGGCCTCTCCCCTCTGCCCGCAGGGTCCCTCATCCAGGTGCCCATGTCCGAGAAGGGCAAGATCCCGCGGGGCCGCCTGGGGTCGCTGTCCCTGAGGAAGGAGGGGCGAGCGGCAGTGCTTCCTGTTCTCCAAGCACCTGATCATCTGCACGCGCGGCTCCGGCGGGAAGCTGCACCTGACCAAGGTGAGGGGGGGGGTGGTGTGGGGGGGGGCGGGGGGGGCTGCCCCTGACCAAGGTGAGCAGGCCGGGGGGGGGGGGCTGCCCCTGACCAAGGTGAGCGGGGGGGGGGGGGGGGGATTGGCCTGACCAAGGTGAGGGGGGGGGTGGGGGGGGCTGCCCCGACCAAGGTGAGCGGGCCGGCGGGGGGGGCGGGGGGCTGCCCCTGACCAAGGTGAGCAGGCCGGGGGGGGGGGGGGCGGCTGCCCCTGACCAAGGTGAGCAGGCCGGGGCGGGGGGGGGGGCTGCCCCTGACCAAGGTGAGCAGGCCGGGGCGGGGGGGGGGGCTGCCCCTGACCAAGGTGAGCAGGCCGGGGGGGGGGGGCGGCTGCCCCTGACCAAGGTGAGCAGGCCGGGGCGGGGGGGGGGCTGCCCCTGACCAAGGTGAGCAGGCCGGGGCGGGGGGGGGGCTGCCCCTGACCAAGGTGAGCGGGCCGGCGGGGGGGGCGGGGGGCTGCCCCTGACCAAGGTGAGCAGGCCGGGGGGGGGGGGGCGGCTGCCCCTGACCAAGGTGAGCAGGCCGGGGGGGGGGGGGCGGCTGCCCCTGACCAAGGTGAGCGGGCCGGGGGGGGGGGGGGGGGTGGGCCTGACCAAGGTGAGCGGGCCGGGCGGGGCTGGGCTCTCGGCATCACTGTCCGGACCTCGCACCCGGCACCTGGCCCCCCCGAGCCCCGGTATGTGGGTCCGCACAGTGGGGCTGAGAACCCCTCCGTCGGAAAACCCCGAATCCTCGATCCCCAGTGGGGGGCGTGCGGGAGGCGGCCGGTCCATGATTCTCTCTCATCACGGATGTTTCTAAGAGAGAGAAACATCAGTGGATAAAGCCAATAGAAACGCATGTTTTCAACGCCACTGGGAGTAGAACACGCCGTGGCTGCCCCCGGTCAGGGCCCCGGCCGACCCCTGGGCCGCTCTCTTGCAGAACGGGGTGGTGTCCCTCATCGAGTGCACCCTGCTGGAGGACCCGGAGAGCACGGAGGAGGAAGGTCGGTGTGGGAGCTGCTCGTGCATTCACACGCGTGTGCACACACACACGCACACGCATATACACACACACTCACTCACCTGAAGGCTGGGCCCGGACATGGTCCTGGGGGGGGGTGGGGGAGGCCCCCCCTGGACCCGGGAAGCGGCCACACGCCTGTGCCCCGGATGCCCCGCCCCCCCCCGCGCGGGCAGAGATTAGGGGCCCGGCCCAGCCAGGCCCACGCTCACTGGGCTGCCTGCGTGTTTTGCACCCTGAAGCCAAAGGGTCCGGCCAGGACATGGACCACCTGGACTTCAAGATCGGGGTGGAGCCCAAGGAGGCCCCGCCCTTCACCGTCATCCTGGTGGCCTCGTCCCGGCAGGAGAAGGCAGCCTGGACCAGCGACATCAGCCAGGTGAGCCCGTGACCCGTTCCCCAGAGCCTGGGCCCTCCAAGCCTCAGCCCTCCACGCCTGAGCCCTCCATACCTGGACCCCTCCACCCCTGAGCCCTCCACCCCTGAGCCCTCCACCCCTGGACCCCTCCACCCCTGAGCCCCTCCACTCCTGGGCCCCTCCACCCCTGGGCCCCTCCACCCCTGAGCCCCTCCACCCCTGAGCCCCTCCACCCCTGGGCCCCTCCACCCCTGAGCCCCTCCACCCCTGAGCCCCTCCACCCCTGGGCCCCTCCACCCCTGAGCCCCTCCACCCCTGGACCCCTCCACCCCTGAGCCTAACCCTGAGCCCTCCACCCCTGAGCCCTCCCCCCTGGGCCCTCCACCCCTGGACCCCTCCACCCCTGAGCCCCTCCACCCCTGGGCCCTCATCCCTGGGCCCCTCCACCCCTGAGCCCTCCACCCCTGGACCCCTCCACCCTGAGCCCTCCACCCCTGGACCCCTCCACCCTGAGCCCTCCACCCCTGGACCCCTCCACCCCTGGGCCCCTCCACCCTGAGCCCTCCACCCCTGGACCCCTCCACCCCTGGACCCCTCCACCCTGAGCCCTCCACCCCTGGACCCCTCCACCCCTGAGCCCTCCACCCCTGGACCCCTCCACCCTGAGCCCTCCACCCCTGAGCCCCTCCACCCCTGGGCCCTCATCCCTGGGCCCCTCCACCCCTGGGCCCCTCCACCCCTGGGCCCCTCCACCCCTGAGCCCTCACCCCTGAACCACTCCACCCCTGGGCCCCTCCACCCCTGAGCCCCCCCACACCTGAGCCCCCCCCACGCCTGGGCGGTTCCGATGGACAAGGCTTGTGTCCTCCAGGCCGGCCGTCCATTCCCTGGGCCGCCCACCAAGCCGGGTCTGGGAACCCCTGCCTCTGGGTCAGCCGCCCTGTGATGCATGTCGGGGCTGTGGCAGGAGCCGGGCTGGGGAGGGTCCAAGAGTGCGGGCTGCAAAACTGGGGTGCAGGGGGTCCCAGCCTTGACCTCCCACTGCACCACCTGTCTGCTGCACCCCAGTGACGCCCACTGCCACCACGTGCATCCTTGAAACCAGAGGATTCTGGGATATGACCCAATGCAGCCCCCTCCCCCCTTCCCCCAGCCAAGGAGGAACCCTCTCCGGGCGGAAACGTGGGCTTGGGGCAGAGGAATGAAAGGGAAAAGGTCACACTTTTCTCTGGGTCCGTGTGGGTACTTCCCATTCAGAGCAGACTTTGCAAACAGCCCAGCCTCAGTTTGTCCCCATTTTGCAGGTAGACAAACTGAGGCTCAGGCTGTCAGGGGAACCCCCACAAGGTCCCTGAGCAGGGGCCTGGCTTCTGACCAACATTCATGGGTGGCTATGCATCGACCCTGCCCCTGCCCGGACGCACGGGGCCCTCGGGGGCCAGGCACCTATATCGCAGGGGGAGGAGACCATGTGCATGGCTCTCGCTGGGCGGAGCCCCCGCTGGGCCGGGTCCCGGGATGGGGACGGAGGCTCTGACTCGGGGCCCCCTGTGCTTCCAGTGTGTGGACAACATCCGGTGCAACGGCCTCATGATGAACGCCTTCGAGGAGAATTCTAAGGTCACGGTGCCACAGATGATCAAGTGAGTGCCCCTGACCCGTCGGCCCGGCCGCGGGGCCACACGTTGCGGCAGGGACGCTGGGCCGGCCGTGCTGGCTCCAATACCCAGTTTTCGTCTTTTGGGTATTTGTTGTCTGTTTTGAGTTTATATCTGTTGGGGTTTTGTGGGTTTTGTTATTATTACTAGAGGCCCGGTGCACAAAAATTTGTGCACTCGGGAAGGTCCCTCAGCCCGGCCTGTGCCCTCTCGCAGTCTGGGACCCCTCAGGGGATGTCCACCTGCTGACTTAGGCCTGCTCCCTGGGGGATCAGGCCTAAGCTGGCAGTCAGACATCCCTCTGGAAGCCCGGCAGCCCTCGGGGGATGTCCACTTACCAGCGGGGAGCAGACCTAAGCTGCAGTCGGACATCCTTAGTGCTGCTGAGGAGGTGAGAGAGGCTCCCACCACCACCGCTGTACTGGCAGCCGTCAGCCTGGCTTGTGGCTGAGCAGAGCTCCCCCATGTGGGAGCACACTGACCACCAGAGGGCAGCTCCTGCATTGAGCATCTGCCCCCTGGTGGTCAGTGTGTGTCATAGTGACCAGTCATTCCCAGTCGTTCTGTTGTTAGGGCCAATTTGCATATTACCCTTTTATTATATAGGATAGAGGCCTGGTGCATGGGTGGGGGCCGGCTGGTTTGCCCTGAAGGATGTCCCAGATCAGGGTGAGGGTCCCGCTGGGGTGCCTGGCCAGCCTGGGTGAGGGGCTGATGGCTGTTTGCAGGCTGGTCAAGCCCCCCAGTGGGGACCCTCACCCCATGGGGGTGTGGCCAGCCTGAGTGAGGGGCTAAGGGCTGTTTTCAGGCTGGCCACACCCCCTTCAGGGTCGGGGTCCCTACTGGGATTCCTGGCCAGCATGGGTGAGGGGCTGATGGCTATTTGCAGGCTGACCAAGCCCCCCAGTGGGGACCCTCACCCCATGAGGTGTGGCCAGCCTGGTTGAGGGGCTGATGACCGTTTTCAGGCTGGCCACGCCCCCCGGCAACCCAAGCTCCCAATCTCTCCTTTTTTTCTTTTTTCTGGGATTTATTTATTTTCTATAATTGAAACTTTGTAGCCTTGAGCATAGCCCAGGGCCTGCCAGGGCAGGTGGGAAGCTTGGCTTCCTCCATCGCCAGGGGCAACCCAAGCCTCCTGCTTGCTCCAGCTCCATGGCCGCTGCCATCTTAGTTGGGTTAATTTGCATACTTGCTCCTGATTGGCTTGTGGGGTGGCTTTGCTTGTAGTGGAGGGATGGTTAATTTGCATGTTTCTCTTTTATTATATAGGATTATTTATTGATTTTAGAGGGGTGGGGGAGAGAGAAACATCAATGTGTTGTCCCACTGATGGATGCGTTCATTGCTTGATTTTTGTATGTGCCCTGACCGGGGACCGAACATGCAACCTTGGAGTGCAGGGACGACACTAACCCACTGAGCCACGCGGTCAGGGCTAGTTCATGTCTATTTGGAAGACGGCTTTGGCTCAGTGGGTTTTTGCATGAGGCTGTTTAAAATATAACAGTGGAGCCCGGCTGGCGTGGCTCAGTGGTTGAGTGTCAACCTATGAACCAGGAGGTCACGGTTCGATTCCTGGTCAGGGCACATGCCCGGGTTGTGGGCTCCACCCCAGTGTGGGGTATGCATGATTCTCTCCCATCATTTTTTTAAGTATACATATCCTATATAATAAAAGCCTAATATGCAAGTTGACCGAAATGCGGAATGACCAGTTGCTATGACATGCACTGACCACCAGGGGGCAGACGCTCAATGCAGGAGCTGCCCCCAGCCCGCAGGCCCCAGGCCAGCCAAGGCAGGTGCCAGCAGGGACACCCCCCCCCCATCACCCTGCCACTTGCCCCACACATTGGCCCTGATCACCGGCCAGGCCTAGGGAACCCTACCTGTGCACAAATTTGTACACCGGGCCTCTAGTGTGTGTGTGTATGTGTGTGTGTATGTGTGTATTTTTTTTTCAGAGAGGAAGGGAGAGGGAGAGGGAGAGAGAGAAATATCAGTGATGAGAAAAATCATGGATCGGCTGCCTTCTGCATGCCCCCCATGGGGATCGAGCCGGCAACCCGGGCTTGTGCCCTTGACTGGGAATCGAACCCAGGACCCTTCAGTCTGCAGGCCGACGCTCTATCCACTGAGCCACACCAGCCAGGCCTCTCTCACCACTGATGTTTCTATCCCTCTCCCTTCGTCTCTGAAATCAATAAAAATGTTTTTAAAAAAATAATAATGATAGTGGCCGGTTTCTAAGATTATCGTTGCCAAAAAAATAAATAAGTCGCAGCCCCTTCTTCCTCTCGGTGTCCTTCTCCCAAAGTTCTCCTTGTTCCATGAGCAGCCCGTCTGTCTGTCCGTCTGTCCGCCCTGGCTGTCAGTGCATCGGAGACAGCGATGCCCGGTGGCGAGCCCCTCCCCCGCCCCGGCCCTGTGTGACCCGGTGCCCCTCCCCCGCCCCCCGCAGGTCGGACGCCTCGCTGTACTGTGACGACGTGGACATCCGCTTCAGCAAGACCATGAACTCCTGCAAGGTGCTGCAGATCCGCTACGCCAGCGTGGGCCGGCTGCTGGAGCGGCTCACCGACCTGCGCTTCCTCAGCATCGACTTCCTCAACACCTTCCTGCACTCCTACCGCGTCTTCACCTCCGCCGCCGTGGTCCTGGACAAGCTGATCGCCATCTACCGCCGGCCCATCAGCGCCATCCCCGCCAGGTGGGCGCCGCCGCCTCCCGCAGAGCCACACTCTCCCCCCCCCCCCCCCCCCCGGGCCCCGGAGCGGCCTGAGCAGAGGAGGCAGGCACCCCCAGAACCAAGCCGAGCGGCGGGGGGTGTGGGGTGTGGGGCTGACCCCTTCCCTCGGGCTCCCGGGTGGGGTCCGCTGCAGGCAGACACCTGCTCTGTCCTCCACCGTCTCACCTCTCAGCCCCTCCGTGAAGCTGGGCCCACCCCTCTCCAAGGGTCAGAGTTCCACACCTTCCCCATTGAAGAAAGAAAGAGCCTGGCCCGGCCGGCCTGGCTCAGGGGCTGAGCGTCTACGTAGGAACCAGGAGGTCAGGGTTCGATTCCCGGTCGGGGCACAGGCCCAGGTTGCGGGCTCCATCCCCAGGTTGGGGGGTGCAGGAGGCGGCCGATCCATGGTTCTCTCTCATCACTGATGTTTCTCTCTCTCTCCCTCCCTTCCTCTTGGAAATCAATACAAATATTTAAAGAAAGAAAAAGGAAGGGATGGAGGGAAGGAGACTGGGAACGTATTCCCGCTCTCTGAGCCCGCATCCTGCTCTGAGGAGAAGTGGGGTCCCTCTGTGGGGTCCCACAGAGGAGTCCGTGGCTGAGGGGGCGCCTGCACCCGGGACCCTGGTCTCACTGAGCCCGAGGGTGCCCGGCCGGCCGAGTCTGGGGGACAGTGTGGACGCTGTGCTCCCCATGCCCCCAGGCACGACATGGGGCTGGAGCTGGGCCCCCGGCTGTCGGGGCAGGCCTCCTGCACGACCCCACCTGCCAGGGCCCCGGGGAGGCCAGGCGGGTCCCGAATGCAGCCAGAGCCATGAGGAGGACCAGGGCCCCCCACCCGCGCCCACTGTCCACCAGCTCAGGCCCCACGGGCGGCTCTGACCTCGGCACCAGCCCCCCAGAGCCCCTGAGAGCAGGAGAGACCCCGTCCAGGATGGGCACGTGCCCGGGGGCCCAGCAGGCATGGGGGACCCCGACCCCCTGCCCGGGCCACGCCGACCCTCCTCCCTCCCCCTGCCACCCCCCCCCACCGCAGGTCGCTGGAGCTCCTGTTCGCCAGCGGCCAGAACAACAAGCTGCTGTACGGGGATCCCCCCAAGTCCCCGCGCGCCACCCGCAAGTTCTCCTCGCCGCCCCCGCTGTCGCTCACCACCAAGACGTCCTCGCCCAGCCGCCGGCGCAAGCTGTCCCTCAACATCCCCATCATCACGGGCGGCAAGGCCCTGGAGCTGGCCGCGCTCGGCTGCGGCTCCAACGGCTACTCCCCCGTCTACTCGGCCGTGGCGCCCCTCGGCAAGGCCGCGCTGGACACCGGCAAGCTCTGCCTGTCCGGCGGCTTCGCCAGCAAGATCGCCGACGAGGCCGAGGCGGCCGCCGAGAAGCCCGAGGAGCCCTCGGCCCCCGGCAAGCAGAGTGAGTGGCGCATGGGACCACGAGATGGGGGGGCAGGCGGAAAGGCAGGGGGGGCCTCCGAGTCCCTGGGGTGTCGTCTCCACAGGGGACACATCCGGGGCCAGGCCACAGTCACCACCAGACTAGTCCCGCCCTCCAGACTGTGTGTGTGCATGTATGTGTGTGCATGCAAGTGCGTGTGCATGTGCTTGTGTGTACACGTGCCCGTGTGCACGCATACCTGTGTGTGCTTTGTGTGCGAGTGCATGTGCATGTGTGTATATATGGTGGTGTGTGTATGGGTGTTCGTGTTTGCACACATGCTTGTATGTTCATGTGTGTGCTTTGTGTGCGCGCATCGTGTTTGTGTTTGCATACGTGCTTGTGCTCGTGTGTGTTGTGTGTGCATATTTGCATATGTGCTTTGTGCGTGTGCACGTGTATTTGTGTTTGCATACATGCTTGTGTGTACAAGTGTGTGTGCGCACACATGTTGGACACCATTTTCTGAAGAGAAGGCCTGGCGTCCCGTGAGCTCTCTAACGCGTCCAGGTTCAACTCCGCTTGCTCTGTAGTTGGGGAAACTGAGGGCCGGAGAGGCCCTTTCTGAGCAGGACCCCCCCGCCTCCACGTGGGAGCTGATCTCTCCGTGTACCCCGCCAGCTTCCCCCACATGCCTGATCACGGGTCTCCCCGGATCGGGGAGCCTGTGAGTTCCTGGCCAGGCCCCGGTGCACGGGCCGGTGGGAAGCCCGGCTCCCCGGGCAGGTGTTCGCGCACACACCCGCGCTGCTCCCAGTGTGGCCCGTGGACCAGCCGGGGGCGCCCCCTGGGAGCCTGTCGGCCACGCAGGCCCCGGCCCGGCCCTCTGCTCGGACTCTGCGGCCAGCGCGCTCCCAGGGGGGCCCGGCAGGTGTGAGGGGCCCCGGGAGGGCAGAGCCGCCGGGAGGTCACAGCGCCCGCTCCCACGTGCAAGGGCGGAGGGGCCCGAGGGAGCCGCTCACGCTTCCCGCACGGAGAACCCCCCACGAATTCTGTTTCATCCGGAACTCCAGGCCCGAATCCAAAAATCGGGGACCGTCTGGGAGACCTCAGGCCGTCGCCGCCCCTCCCAGGCTCCGACGTCTCCGTGAGGGAGGAGTCGGACACGGACCAGACCCAGAGTGACGAGGCCGACCCCGAGACGTCGCCCACCAAGTCCCCGACGACACCCAAGACCGTCAGGAGCAAAAACCCCTCAGGTACCGCTCACCAGGGTTCGATTCCCGGTCAGGGCACATGCCCGGGCGTGCGGGGCCGGGCAGGGACCAGGTGGCTGGGCAGGAGAGAGAGAGAGAGAGAGAGAGAGAGAGAGAGAGCCAGTGGGCCCCACGCCCTGTAACCCGGGGTGACCATGGGGCACCCTGGCCCCAGACAGGATGCGCAACCCGCCCCACAGGGGACGGGAGGGCCAGCACCCAGGGCCACTCCTGGGAGCCCCATCGAGGGGCCCGGTTATTCCCATTTTTCTTCTTTTCCTTTTTTTAATTTTTTTCAGAGGGAGGAAAGGAGGAGGGAGAGAGAGAAACATCCATGATGAGAGAGAATCGCCAATCGGCTGCCTCCTGCACCCCCCACACTGGGGATGGAGCCCGCCACCCGGGCATGTGCCCTGACCGGGAATCGAACCCTGACCTCCTGGTTCACAGGTTGACGCTCAACCACTGAGCCACGCCGGCCGGGCCTAACAGGCATTATTGATAGCATCTGCAGACAGAGCTTTTTGTCCGGTCCCAATGCCTCCTTTCACCTTCACATGCCCCCTTGAGGGCGTGTTCCTACCCCCACTATCCAGAGATTGATTGCCTCCTGAGACCAGAGAGGTTAAGTAGCTACCCGAGGCCACACAGCACGTAGGGGAGGACGCGGCGTGCAGGGCTCTGTATTCCGCCGTGCCCGGCCTGTGCCCGGCTGGATCTCAGCGGCAACTGGGTCTGGGACAGAAGGGAGAGGCGGGGAGATGGCGGGGAGATGGAGAGGGTGGCACGGGGGCGAGGGGGAGGAGGGGGGGCGGGCAGGGCACACACCCCTCCCCAGCTCAGCCCTGTCCCCGCCCTGGGACCCTGGCCTTCCTTCCTCCCCAGAGTTCCCCCTCTTTTCCTACAACAACGGGGTGGTCATGCGGTCCTGTCGCGAGCTGGACAACAGCCGCAGCGGCCTGTCGGCGGCCTCCGCCTTCGCCATCGCCACCTCGGGCGCCAACGAGGGGACCCCGAACAAGGAGAAGTACCGCCGGATGTCCTTGGCCAGCACAGGTGCGGGGTGGGGGCTCGCTCCCGGGGCCCTTCCTGCCGCCACCCCCCTCCTCGTGGGCAGCCTGTGCCCGAGGGAGGCCTGCTCCCCACGGCGCCCGGGCACCCCCTCCCACCCGCGCACGTGGGGTGCCCCGGTGGGCGGGGACGGGCTCTGCCCGCCAGGCCCGGGGTAGGAGGTGAGGCGAGTGGGAGGCGGGTTCCGGGTCCCCGTGACCCCCTGCTCTGCGCCGCCAGGCTTCCCCCCGGACCAGAGGAACGGAGACAAGGAGTTCGTGATCCGCAGGGCGGCCACCAACCGCGTGCTCAACGTGCTGCGGCACTGGGTGTCCAAGCACGCGCAGGTGGGCGGGGCCGGGGCAGGTGGGCGGGGCCAGGTGGGCGGGGGCGGGCACTGGGTGTCCAAGCAGGTGCAAGTGGGCGGGGACAGGATAGGTGGGCGGGGCCTGTCACTGGGTGTCCAAGCACGCGCAGGTGGGCGGGGCCGGGGCAGGTGGGCGGGGCAGAAAGTGGGTGGGCGGGGCCGGGCACTGGGTGTCCAAGCATGCGCGATGGGCGGGGCCTGGATAGGTGGGCGGGGCCTGGCACTGGGTACCCAGCACACAGGTGGGCGGGGCTGGGACCGGTGGGCGGGGCAAGGGATGGGTGGGCGGGGGCGGGCACTGGGTGTCCCAGCATGTGCAGGTGGGCGGGGCTGGGGACCAGTGGGCGGAGCCGGGCACTGGGCGTCCCAGCAAGCGCAGGTGGGCGGGGCCATGGGCGGGACGAGGGACGGGGGGGGGGGGCGGTGGGCACAGATCTGGGGAGAGGGGGCGGTGGGGGCAGCGGGCGGGGAAGCCAGGGCGCCAGCTGCCGTCTCAGATCCCGCGGAGGGGACCAGGGACATTCAAGGGCAGGCGCACCCCAGCCTCTGGGACGTGGGAAGCAGGGCTGCCGGGCTCCTGTCTCGGGTGCAAGGAGGGTCTGCCTCCCAGGGCCCCGCCCAGCCCCGGGCTCCCAGGCACCGGCAGCCACGCGTGAGCCTTTCACGGAAGGTGTGCGGGCGCCGCAGGGGCCCGGTGAGAAGGGAGTGAGGGGGCGCCTCCGCGGGTGGGACTGGAAACCGCCGCCTCCCCGGGCCTGAGCCGGGACCCCTCGGGCAGCTGGGACGGAGCGGCCACAGCCCACGCCTCTCCCGCAGGACTTTGAGACCAACAAGGAGCTCAAGAGCAAGGTGGTTGGCTTCCTGGAGGAGGTGACGCGCAACCCCGAGCTGCTGACCCAGGAGCGGAAGGCGGCCGCCAACATCGTGCGGTGGGGCCTGGGGCTGGACGAGCTGGGACGGGCTGGGGGGCTGGGATTAGCCGGCCACTGAGGGGTGGCCAGCAGCCTGGGGCGGTCACCCCTGGAGCAGCCAGGCAGGAGAGCCTGCAGGGCGTCTGTGCAGGGGCCGGCGGGGCTGCCCCGGAAGAGAGGTGGGTGCCTGGAGGCCAGGTGGGTGCAGACAGCTCATCTCCGCGTCTGGCCCCCAGGACTCTGACGCAGGAGGACCCCGGGGACAACCAGATCACGCTGGAGGAGATCACGCAGCTGGTGAGCCGGGCCTGCCCTGCCCCCGCCCGCTGCCCCCCAGGCCTCCTGAGCAAGCACAGCCACCCTGCCCAGATCCTGCCCCCTCCCCAGGGCAGCTCAGGGGCTCGTGCTGGAACCCACCCTCACCGCTGGGGCGGGAAGGGGGTTGCACAGACACGGCTCCTCGCAGACTGGCCCTGGGAGAAGGGGTCGCCCTGCACCTCCCTGCAGGGGAGCGGCTGCCCTGGGCCCCTGCCCCCCAATGGGGTCCGGCTGGACTGTTCACCCCTCGAGGGCAACAGCCTGAGACTCTGCCCGACCAAGTGCCCCTGAGCTGCCGGGCCCTGGGAGCCCGTGTGCGGCACGTCCCGCTTGGAGGAGGCCCCGGTGGCCTCAGAGCGCCTTCTTGCGTGAGGGCTCCGCCAAGCCCTGCGAAGGGGGAAGGAGGCTGTACCCCAACCCTGCCCCCCGCCCCGCCTCTGCTCCCAGGCTCACCCTCTTTCCTAGGCCCCAGCAAAGGGAGCAGAGGGAGCCCTGGCCGGTGTGGCTCAGTGGATAGAGCATCGGCCTGCGGACTGAAGGGTCCCGGGTTCGATTCCGGTCAAGGGCACATGCCTTGGTTGCCGGCACATCCCCAGTGGGGGGCTGTGCAGGAGGCAGCTGATCGATGTTTCTCTCTCATCCATGTTTCTAACTCTCTATCCCTCTCCCTTCCTCTCTGTAGAAAATCAATAAAACATAAAAAAAAGAATAACTATTAAAAGAATATAGGTTATAAAAAAGAGGGGGGGGGAGCCGAGGGGGCAGCCTGCGCCTCCTGCCCAGCACACCATCTCCCAGCCGGGCCTCCCAGCCACACCCCTCCATCCACCTGCCCTCCCCCGCCCCGGGATCCGTGGCGATCCCCTAGGGAAGTGTCTGGAAGCCAGGAGGTGGCCTGGGGGGGGGGGGGGGCGGCTCAGCGGGGCTACCGGGGCTAAGAGCGGACCTGGCCCCCCTCAGGCCGCGGGCGTGAAGGCCGAGCCCTTTGAGAACCACTCGGCCCTGGAGATCGCGGAGCAGCTGACGCTGCTGGACCACCTGGTCTTCAAGAAGATCCCTTACGAGTGAGTGAGTGGGCGGGTGCTGGCCTCCCCCCCTTTCTCCTCCCCCCCCCCCCAGATGACAGCCTCGAAAGCAGAGGGATCGGAGGGCCGCCTGACCGCTCCGTCCTGGGGGCCCTCCGTCTCCTGCAGGGAGTTCTTCGGACAAGGCTGGATGAAACTGGAGAAGAACGAGAGGACGCCCTACATCATGAAAACCACGAAGCATTTCAACGACGTGAGTGTGGGCGGTGGCGGCCCTTTCTCTCTGGTTTGGCCCCCGCAGGAGCCGCGAGGGGCTGGGCGGAGAACGGACACACACACACACACCCCACACCCCACACCCCACACCCCCCGCCCCATCCCTGCTCCTCTGAGCAACTTCCTGGTGAGACCACTCACATGAGGGAAGGAGATTGGGAGGGACAGGGTGAGGGAGAGAGACAGAAACATCCATGATGAGAGAGAATCACCGATCGGCCGCCTCCTGCACGCCCCACACTGGGGATGGAGCCTGCAACCCAGGCCTGTGCCCTTGACCGGGAATCGAACCCTGACCTCCTGGTTCGTAGGTCGACGCTGAGCCACTGAGCCCCGCCGGCTCTTCCGTTTCTTTCTGACACAGTATACGCTCCTCCGTGGCGGGTTAACCGTGGCCTGAGACTGGTTCATCTCCTGGCTCAGCCATTTCTGCTGTTTCCGGTCCCTCCGGCCTCAGGTCCTCTCTCTGCCTGACAGACTGGCGAGCACCTCCTTCAGGGCCAGCACCCGGGAGGGCGAGGCAGGCAGGTGCCCCGGGGCGGATCCCAAGGAGCCGCCACCCTTCCCGTGGCTGTTGCTGCCCCACCAGCGGCCTCCAGTCCAGGCCCCTAAGACAGTGCATCTCATTCTTGGATTTAGTGAGAGGCCTCCCCTATGTCCCCATTTAGGATAACGTGCGTCAGGCGTTGCGTTTGGAAAATGGCGTCTTGCCCTGGCCAGTGTGGCTCAGTGGATAGAGCGTCGGCCCTCGAATGGAGGGGTCCCGGGTTCGATTCCGGTCGGGGCCGCATGCCCGGGATGAGGGCTCCATCCCCAGTGGGGGGCGTGTAGGAGGCAGCCGATCAGTGGCTCTCTCTCATCATGGATGTTTCTGTCTCCCCCTCTCCCTTCCTCTCTGAAATCAATCCTATATAATAAAAACCTAATGTGCAAATCGACTGAACGGCAGAACCACCGGTGGAAGGACTGGTTGCTATGATGCACACTGACCACCAGGGGGCAGGCGCTCAACACAGGACCTGCCCCCAGCCTGCAGGCCCCAGGCCAGCCAAAGTGGGTGCCAGCAGGGCCCCCCCCTCCCCGATCGCCCCCCCAGTCACCCCACAGATGGCCCTGATCACCGGCCAGGCCTAGGGACCCTACCCATGCACGAATTTCGTGCATTGGGCTTCTAGTAAAAAAATATTTTTAAAAAAAGAAAAGAGTCCTAACCGGTGTGGCTCAGTGGATAGAGTGTCGGCCTGTGAACTCAAGGGTCCCAGGTTCGATTCCGGTCAAGGGCATGTACCTTGGTTGCGGGCACATCCCCAGTGGGGAGTGTGCAGGAGGCAGCTTGATCTAGGTTTCTCTCTCATCCATGTTTCTAACTCTCTATCCCTCTCCCTGCCTCTCTGTAAAAAAATCAATAAAATAGATTTTTTTAAAAATAAAAGAAAAATGGCATTTCTATATTTCCCTTTGGGAATCTGACCTTTTTCTTCATTATTCATACCTGTGTTAGCCTTCAGTGCCTGTTTTTTACTTGTTTGTTTTTCATATCCCGTCCTGCCTGCATCCCAGGTGATTCACAGATTCCCGCCGGTGGTTTGAAGATAATCGGTTTCCCCTGTATCCTCTCCTCGGTCTGCCTCTTACTGAGAAAAGCTTTTCATGCCGGTCTGTGGAGTCCTCAGCTGCTCTTTCGGGATTTTCAGATCGTCCGCAGATCCCGGTGACCTGTCCCCTTGACGACACTCCTTCCTCTCACCCTTTTTTTTTTTTCTTGTCGTATCGCATGGGCTTCAAGATCAGTAACCTGATCGCGTCCGAAATCATCCGGAACGAGGACATCGGCGCCC
This sequence comes from Myotis yumanensis, assembly GCF_028538775.1. Classification (NCBI taxonomy): domain Eukaryota; kingdom Metazoa; phylum Chordata; class Mammalia; order Chiroptera; family Vespertilionidae; genus Myotis; species Myotis yumanensis. The sequence goes on along the minus strand of NW_027223771.1, from coordinate 10,471,664 downwards.
GGGCGAGCGCCATCGAGAAGTGGGTGGCCGTGGCCGACATCTGCCGCTGCCTGCACAACTACAACGCCGTCCTGGAGATCACCTCCTCCATGAACCGCAGCGCCATCTTCCGGCTGAAGAAGACCTGGCTCAAAGTCTCCAAGCAGGTGTGGGCGGGCGGCTGGGGCTGGGCCAGGGCAGGGAGTCCAGGGCGCTGGACACTGGGCAGCCGTAGGTGGACGAAGGACAGAGTGAGGGCCAGCACTCCTGGGTACCACAGAGGCCCTCTCCTCCTGCATCGCCTGGGACCAGGTAGCAGGCCCCCCGGCGTGGTACGGGGGCCCGGGCGTCCGTAACTCCCACTTGAAGAATGAATACCCCAGCCCTAGCCGGCTTGGCTCAGTGGATAGAGCGTCAGCCTGCGGACTGAAGGGTCCCAGGTTCCATTCCAGCCAGGGACACATACCCGGGTTGCAGGCTCGATCCCCAGTGGGGGGTGTGCAGGAGGCAGCCGGTCCGTGATTCTCTCTCATCACTGATGTTTCTCTCTCTCTCCCTTCCTCTCTGAAATTAAAAAAAAAAAATGAATGAATGAATACCCCAAAGTGGGGACTATAAGGGTGTGACTGTTGGTCCCAACAGTCTTCTCCTTGAGCTGGGACAAGCGTGGGGGCTTCGTGGGGACCCCAGCCCACACCTGGGACATCCTGCCGGTGGCTGAGATGGTGCCCGGGGATCCCGAGGCCCCTCCGCAGGACCCTGACCTCCCCAGGCCCCTGCCCACCAGAGCACCAGTCGGTCCCTGCTACCCACCGGCCAGCTGGCCATCTTCAGTGGGGGCTTGATCTTGATTTCTTCAAAACACAGTGTTGAAGACCCAGAGGCGGGTCCCGCCTGGGGCCTGAGTGTCCTGCCTGGGTCCGAGGGGCAGTTCTGAAAGCTGGGGGTGTCCTTGGCACCTGGGGGGGTGCCCCAGCCACAGCCACAGCCACGGCGGGCATGTGTGCAGGGGCAGGACGGGCACCACAGAGGCCAGGGCCGGCCTCCAGGGCCCCGGTGCCTTTTTGTCTTGTTCTATTTGTTAATCCTCCCCCGGGGATATTCTTCCATTGGTTTATAGAGAGAGGAAGGGAGGGGAGAGACAGACAGAAACATCGATGGGTTGCCTCCTGCATGTGCCCCCACCAGGGACAGCGATCAAGCCTGCAATCGGGGTACGTGCCCTTGACCGGGAATTGAACCCGAGACCCTTCGGTCAGCGGGGCAACACGCTAACCACCGAGCCACACCGCCAGGGCGCCTGGTGACTTTCCTTAATTCCTGAATGTGGGCGGGGTCCCGATAGAGGAACGTGAAGGTGTGAGAAGCCCGTCACTTCCTCTGCGGGCCAGCTGCCCGGGATGACCCCCGGGTCCTCCTCCAACCTCCGGGTCTCGGGGTCCCTCCGCGCCCCACTTCCCTGTGTGTGCGCACAAGGGTCCTCAGGAGTTCGGGGGTCCCGGCTCCCAGGCCCAGGAAGGGCACGAGCCGCTGAGTCCACCTGCCCACGGAGGGCAGAGCACCTGGTCCTGGAGCCGCCTTCGAGGCACAGGGCGGGGAGTGGGGGGCGCGCGGAGTGGGGGGCGCGCGGAGTGGGGCTGCGGGGAGTGGGGGCGCGTGGAGTGGGGGTGCGGGGAGTGGGGTGCGCGGAGTGGGGGGCGCGCGGAGTGGGGGCGCGCGGAGTGGGGGCGCGCGGAGTGGGGCTGCGGGGAGTGGGGGCGCGTGGAGTGGGGGTGCGGGGAGTGGGGTGCGCGGAGTGGGGGTGCGGGGAGTGGGGTGCGCGGAGTGGGGGTGCGGGGAGTGGGGGGGCGCGGAGTGGGGGGTGCGCAGAGTGGGGGCGCGCGGAGTGGGGGGCGCGCGGAGTGGGGTGCAGGGAGTGGGGGCGCGCGGAGTGGGGCTGCAGGGAGTGGGGGCACGTGGAGTGGGGCTGCGGGGAGTGGGGGCGCGCAGAGTGGGGGTGCAGGGAGTGGGGGCGCGCGGAGTGGGGGTGCAGGGAGTGGGGGTGCGGGGAGTGGGGTGCAGGAAGTGGGGGCACGCGGAGTGGGGGCGGGCGGAGTGGGGCTGCGGGGAGTGGGGGCGGGTGGAGTGGGGCTGCGGGGAGTGGGGGCGCGGAGTGGGGCTGCGGGGAGTGGGGTCACGCGGAGTGGGGTGCGCGGAGTGGGGGTGCGGGGAGTAGGGTGCGGGGAGTGGGTTGCAGCGAGTGGGGGTGCAGCGAGTGGGGGTGCAGGGAGTGGGGGCGCGTGGAGTGGGGCTGCGGGGAATGGGGGGAGCGCGGAGGGGGGCTGCGGGGAGTGGGGGCGCGTGGAGTGGGGCTGCGGGGAGTGGGGGTGCGCGGAGTGGGGCTGCGGGGAATGGGGGCGCGCGGAGTGGGGCTGCGGGGAGTGGGGGCACGCAGAGTGGGGTGCGCGGAGTGGGGGTGCGGGGAGTGGGGTGCAGGAAGTGGGGGCACGCGGAGTGGGGGCGGACGGAGTGGGGCGAGCGGGGGAGTGGGGCTGCGGGGAGTAGGGGCTGGCGGAGTGGGGGGCGCGCGGAGTGGGGCGCGCGGAGTGGGGGCGCGGAGTGGAGTGCAGGGAGTGGGGCGCACAGGGTGGGGTGCAGGGAGTGGGGCGCACAGGGTGGGGTGCAGGGAGTGGGGGCGCGCGGAGTGGGGGCGCGGAGTGGAGTGCAGGGAGTGGGGCGCACAGGGTGGGGTGCAGGGAGTGGGGCGCACAGGGTGGGGTGCAGGGAGTGGGGGGCGCGCGGAGTGGGGGCGCGGAGTGGGGCGCGGGCCGCGGGCTAGCGAGCGCCTCTACCTCCCCGCAGACCAAGGCGCTGATCGACAAGCTGCAGAAGCTGGTGTCCTCGGACGGCAGGTTTAAGAACCTGCGGGAGGCGCTGAAGAAGTGAGTGTGTCCCCCACGTCACCTCCTCGCGCGGGGCTGCGCCCGCGGCATTCACCCCCACACCCCATCTGGCTGGAGCAGGCGTCTGTCTGTCTGTCCGTGTGTCTGCGTGTCCGTCTGTCCACCCCCAGGGCGGGTCCGCCTTGTCCTCCATCCTCTGCCCGAGAAGCTCCCGGGCCCCGCGGCGTCAGAGTCCTTGGTTCTAAAATGCACGGTTTTGGGATTTTTTTTCTTGAACATTTTAGTATTTGTGACAGTGGGATGCGTCTTAAAGGCGCCGTCTCCCTCGAATAGCAGCGTGCTTTCACTTCCTGTACTTGGGAGTCGGGCCTCAAAACACAAGTACCGCCTGGCCCGTGTGGCCCAGTGGTTAGAGCGTCGGCCGCGGGGTGGACTCCTGGTCAAGGGCAGGTACCTCGGTTGCAGATTTTTAGAAATTACTTTTATTTATTTATTTGGTTCATCCTCACCTGAGGATATTTTTCCATTGATTTTTGTTGTTGTTTAGAGAGAGTCGAAGGGAGGGGGAGAGACGGAGAGAGAGAAACATCGGTGTGAGAGAGACACATCCATTGGCTGCCTCCCCCTGCACCCGGGCCGGGATCGAGCCTGAAACCGAGGTACGTGCCCTTGACCGGCATTGAACCCGAGACCCTCCGGTCCGCAGGCCGGTGCGCTATCCACTGAGCCACACCAGCCAGGGCTCGGTTTGGGGTTTGATCGCCAGTCCTGGCGGGGATGTGCCTCTCTCACATCGATGTTTCTCTCTCTATCTTCCTCTCCACTCTCTCTGAAATCAATGAAAAAAACAGCCTGGGGTGAGGATTAAACAGTAAGTCCCTTCACAGACAGTGAGTGCATCTTAGAATCAAAGAAACGCCCTTCGGCCCATCACTGCCCCTCGGTCTGCAGAACCCCCGCCCCCCCCCCACACACACACCCCCCACCCCCACCCCCACCCCCGCTCCTGCAGCTCGTCCCCGAGCCCCTGAGGCGGCTCTCAGCCCCGGCGGGTCCCCGAGAGCAGGTGGGGGTCCGCCTGTGCCCTGCAGGGCGGCCAGCAGCCTCCTGGCCCCGCCCCCGAGATGCCAGCGACCCACCCCCAGTGACCCCGCCCTGAGTGACCCCGCCCCCAGCGACCCCGCCCTGAGTGACCCCGCCCCCAGCGACCCCCACCCCACTGACCCCGCCCTGAGTGACCCCGCCCCCAGCGACCCCGCCCTGAGTGACCCCGCCCCCAGCGACCCCACCCCAGTGACCCCGCCCCCAGTGACCCCCGCCCCCAACGACGACCCCAGGAGAGCCCCGACATTGCCAAACGCCCCCTGGAGGCCAATCTGCCCTGACAGCCCCCCCCCACACACACACCAGGACCCCGGAGCCGGCCTCCGCCCAGGGCAGCAGGGGGGCCCCAGCTCACAGGAGGGGGGCTGCCATGCCCTCGGGCGGCTCTGCCCGTCCCCAATCTCCCCGCCCGACTGGCTACCCCGGGCCCTGGAGAGACACCGGGAGACCCTGGTTACCATGGAGACCCTGGGTTACCATGGAGACCCGGACGCCTCCGGTCTCTCCAGGGGCCCCCGGTTGCCTGCCAATGGGGAGCCCCGCTCCGGGCTCAGCACCCCCGGATTCAGCGCCCCTCGGGCGTCAGCACGGGGCCCGCCTGTCCGTCTGTCCCTCCCGTGTCCTCCCGCGTCTGGTCTGTCCGCCGGCTCCGTGTCCATGGCCTGACCATCGCCCTCTGTTTGTGTCCTCAGACCGCGTTGCCCCTCCGTGCTGCCCGCCGTGTGTCCCCCGCCCGGGCTCCCGGAGCCCCGTGGACGGTGCTTGTGGGGAGCTCCCCTCCGTGCATTCACCACCCGTGCGTCCGCGCGTCCGTCCGCCCGCCCGCCCACCCCGGCGCCTCCATCCGCCTCCTTCACATGGCTTCTCGGCCGCCGCTGCCTCCGCCTCCAGGCCCGCGGGCCCCATTCTGTCTGCGTCCCCCCCTCCCCGTCCCTCCCCAGGGCCCCTGGGCCCCTGTAAGTGCCTCTCCCGACGCCCGGCCCTGCCACGAGGGGCGCCCCCAGACCTGTGCGCAGAGGGGTTCTCGCTTCAGGGACACGCGGCCCGCCCTGCAGAGGGGGGCGAGGTTGGGGCCACCTGAGGCCCTGGCTTCCCAGACAGCGAGCTGCGTGGGCACCGGGTGGGTCTCCCCAGGCCGGGCACAGCGGGCAGAGGGCAGGAGGGGGCAGGAGGGGCAGTTGTGGGCGCAGACAGGGAGCTGGGGGGGGCCCTTTCACTAAAATACTCAGTGTTGTCCCAGCACCTGGGCGCGGGAGCGGGTCTTCCTGCCTTTGCCCGCCAAGACTGCACCCCAAGTCTCCCTCCCTCCCCCCCAGCCTCTCTTCTATTTTTTTAAATATATTTTTATTGATTTCAGAGAGGAAAGGAGAGAGAGAATCATGGACCGGCTGCCTCCTGCACGCCCCGCACTGGGGATCGGCCTGCAACCCGGGCCTGTGCCCTTGACCGGGAATCGAACCCTGACCTCCTGGTTCCTAGGCCCCGATGCTCAACCACGGAGCCCTGCCGGCCGGACAGTTCTACTACTATTCTAGAAACAATATTTTTATTTTCACCTGGTCCACGCCCACGGCATTGGAAGGGTCAAGAGCTGGGGCTTGAAACGCTCTCCCGTCCCTGGTCCCCAAACTCCGCACGACTCGGTGGGAGCCCGCCGAGCCCCGTAACCGTCTCGAACCCGTAACCGAGGGGCCCGTGTGTGAGTGAAAACCTCTGTCCCTGCCGTTTGCCTCCAAGTTGCGACCCGCCCTGCGTCCCTTACCTGGGCATGTACCTCACCGACCTGGCCTTCATCGAGGAGGGGACCCCCAACTACACGGAGGACGGCCTGGTCAACTTCTCCAAGATGCGGATGGTGCGTTCCCAGGGGCCCCCACCCGGCCCCGGCCCCTCCCGTGAGAACCGGGGACCGGGCAGCGAGCGCTGGCCTGTGGCCGCCCGGGCAGCCTTCCCGCTTCCTCCTGTGCTGCCCGCCCCACAGACCTGCACACTGAGGCTGGGGGGGCGGGACCGGCCCCGGGGACCCCTCCGTCCAGGGCAGAGCGGGGACCAGAGCCCTGTCTGTCTGACCCCGGCCACGCCTTCCTCCAGGCCCCGTCCCCTGTGCACGGCCCTCGGGGGGTCACGGCCGGGCGAGCAGCCTGGGCTCTCGGGGAGAGGGGAACCCCAGAGCGGGGGCCGGGGGGCGCCTGGCTGCTCGCCGTCCCTCCCCCTCTGCCCTCCCCCGCTGGAGCCCCCGCCTGTATCGGGCTCCCCGCTTAATAGAGGGGCCTCTTGGGAGCCTGCACACAGTAGGCCCTCAGGACGGGAGGGAGGCGGAGGCCTTTAACCGTGGCCAGGACGCTGCCTGCAGCCTGGGCTGTGGCTGCTGGTCTGCCCTGCGGAGTAGGGGTGCCCGTCTGCCCTGCGGAGTGGGGGTGTCCGTCTGCCCTGTGGAGTGGGGGTGCCCGTCTGCCCTGTGGAGTGGGGTGCCCGTCTGCCCTGGGGAGTGGGGGTGCCCGTCTGCCCTGCGGAGTGGGGGTGCCCATCTGGCCTGTGGGATGGGGGTGCCTGTCTGCCCTGTGGAGTGGGAGTGCCCGTCTGCCCTGCAGAGTCAGGGTGGCACTGAGAGGGGAGCCTGTCTCCCTCCAGCACCCCCTCCCTCCCCGCAGATATCCCACATTATCCGAGAGATTCGCCAGTTCCAGCAAACCGCCTACAAGATAGAGCACCAGGCGAAGGTAAGGGGCGACGCCACATCTGTTTTGGTTTTGTTTTTTGTGGGTTTTTTAATTTTTTTTTTTTAATTGATTTCAGGGAGGAAGGGAGAGGGAGAGAGAGAGAGAGAGAGAAACATCCATGATGAGAGAGAATCATGGATTGGCCGCCTCCTGCACCCCCCACACTGGGGATGGAGCCTGCAACCCGGGCCTGTGCCCTGACCGGGAATCGAACCCTGACCTCCTGGTTCACAGGTCAACGTTCAACCACCGAGCCACACCGGCTGGGCTTAAAAATTCCTGCAGCCCCCGGCTGAACATCGCTGGCCTAACCATTGGGCAACATCTCCCTCGCTCTGCATTCATTCATTCTCTCAGGCCAGCATTTACTGAGCACCTACTGTGTGCCGGGCTCGGCGTTGGGCCTGGGCCCCTTGCCTTACACTCTCCCGCGAGCCCCGTCGGCGATGCCAGGGACCCTCCCTGCTCTCTCAGACCCTCTCACCCCCTAAAGCAGAACCTGAGCGGGAGTGACCCTGAGGCACGTGACCTTGAAGGAGATTTGACCTTGAGCCAGCTCACTGTGGAGGAGGGGTTGGGAGGGTGCAGACCTCTGTGCTCCGAGCAGGGCCGTCCCGGAAGCGACCGGCGGGGCATAAAAGACGAGTCTGCCTCCCCGGGGCCAGGAGGCGCCCCACCCCGTCTTTCCCAGGGGTTACGGGTTCACCAGACCCCATCTGAGCTGTCTGCCTGCCGGGGCCGGCGGGAGCCACCGGCAGACCTGTAACCGCTCGTCGGTGGCTGGTGACCAGCCCACGTGACCTCGGGCTCCAGCCCTCCCTCAGCAGCCGGCCGGCCGCACCCAGGAGACCCGATGTATTTGATTTTTATTGTTAATCCTCACTGGAGGGCATTGTTCCCATTGATCCTTAGAGGGAGCAAGAGGGAGGGCCGGGGAAGAGAGAGAGAATCGGTGAGAGACACATGGATTGGTTGCCACACACACACACACACACACATACACACACACACTGACCCAGGCCAGGGGTCACACCTGCAACCCAGGGACACGCCTTGACCAAGAACGGACCCTTCTGTGTGCAGGCTGGTGCGCTAACCATTGTGCCACCGGCCCAGCCAAGAGGTGGTTTTCCTAAGGGAGCCATCAGAAGAGTCCCAGCCGGCCGGTGCAGTCCAGTGGTTAGAGCGCCGGGCCGCCGACTGAAGGGTCGCGGGTTTGATTCTGGTCAAGGGTGTGTGCCCTGGTTGCAGGCTCCATTCCCGGTGCCGGTCAGGGCCCGGGCAGGAGGCAGCCGATCAAGGCGTCCCTCTCACATCGATGTTTCTCTCTCTCTGTCTCGCCCCCTCCCTCACACTCGCTCTAAAAATCAATCCATGGAAAACATAGACTCGGGTGAGGACGAACAACGGCAAATCTATAAAAATAAAAGGGTAATATGCTCATTAGACCAGATGTCCTTCCAGACATCACTCCGGACGTCCTTCCGGACAAAGCGAGGACCGGAGGGAAGCCAGCCCGGTCCCGGGTGCCAGAGGGAAGCCGATGCCGGCAGCTGGGGGAAGGAAGGCCTGCTCTTGCACGAATTTCGTGCACCGGGCCTCTAGTAATATTAATAATAAGACAAGACCCCGCTTCACCCCCTTTGGCTGCCGGTGCCTGGCTCCCGGGAGACCCCGGTGCCCACAGTCACGGGTTACGGAGGCCCCTCCCACCACCCCCTCGCCCTCTCCCGTCCCTCCCCCAGGTCACCCAGTACCTGCTGGACCGGTCCTTCGTGATGGACGAGGAGAGCCTCTATGAGGCCTCCCTCCGCATCGAACCCAAGCTCCCCACCTGAGGCCGCCCCGCCCGCCCGCCCGCGCCCCCCGAGGCCGCCGGGCCCCCTGTACATACTCGTCCGTCTCTCCGGATCCTCCTCCTCCGTGTGCTTCTCCAAGAACACAGACCCGGCCCGTCTTCGTCCCGAACTGTGACTGCTCCAGCCCCCCCGACGCCGCCCACCCAGCCCTCGTCCACCTGCGGGGCCTGGTCCCTGCTCCCCGCCCCTCCCGCCCGGCCCCACGGGCAGCAGGGCCGTGCGCCCACGAACCCTCGGACACGTCCGGCTTCTGTCCTCCCCCAGCCGGGCCCAGGCGGCCACCAGCACCTCCCAGCATGTCCCATGTAGTCGCTACAACGGGGTGGGGTGGGGTGGGGGAGGTGGGACGGGGGGGGGCCATACCCCGAAGCCCAGCCATCGACAGATCTCCCCGCAGGCCTGGGGACTCCTCGCCCCCCATCTCCCGGGCACCTGGACGCAAGGGGGCCCCCCACCCGGGGAGACCCAGGCTCCGCGACACCAACACCCGTCCTCCTTCGCTCTGGGAATCACACCAGACGGACGGACAGACAGACGGACAGACAGCGGGCACCAGGCCCCGAAACTCGCCGAGGAAAACGCAGTCACATCGCCAAGTCGACGCCAGCCGACCGATCGCTGTCCCAGGTCCCTGCGAGCCGGGAACACGCACACACACGCCACTTCTCCTCCATCAGACGCCTCATGCCCCCCCTGCCCCCCAGCCTCCCTGAGATGCTCCCAGTCCGTGTCTGCCTCCTGACAGTGGCTCCCGCCGTAGCGTTTAGAGCCCCGTCCGGAGTGTGTCCTCCCGCCCAAGGCCCCTCGAGGCACACAGGCCCCGTGCTCACCCTGTGACCACCACCCCCCTTTTCTACGCGGGACAGCGGGAGGGTTGGGGGGGGGGCGGGCAGGCGCTGTGGCGGCCCCAGGCCACGTCTGCCGTGAGCAATACCCACTGGTCTGAGGATTCTAGTTCCAGTCCTACACACTCTTTCCACGTCCGGCTCCTTTGGAGAAAAAAAACAAAACAAAACAAAACAAAACAAAAAAACACAGAAAAGGAACTTTCCGTTTTTTGTAAAGATGTACGTTTCCTGATTACCTCTTGCTAAATAAATCTATTCTATCTCAGGGTGAACAGTGAGTTTGGGGGTGTCCTTCCTTCCCGGGGGGGCCTGGGGGGGCACTTGGTCCCTATGGCGGGGCGGGGGGGGGGGGGGGCGGGTAGGCGTCGGGACCAGAACACAACCCAACAAAATGAAGCCAAGCGGTTGCCTTAGTGTGTTATTGTTGTCAATATTGTGGGTGTGACGTTCTGGGCATCCTGAGGCCAGACCCTGAGAAGCCTGGCAGCCTCTGCCTGTTTTTATTTTTTATTTTTTAAAATATATAGGGTGTCCCAAAATTCACGCAAGAAGTAATTTTGATAGAAAACTCAGGTTTATAATTAAAATTGTAAATGTTTTATTGATTCATAAAGGATACAGTCTAGGGTTATGTGTGGAACAGCACATCGGGTCAATGGCCTCCCCGGCTTTGCTGGCACAGACGCAAAGCCGTGGTCTTCATGGGTCTTCCTTGTCCCTGCTCCTGGGCCGTCATTGGTCCTTGGTGATGCTGATCCAATGGAAGGGATTGACATCAAAGGGCCACAGATATGAGAATCTGATTCAATCAACCCAGTAAAATTAGGCTTTTATTTTTTGTTGTTGTTGTTGTTAATGCTCACGCAGAATTCAAATCTTGCGTGAATTTTGGGACTCCCTATATTTTTATTGATTTCAGAGAGGAAGGGAGAGAAACATCCATGATGAGAGAGAACCATGGACCGGCTGCCTCCTGCACACCCCGCACTGGGGATGGAGCCCGCCACCCGGGCCTGTGCCCTGACCGGGAATGGAACCCTGACCTCCTGGTTCCTAGGTCGATGCTCAACCACTGAGCCACACTGGCCGGCTGCGGCGAGGATGTGTTTTTATTGATTTTAGACAGGAAGGGAGAGGGAGAGAAACGTAACATCGCACGGCTTCCTCCCGTACACGCCCCAACTAGGGGTGTGCCCTGACCGGGAATCGAACCTGCAACCCTGGTGGACAGGGTGACGGCCAACCACCTGAGCCCCCGGCCGGGCCTCGCCCTGTGCTCCCCGATCCTGGTCCCTTTCCCGACGGTGCCCTGCGGAGGCCTCGATGCTGTGGGGGCAGGAGGCCCAGTGGCTGCTGTCACAGGGACAGGAGGTGCCACCAGGCATCATCGGGCCCTGCGTGTGGTGTGCACAGCTCGCCACACACGGCCACACGCACCCACACGCACCCACACCCACCCACACGCACAGCCACATGCACCCACACGCGGCCACACGCACCCACACACACAGCCACACGCACCCACACACACAGCTACACCCACCCACACGCGGCCACACGCACCCACACACACCCACACGCACCCACACGCACCCACACACACAGCCACACGCACCCACACACACAGCCACACACGCACCCACACGCACCCACACCCACCCACACGCACCCACACCCACCCACACACACAGCCACACACGCACCCACACGCACCCACACCCACCCACACACACAGCCACACACGCACCCACACACACAGCCACATGCACCCACATGCGGCCACACGCACCCACACACACAGCCACACGCACCCACACACACCCACACGCACCCACACCCACCCACACGCACCCACACCCACTCACACACACAGCCACACACGCACCCACACGCACCCACACCCACCCACACAGCCACACACGCACCCACACGCACAGCCACACACACCCACACACACAGCCACATGCACCCACACGCGGCCACACGCACCCACACACGGCCACATGCACCCACACGCACCCACACACACAGCCACATGCACCCACGCGCACCCACGCGCACCCACACACACAGCCACATGCACCCACATGCACAGCCACATGCACCCACACGCGGCCACACGCACCCACACACACAGCCACACGCACCCACACGCACAGCCACACGCACCCACACGCGGCCACATGCACCCACACGCGGCCACACGCACCCACACACACAGCCACACGCACCCACACGCACAGCCACATGCACCCACACGCGGCCACATGCACCCACATGCGGCCACACGCACCCACACACGGCCACATGCACCCACACGCACCCACACACACAGCCACACGCACCCACGTGCACCCACACACGCACCCACGCGCACCCACGCGCACCCACACACGCAGCCACACGCACCCACACACACAGCCACATGCACCCACACGCGGCCACACGCACCCACACACGGCCACATGCACCCACACGCACCCACACACACAGCCACACGCACCCACACACAGCCACATGCACCCACACGCACAGCCACATGCACCCACACGCGGCCACACGCACCCACACACACAGCCACACGCACCCACACGCACAGCCACACGCACCCACACACACAGCCATATGCACCCACACGCACCCAGCCCCAAGCCTGAGTCCCCAACTGCCAAGGGCACCTGCCCAGCGAGGGGGACACCCACAAAGCAAAGAGCCCTCGTTCCAGCTCCAGCCCACACCGCCCTGCAGGCTCCAGGCCCTCGCAGCCGACGCCCTGGAAGCCGCCCCCATGTGGGTGCCCTCCCGCCGCCTCACACTCAGCTGGACCCGCTGACCTAGTCAACTCCAGCCACACCCGCCGGGATGCGCCAGCCAGAACCCCGGAGGCACCGTGCCTCCACCTCCAGGGACTCACCGGGTCCCGGCGAGGTCATCCTCCTGCTCACCCTGCAGCCGGCGACAGCTCCTCCCACCTCTGCCACCACCCTGCACCGCAGTTCCCAAACTTCCTGGCCAAGGGGACCCCTCAACGCTCTTCTGAATTAATGAGAACCTCACGGGAAAGCTCACACACACGGTTACACCTGGCAATCTAACTGCATTCCTGACTCGTGTGCTCAAAAGTGAACCTTGGGGAAACTTTAAAAATCATGATTGTCCGGCCGGCGTGGCTCAGTGGTTGAGCGTCCACCTAGGAACCAGGAGGTCAGGGTTCGATTCCCCGTCAAGGGCACAGGCCGGGGTTGCAGGCTCGATCCCCAGTGGGGGGCGTGCAGGAGGCGGCCGATCCATGATTCTCTCTCATCGTGGATGCTTCTATCTCTCTCCCTCCCTCCCCCTTCCTCTCTGAAATCAGTAAAAATCTATACTAATAAAAGGGTAATATGCTAATTAGACCGGGAGACCTTCCTGACGTCCTTCTGGACAAAGCCACGGTGGCGGGGCCGGGGCAGAGGCGGTTAGGAGCGATCAGGCCAGCAGGGGAGGGCAGTTAGGGGGCGATCAGGCAGGCAGGGGAGCAGTTAGGGGGTGATCAGGCAGGCAGACAGGTGAGCAGTTAGGAGCCAGCGGTCCCGGATTGTGAGAGGGATGTCCGACTGCTGGTTTAATGGGATCGGGCCTAAACCGGCAGTTGGACTTCCCCCGAGGGGTCCCAGATTGGAGAGGGTGCAGGCCGGGCTGAGGGACACCCCTCCCATGCACAAATTTCGTGCACCGGCCATTAATATGTGTGTATATATATATATATTTAAAAGTCCTTCCAAAAAAGCAGATTAGCGGTTACTGAATGGGTGAAGGGTGCTCTTTTGGGGTGAATACGGTTTGAGACTAAAGAGAGGGGGCGGTTGCACAACACCATGAAGGCACTCAACGCCCCAGAACGAGACACTTTAAAATGCTTGACTGCATGTGATGGGAACTGAACCCCAAGAAAAACAAATAAGGGGAGGAACTGAAGGCAGCCCTTAGCTCGTGGAAAAGTCCTCGTGACCGGAGACGAGTCAGGTCGGCTGATGGGAGAAGTCTGAACGGCACACCTCAGCACGGCTAATTGTATGTTCTGTAGACTTCACACCAGTTAGACAAACAACAGTGGCCCGGCCCGGCGTGGCTCCGTGGCCGAGCAGCGACCTATGTATGAACCAGGAGGTCAGGGTTCGATTCCCGGTCAGGGCACAGGCCCGGGTTATGGGTTCCATCCCCAGTGGGGGGCGTGCAGGAGGCGGCCGGTCCATGATCCTCTCTTGTCATGGATGTTTCTATCTCTCTACCTCTGCGATTGATGTCAGAGAGGAAGGGAGAAGGAAAGAGAAACATCCGTGATGAGAGAGAACCATGGACCGGCGGCCTCCTGCACGCCCCCCACTGGGGGTGGAGCCTGCCACCCGGGCATGTGCCTTGATTGGGAATCGAACCCTGACCTCCTGGTTCCTAGGTCAACACTCAACCACTGAGCCACAGCAGCCGAGCTAAAAATTAAAAAAAGGGGGGGGGGGTGCAGGGGGCCCTGGCCAGTTTGGCTCAGTGGATAGAGCATCAGTTGTGGGCTCGATCCCCAGTGGGGGGCGTGCAGGAGGCAGCTGATCCATGACTCTCTCTCATCATGGATGTTTCTCTCTCTCTCTTCCTTCCTCTCTGAAATCAATAAAAATATATATTTTTTAAAAAGGGGGCAGGGGGCGGGGTTGCTGGTCACAAAAGTGTCTCTAACTGGGCCTGGGGGGGCCTGGGGGGGGGGCCCGGGGTGGGTAGGGGGACAGCCAGGGTTCCTGGCTGGGAGGAGGGGAGGGAGGCGGGACTCCGATGAGTGACAGCTCCGCACGGGGACGGTGAGGACCCGGGAGCCGGTGGGAGGGGCCGGCCGGTGCCACCACGCAGGGCGGGATGGCGAAATCGCCGGGGCTCCTGGCCCAGCCTGATTCCACTTCCGCCTGCGGCCCTTGATCAGCTCTTATCGCTCCCGCCGCAGGTGTGTTTACTGGGCAATTAGGACCCACACGCGTGACACATGACCCAGGAATGCTCAGGCCCATTTCTCACTGCCGGGAAGGGCAGGCGGGGTGCCCAGCTCACGCAGGAGGGTGGGGGCAGGGGGCAGGGGCAGTGAGAGGGGGAGGGGACAGGGGCAGAGGGAAGGGGGCAGGGGGCAGGGGCAGAGGGTAGGGGCCAGGGGGCAGGGGCAGAGGGTAGGGGGCAGGGCCAGGGGGCAGGGGGCAGGGGGCAGGGGGCAGGGGCAAGGGGTAAGGGGCAGGGGGCAGGGGCAGAGGGTAGGGGGCAGGGGCAGGGGGCAGGGGGTGGGGGCGGGGACAGGGGCAGAGGGTAGGGGCAGGGGCAGAGGGCAGGGGCAGGGGCAGAGGGCAGGGGGCAGGGGCAGAGGGTAGGGGGCAGGGGCAGGGGGAGGGGACAGGGGCAGAGGGTAGGGGCAGAGGGTAGGGGGCAGGGGCAGGGGGAGGGGACAGGGGCAGAGGGCAGGGGCAGGGGCAGAGGGCAGGGGCAGGGGCAGGGGCAGAGGGTAGGGGGCAGGGGCAGGGGGTTGGGGCAGGAGGGAGGGGGTTGGGGCAGATGGCAGATGGCAGGGGCAGAGGGAAGGGGGCAGGGGCAAGGGCAGGGTCCGGGCACCTTGCTGACCCTCTCCAGGCACCGCCTTGCCTGGCGCCGGGCCCTCCCTGGGGCCCCAGCTGCTGCCGCTGAGCCTCCCGCCCCGACTCCGAGCCCCTCCTGTGAGAACAGCACCTCCCGCTCCACCCGGAGCCCCTCCGTCACCTCCAGAACCGCCAGCCTCTGAGCTCCGACGTGAACAGTGACGACGCGGGCCGGGCCTGCCCGGTTCTCACCCGGCCACGGAGGACGGCGGGCACAGGACACGCGATTTTCTCTTCTTTTTCTGAAATACATTTTAACTGATTTGGGAGAGGGAGGGAGAGAGAAACATCCATGAGAGAGAGAACCACGGACCGGCTGCCTCCTGCACGCCCCACACTGGGGATGGAGCCCGCAACCCGGGCCTGTGCCCTGGCCGGGAATCGAACCCTGACCTCCTGGTTCATAGGTGGATGTTCAACCACTGAGCCACACCGGCCGGGTGGGAAACACGATTTTCAAAATATTTAGCCGCACAGGCGCTGACCACTCAGACTCCCCGCCACACATGGGCCGAGAATGCCTGACTCGCCACACACCCCCCTACACGCAGTGGGGGGCAGTGTGCGGGGCGGCGTGCGGTCAGGGGCAGTGTGCGGGGCGGTGTGCGGGGCGGTGTGCGGGGCAGTGTGCGGGGCGGTGTGCGGGGCGGTGTGCGGGGCGGTGTGCGGTCAGGGGCAGAGCAGTCGTTGGGAACTTCAGGAAGAGGATGTGCCTGTGGCGGGGAGAGGACAGGCAGGAGGGAAGGGATGGGGCGGAGCTGAGTGCGGGACAGGGGCTCACCGGCCAGCGGCGGTGGTGGGGGCGGTGGTGGGTGGTGGTGGTGGGGGGGGGGAATTTCCAAGCGGGACAGGGATGTATTCTGGAAGGTCTCCAGCCACAGCCTATGCACCTGCATTCACTCCTTTCTCACTCGACAAACTCTCTGGTTAATCATCTCTACATCCACCCACCCACCCACCCACCCACCCACCTATCCGTCCACCCATCCATCCATCCATCCATCTACCCACCCACTCGTCCGTCCACCCATCTGTCCATCCACCCACCCACCCGTCTGTCCAGCCATCTGTCCATCCACCCACCCACCTATCCGTCCACCCATCCATCCATCCATCCATCCATCTACCCACCCACCCGTCCGTCCACCCATCTGTCCATCCACCTACCCACCTATCCGTCCACCCATCCATCCATCCACCCATCCACCCACCAACCCACCCGTCCATCCACCCATCTGTCCATCCATCCATCCATCCATCCATCCATCCTTCCATCCTTCCATCCATCCATCCACCCACCAACCCACCCGTCAGTCCACCCATCTGTCCATCCATCCATCCACCCACCCATCTGTCCATCCATCCATCCATCCATCCATCCACCTGTCCGTCCATCTGTCCATCCATCCATCCACCCATCAACCCACCCGTCCGTCCACCCATCTGTCCAACCATCCATCCATCCATCCATCTATCCATCCACCCGTCCGTCCGTCCATCCATCCATCTATCCAGCCAGCCATCCATCCTTCTAACCTTCCATCCGTCTACCCACCCAGGCCCCGCCCCCACCTCCCTGCGCCCAGAGCAGAGCCAGGAGCCCCGCCCCTGCCCGCCAGGCCCCGCCCTCCCCTCCTGGCCCCGCCCCTGCCCGCCAGGCCCCGCCCCCGCCATCCGGCCCCCGCCCCCTCCTGGCCCCGCCCCCGCGCCTGGCCCGCACCCTGACCTCCGCGCGGGAGGAGCAGAGCCCGGAGCCGCCGCCGCGATGTGGTCCGCGCTGCCGCTGCTCTGCGCCGGGGCCTGGCTGCTGGGACCCCCCGGCCCCCGGCGCCGCCGCTCCGTACGTGGGCTTCTCAGGTGCGTGGGGAGGGGTCCCGGGGAGGATAGCGGGGTGCGGGCCGGGCGCCGACATCCAGACCCGCGGGGCCGTGGACGGTGCCCGGGCCCCCCCGCCCCGCGGGGTGCAGAGGCCGGGGCGCCAGGGGAGCCCGCAGCCCCCGGTGGCCTCCACCCCGACCGGGGACCGGGGACCGGGGACCGGGGACCCGGGGAGCTCGGATCTGCGCCTGCGGGGCGCGCGCGCGGCCTTCCCGGCCTCTCCCGGCGGCTCCTCCCCGGCCGGCGCCGGGGAATCCCCATCCCGCCCGCCCGGACCGACCGACCGCGGGCAGAGGGGGCGGGACGGCAGCTTCAGCCCCTGAAAACGGGGGTCATGGGGTCAAGGGGAGCCCCAGGGGTCCCCGTCTGAGCTGCTTGTTCCCCCCCCCAACCCCTGCTCCCCTGCGCTCGGCCTCAGGCCCCCACCCCCACCCAGCACCCACCACCCAGCACCCACCACCCACCCCCACCCAGCACCGAGCACCCACCACCCACCACCCACCCCCCACCCAGCACCGAGCACCCACCACCCACCACCCACCCCCACCCAGCACCCAGCACCGAGCACCCACCACCCACCACCCACCCCCACCCAGCACCCACCACCCAGCACCGAGCACCCACCACCCAGCACCCAGCACCCAGAGGCCCCCTCCCTCCCCCGGGGCAGGAGCTTGGAGACCGAGGCTGGGCCTGGTCTGCCTAGGACCCTGCCTTCCTCCCCCCGAACCCCCTTCATACAAGAAAGACCCCAATCTTGCAAACTTGGACCCCCGCTGCCCCCCCACCCCCACCCCCAGGGCTATGCCAGGCCCTGGTGGTGAGGCCGGCCTGGGAGGGTGCCCCAGGGACCCCTCCTAACTCCAGGGCTGGGCTGGGCTTCCCGGTGCCAGGCCGGAGGGTAAACATTGGGGGGTTTGTGGGCCATGTGTTCGGCCTCCGTGGCGGCCGGTGCACACGGGTGAGGTCCAGCTCACGGGCCCTGGAGTCGGAATTCCACACCGATGTCCAGGGACCACAAAGTCTAATCCCCCCCCACCCCCCCCCACCCCGCAAGCCGCTCAAAACGGTAAAAACAGGCCCCGGCCGGTGTGGCTCAGTGGATAGCGCATCGGTTGGCCCGTGGACCGAAGGGTCCCGGGTGCGTTCCGGGCCAGGGCATGGACCTCGGTGGCAGGCTCCATCCCTAGCCCTGGCCGGAGGGGCGTGCGGGAGGCAACCAGTGGATGTATCTCTCTCACATCGATGTGTCTCTCTCTCTCTCTCTCTCTCTCTCTCTCTCCCCCTCCCTTCCACTCTCTCTTTAAACCAGGGGTCCTCAAACTTTTTAAACGGGGGGGCCAGTTCACTGTCCCTCAGACCGCTGGAGGGCCGGACTATAGTTTAAAAAAAAACTATGAACAAATTCCTATGCACACGGCACAGATCTTATTTTGAAGTGAAAAAAAACAAAACGGGAACAAATACAATATTTGTATTTGCATGTGGCCCGCGGGCCGTAGTTTGAGGACCCCTGCTTTAAATCAATGGAAAAATATCCTCAGGCCCTGACTGGTGTGGCTCAGTGGGCAGAGCGTCGGCCTGCGGACTCAAGGGTCCCGGGTTCGATTCCGGTCCAGGGCATGTGCCTTGGTTGCGGGCACATACCCGGTGGGGAGTGTGCAGGAGGCGGCTGATCGAGGTTTATAACTCTCTGTCCCTCTCCCTTCCTCTCTGTAAAAAATCAATAAAATATATTTTTTTAAAAACTGTAAAAATGGATAAAACCAGGCAGCAGGCCAGATGGGTGCCCCTGTTCTAGGCCGTCCCCAGGCAGTCTCCCCCCATCTTCCCCCAACCCCCCAACCCCAGGACCCGTCTTCCCTCCATCACAGGCTGTGGCTATGGGTGTAGCTGGGCTGGGCTTTCCCTGGCTTCTCCCACTGACCTCCCTCCCACCCTCCCGGGTTTTCACACCCACGTGTTGCTTTGAAAACCCCCCCAGCGGCCAACGCACGCCAGCCGCCAGCCCAGCCGGGGGCCCCCCAATTCCACCTGCTCCCAACGCCGGTCCTGGGCCCCCTCTGAGACCTCAGGCAGCTGGAACCCAGTCTGCGGACCTCCCTCTGACGCCAGCCTCCGGGCAGGAGTTGGGGGGACGTGCATTTCCCCCCAGGGTTCCAGGACGGGTCTGTGACCCCCAGAGCGAGATCTAGATTGTGTACAGCAGAGATCTTCAAACTGGGGGGCGGGCGCGGATCTGCAGGGGAACATAAAGGAATTCCAGGCGATTCCGCACAGACTGGGGGTGCGTTTCCAGGCATTTGACTTCCGGGAAAGCGCCCTGGGGTGGGGGACCCCTCCTTCCATTGGCCCTAAATCGGAACTCGGGGGGCAGCAAACACAACGGCTCATGGTGACAGATCTAGGCTGGGTGAGTTCTTTTTTTTTTTTTTAATATATTTTATTGATTTTTTACAGAGAGGAAGGGAGAGAGATAGAGAGTTAGAAACATCGATGAGAGAGAAACATCGATCAGCCGCCTCCTGCACATCTCCCACTGGGGATGTGCCCGCAACCCAGGTACATGCCCTTGACCGGAATCGAACCTGGGACCCTTCAGTCCCTAGGCCGATGCTCTAACCACTGAGCCAAACCGGTTTCGGCAAGGGGTGAGTTCTTTTTAAAAAAATATATATTTTATTGATTTTTTACAGAGAGGAAGGGAGAGGGATAGAGAGTTAGAAACATCGATGAGAGAGAAACATCCATCAGCTGCCTCCTGCACACTCCCCACTGGGGATGTGCCAACCACCCAGGTACGTGCCCTTGACCGGAATCGAACCGGGGACCCTTCAGTCTGCAGGCCGGCGCTCTATCCACAGAGCCACACCGGCCAGGGTTGGGTCAGTTCTTGAAGGAAGCTGATTTTCAGGAGGGAGGACCTCACGGGGTGTCAGCTGACGGGGTCCCGGGAGCAGGGCTGAGTGGTTAGGGCGCCATGTGATCTGGGCGGGGTGAGGAATGCCAGGCCTTGAGCAACGCCGTTCTAAAAAGGGCTTTGCGGAGGCGGGAGGTGGTGGGTGGGACGGAATCCACCAGGGACCGTGTATGCAGTAGGTACGGCCCCTGGAGGCAGACAGTGGGGAGGTGAGGGCCTGGCGGGGGGTGGGGGGGACGGGGATGGGCGGGGGGAAGAAGACATATGCAATACTTTCAACTATAAAGAATTATAGCCAGAACCGGTGTGGCTCAGTGGATAGAGCGTCGGCCTGCGGACTGAAAGGTCCCAGGTTCGATTCCGGTCAAGGGCATGTACCTGGGTTGTGGGCACATCCCCAGTAGGAAGTGTGCAGGAGGCAGCTGATGGATGTTTCTAACTCTCTCTCTCTCTCCCTTCCTCTCTGTAAAAAATCAATAAAATATATATTTTTTAAAAAATTATATTTTTTAATGGCCTTCCTGGTCCCAAGAGCAATAAGCAATAATGTTTTCATTGCTTGTTGTTGTTTTTTAATTTTATTTTTATGGATTTCAGAGAAGAAGGAGGAGGGAGAGAGGGAGAGAAACATCCATGATGAGAGAGGGTCATGGATCGGCCGCCTCCTGCATGCCTCTGACTGGGGATCGAGGCCGCAACCCGGGCCTGTGCCCTTGACCGGGAATCGAACCCGGGACCCTTCGGTCCGCAGGCCGGCGCGCTATCCACTGAGCCCCACCGGCCGGGGCGGAAATATACACTTTTTGTCCTTGTTGCCCGGAGCGAGGTGAGGGCCGGAGATCGGTATAAACAGATGGTCCCTTGGGGTCCAGTTCTGAGGCGCGTGTGGGTGCAGATGGGGTTCAGGAGGAAGAGAAACTGTGTGAGGCGCCCGCGGCCGCCGGGAAGGGCCTGTCTGGGTGCCGGGTGTTAATTAAATCGCCCGGACTTGCCACCCACCGCCCGTCACGCGATGTCAGTCTCATTTCTCAGTGTCGGTGTGTGCATGAAGCTGGAATACATCCCTTGTAGGTCTTTCCATTTAAAATGAAGTTTTAGAGCCCTGGCCAGTGTGGCTCAGTGGATAGAGTGTCAGCCTGCGGACTGAAGGGTCCCGGGTTCGATTCCCGGTCAGGGCACCAGCCTGGGTTACGGGCTTGATCCCCAGTGAGGGGCGTGCAGGAGGCAACCGATCCATGATTCTCTCTCATCATGGATGTTTCTCTCTCTCTCTCCTTCTCCCTTCCTCGCTGAAATCAATAAATATATTTTTAAAAGTAAAATGAATTATTAGAGCTCTGGCCGGTGTGGCTAAGTGGGCAGAGCATCCGCAAAACCTGCCTGTGGACCGAAGGGTCCCGGGTTCGATTCCGGTCCAGGGCACATACCTGGGTTGCAGGCTCCTCCCTGGCCCGGGCCCTGGTCGGGGCGCATGCAGGAGGCGACCCATCGATGTGTCTCTCTCACGTCGATGTTTCTCTCTGCCTCTCCCTCTCACTTCCTCTCTCTAAAAATAATGGAAAAATACCCTCGATTAAAAAGAAATGAGTTTTTAGAGAACTTAAACATAAGGGGGTGAGGGGTGGGGGACAGAGCCGGGGCCCGCGGACGACGGGCTGGCCCGGGTTTGTAAATAGGGTTTTGCTGGAACACCCGCCGCGGTGCGGCCAGGGCAGCGCTGAGAGGCTGTGACATAGAGCACGGGGCTCGTGCAAAGGCTAAGATGTTTACTGTCCGACCTTTTCTCCCAAAAACTGCTCATCGTTGGGAGTCTATAGATTTATTTTTAATTATACTTTTATTGATTTCAGAGAGGAAGGGAGAGGGAAGGAGAGATAGGAACATTAATGATGAGAGAGAATCACGGATCGGCCGCCTCCTGCACGCCCCACACTGGGGATCGAGCCCCCAACCCGGGCCTGTGTCCTGACCGGGAATCGAACCCGTGACCACCTGGTTCCTAGGTCGATGCTCAACCCTTGAGCCACGCCGGCCGGGAGGAAGCATACTGATTTTTTTTTTTAAATATAGTTTATTGGTTTTTTACAGAGAGGAAGGGAGAGGGATAGAGAGTCAGAAACATCGATGAGAAAGAAACACCGATCAGCTGCCTCCTGCACGCCCCCCACTGGGGATGTGCCCGCAACCCAGGTACATGCCCTTGACCGGAATCGAACCCGGGACCCTTGAGTCCGCAGACTGATGCTCTGTCCACTGAGCCACACCCGTTAGGGCCAGATTTTTTAAATTAACTTCCTATCGAGCGTCTCCTACAGAATAGGACACAGATCATTGCACACGCCTTGCGGTGACCGGCCGTGTCCTGGCCTGCGCGCCACCGGCTCAGGGCGCGAGCGTTTCCAAGCCGACGTGGGTGCCAACGCCGCCGCCCGCCTCGCCTCCCCTGTGGTGCTGGGCGTGAGGTGGCACCATTTTGGGGGCTTTAACTGTAGCCCAGTTTCCTGAAATGCAAATAGGTTCTCGAGCGCCTCCTCGGCCGTGACGCGCTGTCAAGGTCGCCGCCGCCGGGCGCCCAGGCCTGATCCCTCGTTTTCTTTCCGCAGAGATGGTTCGCTTTAAGTCCTGGATGCTGCAGGTCAGTGCCCAACTTCTTCTTTCTGGGGTTTCGCCTGCCTCAGGGGCTTCCTGTTCCCAGGCCGGGCCCTGCCAGATGGGGGGCGGGGTGAGGGGAGTTTCCCGCTGTGGACTCCGGGTCTTTCCATCGTGGGGAAGGGGCAGCTGAATGACCTCCTTCCAGGGTCCCCAGGAGGGATGTGGGCCTTCCAAGCCTCGGGGTTCATTCCCCATTTTGGGTCGTTTTTTTAATATATTTTTTATTGATGTCAGAGAGGAAGAAGGAAGAGGGAGAGAGAGAGAAACATCCATGATGAGAGAGAGAATCATGGATCGGCTGCCTCCTGCACGCCCCCCGAATGGGGATGGAGCCTGCAACCCGGGCAGGTGCCCTGAGCGGGAATCGAACCCAGGACCCGTCAGTCCGCAGGCCGACACTCTATCCACTGAGCCACACCGGCCGGGCCGTATTTTGTATTCAAATCGCACTGCGTGCTGGCTGCGAGGTTGACTGGAGGGCGCCAGTGCGTGTGCTTTTGAAAAACGGTGACTCTTGCAGCCGACTTTTTTTCCTTTTTAAAGAAATCTTTATTCGTTTCAGAGCAGGAGGAGGAGGGAGAGAGAGAGAGAGAAACATCCATGATGAGAGAGAATCCTGGATCGGCCGCCTCCTGCACGCCCCACACTGGGGATCGAGCCCACCACCCGGGCCTGTGCCCTGACCGGGAATCAAACCGTGACCTCCTGGTTCGTAGGCCGAGGCTCAGCCACTGAGCCACGCCGGCCGGGCACCTTTGCCGTAAACGGGACCAGCACAGCGGTGGTGCCCACGGCTGACGGCACTGGCAGGTCCCTGTTCCGGGGCCCCTGGGGTTGGGGGGGCGATCAGGTGGCCGCCTGGGCTCCATCCCGGCCGCAGGTCCCTGGGGGCCGGTTGCTCTGTAACGTCCTGATGTTGGCATCTGAGCCCCAGGATGGCAGTGGGCCGCTGCCTGGGGCCGGGCCTGAGAATGGTCATCAGCAGAAGTGACCCCCATCGGCCGTCCTCGTAGGAAAGGGCGCCGACTCCTCCGGGAGCCGCGTCCGGTTCCGGGACTGAGCGCTGCTGTGTTCCGTTTCAGCACCAGAAGGCGTACAGCACGCTCGAGTACCAGCACAGGCTGCAGACCTTCGCCAGCAACCGGAGGAAGATCGAGGCCCACAACGCCAAGAACCGCACGTTTAAAAGTACCTGGGGGTGGGGGCGGCCTGGGCTGCGGGTCTGGCTCCCTCTGGGGAGAGGGAGCCTCTGGGTGCCGGGAGGAAACCCATCAGCGACACCCTCTCCTTCCACTTATTATCTTTTATAAGGTTTTTGTCGTTTTTTTAAAATCCTCCCCCGAGGATATTTTCCCACTGATTTTTAGAGAGAGTGGAAGGGAGAGGGAGAGACAGAGAGAAACATCGATGTGAGAGAGACACGTCGATGGGTTGCCTCCTGCACACGCCCCCACCAGGGCCCGGGCCGGGGAGGAGCCTGCCACCGAGGTCCATGCCCTTGACCGGACTCGAACCCAGGACCCTTCGGTCCACAGGCCGGTGCTCTATCCACTGAGCCACACTGGCTGGGGCCCTCCGGGGGATTCTGAGGCACAGCCAGGCTTGACCTCGGGGCCCTCGGCTGTGACGCTGGACAGTGTGACTCGGTCGAGGTGTCCGCGGAGCCGCCAAGAGGACCGAGGGAGCAGGGGTTTCATTGTCTCTGTGTCCGTATTCACGAAGCAGAACTTGGTCTTTTGTTGTAATTTCTCACTTTGGTCTGTTTTTTCTTCTTCTCTCGTTCAGTGGGGATAAACCCGTTCTCAGACATGACCTTCGCGGAATTCAAGCACAAATACCTGTGGTCAGAGCCTCAGGTGGGGGCCGCGTACGACCGAGCCTGACACCTTCCGCCCCGACCTTGGGAACGACCGCACGGCCCCCCCACCCCCACCCCCCACCCAGCCGCCGCCGTGGGGGGCCCGGGTCTGCGGGGGGCCCGAGAGGCCAGGTCCCAGCAGCCCGCCCTCAGCCACGCTCTCGGCCTCAGCGCCGCAGGCCCTGAACTTAGGGCTGCCGGGTTACATGCAGGTGCCGGGTTAAAAGTCAGATTTCAGATTAAAAGAAAAAAAAGGGTAATATTTTAGCACAAGTGTATCCTGAGCCTTGCATGGGGCACACACCACAGAGCTGGTCTTCCTCTGCCTCAAATCCAGGTTTAACTGGAGGAACTGTGTCCTTTAAAAATATATATATTTTTATTGATGTTAGAGAGGAAGGGAGAAGGAGAGAGAGAGAGAGAAACATCCATGATGAGAGAGAATCACGGACCGGCTGCCTCCTGCACGCCCCCCACTGGGGATGGAGCCGCCACCCGGGCCTGTGCCCTGACGGGGAATCGAACCCCGACCTCCTGGCTCATAGGTAGACGCTCAGCCACGGAGCCACGCCGGGCGGGCGGGCGGGGATTCCACCTTAAGGACCCGTATTTCCGTGGAAACGGTCGTGTTTGTTGTTCCAGAACTGCTCGGCCACCAAGAGCAACTACCTCCGGGGCCGAGGCCCCTACCCGGTGTCCGTGGACTGGAGGAAGAAAGGCCACTTCGTCTCCAACGTGAAGAACCAGGTGCGCCCGCCCCCCACCCCCACCCTGTCCCGTGGGGAACCGGGGGACAGGCAGGCAGGGCCTTATCGCCCCTCGCAGCCCCGTGAGGCAAGCACCGTCCTTCCGTTGAACAAGTGATGAAACAGAGAGGACGGAACGGCCCGGGCACAGGGCTGGGGGGCAGGGCCGCCGCGGGGAGCGCGGACCGTGAGCCAGGAGGCCGGGCAGCGGCAGGGGCACAGCAGAGGCTGCTGGGATGGCGGGACGGGGCCGGACAGGTGGGGTCAGGTGTGTGTGTGGTGGGGGGAAGGTTGTCTAGGAGACAGACAGGCCGGCTGGGCCTGGGCAGCCCGTGGTAGGGTCTGGGGAGTTGTTGGGGGTTTTTTGTTTGTTTTTCAAATACTAGAGGCCCGGTGCACGACACTGGTGCACTGGGGAGGGGGGGTCCCCTGAGCCCTCTCGCAGCCCGGGACCAGCCGTGAGCCTGGCTTCTGGCTGAGCGGCGCTCCCGCTGTGGGCGGGCACTGACCATCAGGGGGAAGCCCCTGTGCTGAGCCTCTGCCCCCTGGTGGTCAGCGCACGTCATAGTGACCGGTCGTTCTGTCGTTCGGTCGATTTGCATATCAGGGTTTTATTATATAGGATTGATTTTAGAGAAAGAGAGAGATGGAAACATCCATGATGAGAGAGAACATGGACCGGCTGCCCCCTGCACGGCCCCCACTGGGGATGGAGCCCACAACCTGGGCCTGTGCCCTGACCGGGAATCGAACTGTGACCTCCTGGTTCATGGGTCAATGCTCTATCCACTGAGCCACGCCGGCCGGGCATGGGGAGTTGTTAAAGTTAGGACTGTGGGTGGCACGCGATGGGTGGTGGAAAGGTGAGACAGAAGGTTCTAGAAACAGGACTTTGGTGAGTCCCGCTGGGAAGAGGGATCAGAGCTGGGGCCACGGGGAGGGAGGGGGCTGGCCCTGGCGGGACAGAGGCCAGCACTGAGCATGCCCGGGCGCCTCCTCTGTGACGGGGGAGGAGGCGGTGAGGGTCAGAGGGGCCGGGGTGGGTGGGAGCCCGGGTCCCCGGGGGCTGCCTCACGCGGGGGCCCAGTCACAGACCCAGTCACAGACCCCGCCCCCCCTCCAGGGCGGCTGTGGCAGCTGCTGGACCTTCTCCACCACGGGCGCCCTGGAGTCGGCCATCGCCATCAAGACGGGCAAGATGCTCTCGTTGGTAAGCAGCCGGCCACGGGGTGGGGCACGGGGGGCCTTTGCGTGGCTCCGGGCTTCAGCGAAGGCCACCAGGCCGCCAGGCTGTCCACAGAGCAGAGCTGGGCACCCCCCGACCCCCAGCGTGAGGGCCCCGCCCCTGAAGGCTGTGCCAACCCCCCCCTCGGTGTGGGTACCAGGGCAAGGGGAGCAGGGGAGCAGGCCCCTCCCTGTCCGTGTGCCACCACGGGACCCGGGACCGCACGCTCGCACGTGCACGCCCGCAGCACGGCCCGCCCACCTGTCGGCTGCCCGGCTGCCAGTCGGCTGCCCGGCCCCTCCCACTCCTGTTGGTACTTCAGACACAGGGACGGCCCCTGCCTTCGGGGACTTGTTCTCCATCTCAGACCCGGAGCCGGTGGGTGTGGCTCAGCGGGCGGCTCGGCGCCTGTGCCAGGGCCCCACCGCGCTCAGGGTCGGCGTTCGCTCCCGCAGTCGGAGCAGCAGCTGGTGGACTGCGCCCAGAACTTCAACAACCACGGCTGCCAGGGGTACGTCCCGCCGGGAGGCCCGGCCCCTCCTTTCCCGCCCGGCGCTCCGAGGGGACCTGGGATGGGCCCGGGGTGGGGAGGGAGGGTGGCCTGACACGCCCAGGGTCCCTCGGGCACAGGGTGAGCCCAGACACGCCCCGTGCCCGGGACCAGCCGGGCCCCCGCGGGGGCGACCGTCCGCGAGCTCCGGCCCGCAGGCCCGCCTGCCACCTCGGTGTGTGCCTCTCGCAGGGGCCTCCCCAGCCAGGCCTTCGAGTACATCCGCTACAACAAGGGCATCATGGGCGAGGACACCTACCCCTACAAGGGCCAGGTAACTCGGCACGCCTCCCCCACCCGGACACGTCCCTCCCACCCCTCCCTCAGGCCCGGGGCCGCCCCTCCGGCCGGAACGCAGCACCCTCTGCCTCTTCAGGGCCACCCCTCCTCCTGCTCTTTTTTTTTTTTTTAATATATATTTTACTAGTGGCCCGGTGCACAAAAATTCGTGCACTCAGCCCGGCCTGCGCCCTCTCTCAGTCCAGGAGCCCTTGGGGGATGTCTGACTGACGGCTTAGGCCCGCTCTTCTGCGGAAGGCAACTGGCGGGCCGATCTCACCACTGTCGCTCCAGTGGCCTCCGTCTGCGTGAGGGGACCGGGGGGCCGATTGGGGGACGGCGAGTGGCCGGCCCTGCCCCCGAGCGCCCCTCCGCCACCACCAGTCGCCACCGCCCGCCCCCTGATCGCGTCCCCTCCCTCTGTCTACTGGCACCTGCCTTGGCTGACCTGGCGCTGCCTCCTTGCCAGCCCCGCCCCCCAATGACCGGTCATTCAGTCGATTTGCATATTAGGCTTTTGTTATATAGGATTGATTTCAGAGAGGAAGGGAGAGGGAGAGAGAGAGAGAGAGAGAAACATCCATGATGAGAGAGAATCACGGATCGGCTGCCTCCGGCACGCCCCACACTGGGGATGGAGCCCACAACCCGGGCCTGTGCCCTGAGCGGGAATCGAACCATGACCTCCTGGTTCATAGGTCGACGCTCAACCACTGAGCCACACTGGCCGGGCCAGGTCCTCCTGTCCCTCCACGTGACCTCCCGGGACTGAGACTGGCGCATCCCCCCCGCCCCCTGCCTTGAGCTCCATCTCCCCGTGTCCTGGGCCAGGGTTATGCGCCCCTCCCCCCCCCCCCCCCCCCCCCCCCGCCACCGCTCCCACCTAGCGCCCAGTGGGCCCCCTCGGCGTGGCCGGTGCAGGCCCGTCTCCTGCCGCTGGACTGTGAGCTCCTGCGAAACGGACGCCTCGCAGGCCCTGCGCCGACCCCAGGCCCGGCCCACCCAGCGTCTGCTCCGTCCGTGCTGCCAGGCGGCGTGGGGGAGGCCCTCACCTCCGCCCCCCGCCCTTTGCCCTCAACAGGACGGCAAATGCAAGTTCCAGCCCGAGAAGGCCATCGCGTTCGTCAAGGACGTGGCCAACATCACCCTGGTGAGCGCCAGGCCCTCCGTCCCACGTGGAGGCCGCCGCCATCGCCCGCGGGCACGGCCGGCTCACGTCCCTTAGATAACGGTGACGGGTCCCAGGAGGGCAACGGGGCAGGACCGCGGGCGGGCAGACGCTCTGGCCCGGGTCTCCCAGTGTCCAGTGTCCTCAGTTTTCTTGTCTGTAAAATGGGTTCAGTCATCGCCACCCTGCAGATGAGGGTGTGAGCGTGTGTGACAGCGGCGGGCAGGGGGCCAGGGGTGGGGTGGGGGGGGAGGGTGGGTTGGCCTGAGAGCACGAACGTGACCTCACTGAGCGGGAACGCGTCCCTAGGACCAGCCAGGTTCCGCTGCAGTGACGTCGCCCGGCCTGAACGGCTGAACGCGGAGTTTCAGCCTCTCTCGTGGGCGCGTCCCCGGCTCAGGCAGGGCCGGGCCAGGAGGCGGGCAGAGGGGTGCACCCATCACGCCCCCCAAAGTCTCCCAGCCAGGCCTCACCCCATGTGGGTGGGGAGGTGCAGGCGCCCCGTTTCTCCGCGGGGGAGCCGTTGTGAGCCGAGCTCACGCCATCCCAGACCCCACGCCCTGTCGCAGGGATGAGTGTGAATTTATCTCCCCAACATTGCCGGGCGGCTCAGGGTGTGGATATCCTGCTCGGAGGGGAATCGGGGCTCCGTGGAACCCCTCTGCCTGGTTCCCAGGGGAGCCCTGTCCGTGGCCTCCCTGGCCGGGCCGCCGGAATGCGGGCAGGAATGCGGACACTCGCTCCTGCTGGGCCGGCCGCCCGCTTCCCGGCCTCCCTCTGCCCTGCCCGGTCCGGCTCCGGGCCTTGGCAGCTGGATCTCAGCCCGGCCCCTGGTCTGGCCCCAGCTCGGCTGAGCCCCACCCTCAAGTCCACTCCCCAGCCCCCAGCCGGGGGCCGGCTCCTTAGCTCGGCGACACCAGTGGGTTCCCAGCGTCCGGGACCCACCCCGAGGCGCCGATGACACACGGGGCTGCGGCCAGGGCCCGGGGACGTCCTGAAAACTCCCCCGGGGGTTTCGGCGGCTGCTGGGCCGCAGCCCTGACCCAAAGCCTCGCACTTCCTCCCGCGGCCTCCCCGGCCGAAGGGGACACGTCCTCTGGGCACTGGGCCTGGCTGGGCCTCCTTGTCCACCCCCCCCCCCGCCCCCCCACCAGGTTCTACCAGCTCATGGCTCCTAACCCGGGGTCCCCCGTGAAAGCTCCCCAGCCTGGCTTTGCGGGGGGGGGGGGGGGGGCAGGGACAGCGTGTTGGGGGGTCACTGTCCGTGGCTCATGAGGGCCCAGCGAGCGGTCAGGAGTGACTGGGTGCAGGTCCCCCAGGAACTGAGCAGAGGGGGGGGAGAGAGGGGGCCAGGCCGACCTGCCCAGGCAAGGCTGGGAGGTCAGGGGGCCAGGCTTCGAGGAGGGACGTGGGAGCCAGACAGAAAACCCAGCGCAACCTGGCCCTTCCGGCATTAGGAGAGTGGGGGCCCCCACACTCGCCCCCACATCTGCTGTGAGGGGCAGCTGGCGGCCCTTGGCGGCTGCGTTTTGGT
Source organism: Myotis yumanensis (assembly GCF_028538775.1). Lineage (NCBI taxonomy): Eukaryota > Metazoa > Chordata > Mammalia > Chiroptera > Vespertilionidae > Myotis > Myotis yumanensis. The sequence goes on along the minus strand of NW_027223771.1, from coordinate 10,441,820 downwards.
CTGAAACAGGGGTCGGGCCTGCAGAACCACCCGGTCCGGTCCGGCCCCGCCCAGGCTGCGGGGTGAGTCCCTGAAATGCTTGACCCAGCGGAGCCGGCTCATGTCCAGGTGGATGATTCTGAACGGCCCCCAGGGACGCGACCAGTGTCCCCACGGCCCTCGGAGAGAAAAGGCTCCCCACCCCCGACCTCTCCCCCCTCGGCCGGGCCGCTCGACGGACGGTGGGGTGAGGAGCCGCGGCTTGGGGTGGGGCGGGGAGGGGACCCCTGTCCACCTGTCCGTCCGCCCCCAGAACGACGAGGAGGCCATGGTGGAGGCCGTGGCCCTGTACAACCCCGTGAGCTTTGCCTTCGAGGTGACGGGCGACTTCATGCAGTATCGGAAGGGCATCTACTCCAGGTGAGACCGCCCTCTGGCTACGCCCTCAGCCCCACCGCCCCCGGCACCGTCCAGACGCTGAGCGGGCCAGGGGGTCGGGCCCAGGCCCAGTGGTGCCAGGAACGCAGTTACACGTCAGCTGAACTAACACAGGGCCCCACAGCCTGTCCTCGGGACGGCTTGCCATGTCTTTTATTTTTTTAATTGATGTCAGAGAGGAAGGGAGAGGGAGAGGAACATCCATGATGAGAGAGGATCAGGGACTGGCTGCCTCCTGCACGCCCGCCCCCCTGGGGATGGAGCCCGCCACCCGGGCCTGTGCCCTGACCGGGAATCGAACCCGGGACCCGTCCGTCCGCAGGCTGACGCTCTATCCACTGAGCCACACCAGCCCTTGATGGAAACTGGTTCACTGTGGTCACGGGAAGCCTGTTGTTGGCTTGGAGATAAGCACCAGGGCGGCCAAGCCCTTGCACAGGGAGCCCTTCTGTCCTCTCCGCACAGAAGGCTGAGGGCGATGACAGGCGGGGTGAGGGACGCCCCTGTGCGTGAGCACAGCTGAGAGCGGGGTCTCTGACCCCCGGGTGGAGGAGCTGATGCGGCCAGGGCGCCCCCTTCTGGAAGCACCGCGCGCCGCTGACGGGAGCGTGTCCTCCCGCCTCTGTGTGTCCCCAGCACTTCCTGCCACAAAACCCCCGACAAGGTGAACCACGCGGTGCTGGCCGTGGGGTACGGAGAGGAGAACGGGACGCCCTACTGGATCGTCAAGAACTCCTGGGGCCCCCAGTGGGGGATGAACGGGTAGGCGGCCGGTCCCTGTGCTGGGGGGAGGGGGTGGGGCAGGTCCCTGTGCTGGGGGGGAAGGCAGGGTAGGTCCCTGTGCTGGGGGGAGGGGGGCAGGGGCAGGTCCCTGTGCTGGGGGGGAAGGCAGGGTAGGTCCCTGTGCTGGGGGGAGGGGGTGGGGCAGGTCCCTGTGCTGGGGGGGAAGGCAGGGTAGGTCCCTGTGCTGGGGGGAGGGGGTAGGGCAGGTCCCTGTGCTGGGGGGGAAGGCAGGGTAGGTCCCTGTGCTGGGGGGAGGGGGTGGGGGGCGGAGGCAGGCAGGGGCGGGCCTGCTCAGGTGGGGGAGCCCTGGGGGGGAGGGGCTGGGCGGGAGGAGGAGACCTCCACGCCTAGGCCCCTCTAGCAGCCCCTCCCCTGTCCCTGTCCCTGTCCCGGGCCCAGGTCTGAACAGTCCAGTCCAGGCAGCGAGTCTGTCCCTGACGGAGGCTGACAGCCCCTCCTTGTGGGAGAAAAGGGCTGGAACCAGGTGCTGGGCACGTCGCAAGGTTTTTATTGGTATTAGAGCGAGAGGAGCGAGAGGAGCGAGAGGAGGGAGAGGGAGGGAGAGAGAAACATCCACGATGAGAGGGAATCGCGGACCGGCTGCCTCCTGCACGCCCCCCACTGGGGATGGAGCCCGCCACCCGGGCCGGTGCCCTGAGCGGGGATGGAACCCTGACCTCCTGGTTCATGGGTCGATGCTCAGCCCCTGAGCCGCGCCGGCCGGGCCCCAGAAGTGACTTTGTCCGTGTCCTCACTTTGGGGGGACCCTGTGGTAATGGAATAACTACAAGAGGGGGGTAGGGAGGGCTCCCGGGGCCCTCAGGGAATTCTGGGGGAAGTGAGAGACGGGGGAGCCACCAAGTCAGGCCAGTGAGTTCCTGGAGATAAACAAGCCACGGCCACCATTTTAGCCTCAATCCAGGGCTATTCGTGGAGTCGGGTCTCGGGGAGCAGCAGACACCCCGGGAAGGCCCGCCCGCCCGCCAGGCCTCAGCCCGCCCTCCCGTCTCGCAGGTACTTCCTCATCGAGCGCGGGAAGAACATGTGCGGTCTGGCCGCCTGCGCCTCCTACCCCATCCCGCAGGTGTGAGCGGCCGCAGCGGGGACGCCGGGGACGCCGGGCACTGCCCCCGAGGACATGGGGGAGCCCCCAGGCCTCGCTCTGCTGCGTCCTCACCCCCGAGGGGGGAGGAGGAGGAAGAGGAGGAGCAGGAGGAGGAGTTCAGCCACCAGCCCACCTGCCTCCAACCAAAGCCACCACCAGCCGTGCCTTAGGCCTGGATTTAAGGGCTCTCTATTATATTCTTTATTTCCGAGGCCGCGTGCGCCCCGCAGGGAGCACTGGGACCTCCTGTGGCCTTTACCCAATAAACACTCAGCGAGCACCTCCCGGCCAGGCCTGAGCTGTGTGCCCTGCAGCCGGGGGCCAACCGGGACCCAATGGGCCGGCCCTCGGGGGGGAGGGAGGCCAGAGGGGCTGCCCAGGGGTCTGGCTGGGCGACAGTGGGGTGGTGGGTGCTGTCCCGTCTGCCAGGCGGGGCCCAGAGGGGAGAGATTTCATGACACACGTGCCTGGGGCCTCGTCCCCCCTCCCACCGCCTCCCTGTGCAGACACTGTGCCTTCGGTCCTGGGGTGACGTGGGAGAAAGCCCAGCCCACCTGCGGGGACCCGGCCCCCACAACAAACCCTCCAGTTTGTTGAGTTTATTCCACAAACCCGCCAACGGGCCCAAACCCGCTGACTCCTTCCCACACGCTCCTCGCTCCACGGACAGCGAGCCAGCGTGCGCCGTGCAGATGCCCCCACGGGGAGCCCTGCGTGTTTCTGAGTTACAGATGCTCGTTAAACCCATGAGCGCCTCCCTCGCTCCGGGCTCCCCTCACATCAACACCCCAAGTTCTCTAATCCCCCCAGGTTCTCTAGCCCCCCCCGGGTTCTCTAGCCACCCCCCGGGTTCTCTAGCCCCCCCCCAGATTCTCTAGCCCCCCCCGGGTTCTCTAGGCCCCCCCGGGTTCTCTAGCCCCCCCCCCGGGTTCTCTAGCCCCCCCCCAGATTCTCTAGCCCCCCCCGGGTTCTCTAGCCCCCCCCCGGGTTCTCTAGCCCCCCCCGGGTTCTCTAGCCCCCCCCAGATTCTCTAGCCCCCCCCGGGTTCTCTAGCCACCCCCCGGGTTCTCTAGCCACCCCCAGATTCTCTAGCCCCCCCAGATTCTCTAGCCCCCCCCGGGTTCTCTAGCCCCCCCCCCAGGTTCTCTAGCCCCCCCCGGGTTTTCTAGCCCCCCCCACCCTGCTTCTCTAACGGCAACAGCCCGGCTGGTCCACACGCTGAGCTGAATGAGGGTTCGGCCGACTTCCACCCGCGGGCAGTGAGTCCAGGGAACGAAGTTCACACGTTCAGTGACTGTTTCAGCATCCAGGGCGTCGGGAGGGGCAGGCGGACTTGGTTTCCCACAGGTCTGGGTGGGAGGCTGTGTCACAGGGACTGGCTTGGGGGGATCGCGGCGGGGGGGGGGGGGGGGTGCGGACTGGACAGACGGGGGATCTTTCTGGAACACCCTGGCTGCCAAGCCCCAGGCTGCTTTGCCCGCAGAGGGGAAGGGGTGGTAAGGCGGCAGGAAATCCTGCTACAGCCCCCAGGGGTGAGCCCGGGACCCGGGAGTCCATGGCCTCCCTCCGTGGCAGCCACGCCGCCCACGTCAGCACCTCCCACAGACCCTCTCTCCCCAGCGAGGCACCACCTTGTCCCACACGCGCACCCGCTCCTCACGGCTCCCCCGCGAGGCAGACACTGTATGACACCCCCGCCCCCGCCCCCGGTTTTCAGAGGAGGAAACTGAGGCACCGAGTGTGGCCAAGCAACATGCCCGCCCACAGCATCGGCACAGGGTCGGGGTCCGCTCGAGTCGGCTCGCGGCCCCTCCCCACTGCCGCCTCCAGAGAGGCCCAGAACCCCGACTTGGAAAGTAATTTGAAGCAACTCACACGGCGCCCAGGGAACGGGCCCAGGGGGGCCAAGCCCACCAGCAGGAACCCAACCCCCAGTCAAGGTTAAGATTAGGTACTTTCCTTATATAATTCTTGGTATGTTTTTTTAATTTTTTTTTTTTTTAATTAAGAGAGGAAGGGAGAGCCCTGACCGGTGTGGCTCAGTGGATAGAGCGTCAGCCTGCGGACTGAAGGGTCCCGGGTTCGATTCCGGTCAAGGGCATGTACCTTGGTTGCGGGCTCATCCCCAATAGGGAGTGTGCAGGAGGCAGCTGATCGATGTTTCTCATCAATGCTTCTAACTCTCTATCCCTCTCCCTCTCTGTAAAAAATCAATAAAATATATTTTTTTTTTTAAAAAAGGGAGAGGGAGAGAGAGAAACATCCACGATGAGAGAGAATCACAGATCAGCCGCCTCCTGCACGCCCCCCACTGGGGAGGGAGCCCACAACCCGGGCCTGTGCCCTGACCGGGAATCGCACCTCGACCTCCTGGCTCACAGGTCGGCGCTCAACCACTGAGCCACACCAGCTGGGCTCTATTTTTAAATATTTTAACGTGAGAGAAGGCGAGTCTGGGGGAGCCGCCCTTTGACCAGCCCCGTGGCCGTGGGGATGGAAACCCAGCGGCTTGCTCCAGGGAGAACGGGGCCCTGGCCCGGCTGCGTGCAGCTCTCCCAGACCCACGGTGTGGGGTGAGGGTGCCGGCAGGGCCAGCCCTGGGGGCACAGGCTGTCGGCAGGAAAGGCCCGCAGGGGACTGCCCGGGGGAGGAGGCCGGACCCCAAGGCTGACCCAGGCCCGGAGCTGAGGGCCCAGGGGACAGGGGCCCCCAGGGGGCAGGCGGCTGCAGCCCCAGGGGACGTGGGGCTCCCGGGGGACGTCCTGCCCCGAGGAGCAAAGGCTGAGCGTGTGACGCTGAGAGCAGTTTAGGGCGCCATGTGGGGGGCCCTGCCCCCAGGGTGGGGAGACCCTCGCAAAAGGGACAGCTGTGGTCCCCACGACCACTCAGCGTGCACACCTGTTGGGTCGCCGTGTGGCTGTGGAGGGGGGAGTGGCCCCAATTTCCCCGACAACAGGGGTCGGGGAGAGAGGAACAAGACTCCCTGCTTATCCGTCACCCGGGAAGCTGGGGGGGAAGGCGCGTGTCCCGAGTGGGTGACACGGATCACATCGGGGCCCTGCGCCCCAGGCCCGCCCTCCATCCGGCTCTGGGGTCTCGGCTTTGGGGTCCGCAGGGCGGTCGGAGCGCGTGCCGAGCACAGGTCCGGGAGGAACCAAACCGCCCCTTGTCCTGACGCTCACACACACACAGCTCAGCTGGGTGCCAGGGTGTCCACACACCGTGGGCCCCACCCCTCCCGGGAGCGGGAACCCGTCCCGGCTCAGCTGCCCCGTCCGTCCGTCTGTCTGTCCAGACAGAAGCCTCACCCATCTGTTCTTCCGAAACCACGGGAGCTCTCGGTTCTCCTTTCCTCACTTTCAATTCCTCTTTTTCTATTATTGTTCCCAATCTCCTAAATGTCCAAATATGAGCAACACTCCCCAAGAGATGTTTCTCTTACTTTCCCTTCTCCCCACGGGCACCGGGGCCACCGCGCCCTCTGCTGGGCTCATGGGCCGGAGCAGGACGGCTGACTGCTCGTACCTCCCTCTGCGGGGTCCCCACAGGGCTGCACGCTGCCCCCGGCCCAGCCCCGACCCCAGGGAACAGCCCGGGGGGGACCTGCACCCGCCACGAACAGGCTCCACTCGGCGTGGGAACGGGCGACGGGACTTTCCTCCCACCCAGTGCACATTCCTGCTACCCCTGGAGCGCTGGGCGCAGGAGCCACAGGGACAAACACAGGCTCTGCTTCACTGCTTGGACCTCACGGCCAGGGCCCACCCCACCGGAACCCGGGACCCAGGGCCCACCCCACCCGGAACCCGGGACCCAGGGCCCACCCCACCCGGAACCCGGGACCCAGGGCCCAGCTCACCCGGAACCCGGGACCCAGGGCCCACCCCACCCAGAACCCGGGACCCAGGGCCACACCAGCAGGCACAGAGGGTCAGCCAGGGCCCCAGCTCGTCTCTGTCCCCCTGGCCTCAGTGGGAAGGGGAAGGCGGGGTGGCCATGGTCGTTGGCCGGGGACCAGCCCAGGGATACACACAAATGTGTCGACGCTCCCCAACGGTCCCACACACACATCTCGCCCAACTGTTAACAAACGTGGAGCCGACACCTTTACACACGCGTGAACAGCGAGCGCTACTCAGACCGTGCTGAAGCGCTAGTCACTGCCCAGGGCACCACTTCAGCAGCGATGGTCTGGAAAGTTAACTTTCATTATTATATTTTTAAAATATATTTTATTGATTCTAGAAAGGGAGAGGGAGAGAGATATAGAAACATCAATGATGAGAGAGAATCATTGATTGGCTGCCTCCTGCACGTCCGCCACTGGGGATCAAGCCCACAGCCCAGGCACATGCCCTTGGCGGGAATCGAACCCGGGACCCTTCAGCCCGCAGGCCGACACTCTATGCATCGAGCCAAACCAGCCAGGGCTGAAAAGTTACCTTTTAAAAGAACTGCCCGTCGGTACCAATGTGAACGCACGCCCGGTGTGGTAGGCACCCCTGAACCGAAGGCAATGGATGTGCGCTGTCCAGGGTGGGGCAAAAGTAGGTTTACAGCCGTGAGCAGCGGAAGTTTATTCTTCTTATTTACTAGAGGCCCAGCACGCGACATCGCGCGAGACCCAGACCTGCCGTGCCGGGGGGGACCCAGAAACCCGCCGCACCGCCAGCCTGAGGACTGAAGGGTCCCAGGTTTGACTCCAGTCAAGGGCATGGACCTTGGTTGCGGGCACATCCCCAGTGGGCGGGCACATCCCCAGTGGGGAGTGTGCAGGAGGCATGGGCCACCAAGTTTCAATCGCACTGTCCGTGCGCAACCACATGTGGTATTTTGTGGAAGAGCCACACTCAAGGGGCCAAAGAGCCACATGTGGCTCGTGAGCGGCAGTTTGCCAACCACGGCCCTAAATGATGGACAGCAAGCTGTCACTCAGGTGAAAATCCCTCAATGCTCAGAATGAGTGACAGTTTAGGAAAAACACAGCCACAGCCGCGTGAACCTCTGACTTCTGAGCCGGAACTCGACAGAACGGGACGGGGAACCGCCAGCTGCTGCGGGTCAGGGCAGGTGCCGGAGCCACGCGTCTCGTCCCCGAGGCCAGGCAGGAAGACCCCCGCCTGAGACCGGTCTCCACACGAGGGGAACACAGACACGAAGGGTGTGTAACGCAGCCACACAAGCACACCGCTCTTTGAAATTTAAAGAAAAATTTATTGAAGATCTGAAAAACAATCCCTAAAAGACTGGCTGTCCCGGAAAACCGCAGCTACACAACGCGTGGCGTCTATTGTGGGCAGACGTGCATCGGACACAAACACAAAACCGTGAACAAGCCGCCATCTCAGCATCTGAGCAAAGACCAAGGCCCAGGGCACCGCGGGCGCGACTTGCAGAGGAGAAGCTCTTACTGTCAGCACCAGTAAAAACAAAGGAGAACAGACGGATGGACGGGGTTATGTACACGGGGCGAACCTTTGGCACTGGGGACAGCGTTTGTCATCGAGCAGAAACACGTGTTATAAAAGTGCGTAGTGTCAAAGGAGGAGGACCACCAGCATTAAAGCAGCTTCGCCAACTAGGCACAGAAGACTACAGTCCGTCTCTCCGTGGTCTGTCGATACACTGGTAGCGACTTTCAAATGAAAAAGGAAAAAGGAAAAGGAAAAAGGAGCTGGAACCCCTTTTATTTTCTCTGTTTAAAATCCAACAGAAAACAAACACCGATTCATTATACACGGACATGTTCAAGGTGAGCATTTGTACAGGAGGATAAGGACGGGGCTGCAGACCCCGCGGAGCCTCACACGGCCTTCCGGTGGTACTCGGGGGGGGCCACCTCGTAGTCGCTGGCGCTGAACAACGTCGCCGAGTTCTTTGCCAGGTACCTGCGAACAGAGGTCACTCGTCACACAGGCAGGTCCTGACCCAAATCGCTTCTCCCTTGTTATAGAAACGAGCCACACAGAACGCCTGTGAACACGTAGCGCACAGTAACACCACAGAATTACAGCGCAAGTAGTGTGAGATCCCGAGGAGAAAGAAGAAAGTCCTGAATTCTCCCCCACTTCCAATCGGCGAGAAGCGTTACCTTCAGAAAACCAACTTGAGTTTGGACTGTTTCTTTTAAGCAACTGTTGGTGTGATCTCCAAGAATAACATTTTGGCGTTTTCTTAGCTCCTTAAGACTATTTAAAGCTATTTCCATTCCCAGGCTCACATGGCAGCCTTCAATTCTTTTATTATAAAACAGACGGTGTTAAGAAAATTCAAATACAGAAATGTGTGAAGTAGCAATAGAAAACGTCACCCTTTCTTCCCAGGACCACACCAAGAAATAATCCACGGTTAAGCTGAACCAGACTCCCCCAGATGTTTGTGGATTGAAAATGTTGCTCTAGCCCTGACCGGTGTGGCTCAGTGGACAGAGCGTCGGCCTGTGGACTGGAAGGTCCTGGTTTGATTCCAGGCAAGGGCACAGGTGCGGGCTGCGCACTCGATCCCCAGTGGGGGGTGTGCGGGAGGCAGCTGGTCCATGATTCTCTCCCATCATTGATGTTTCTATTTCTCTCTCCCTCTCCCCTCCTCTCTGAAATCAATACAAATATAGTAAAAAAAGAAAAAAGATTGAAGATGCGTCTCTACAAATGAGGGGTCACAGCGCCCTCTCCATTGCAACCTGCTTGGAAATCTTTGTGCGTCCAAGTATTTCTATCTTTGAGTTCCCAAAAGCCCAACTTCCCAGTCAAAGAGGAAGCATGTGTAAAAACTGCATATGCACTGCCAAATGCCCCCCAAAACCTATAGAAATAGACGTCTTCCCCCCAGTTTTTCTATCTTTGTACTCGTAGCGAACCCGACAAGAGCTATGTTAACTGTCACCGTGTGGGACATTCTTTGTACTCCCACGTCTGTGAATTCCCAACGTGCTCTCATCACTGCTTTGTTCGTCTTTCCCTATTGCACACTCTGTACACTCAGGGCACCAGGTCCTCTATCCTACGGAGCATCCCATCGCCCGTCACCTTCACGAGCAGAGTCTTACACGTAGAATTCTCAGTGTTTGCAGTCGAATTTATCAATCATTTCCTGTATTATTCTGTAGAAAGGCCGTTCTCACAACAAAAATCATGAACACTCTGTGCTACATGTTCCCCTTCGCTACCTCACGGTTGAAGTTTTTGATTCACTGTTTTCACGCGTGACAGTGCGTATCTGAGCTCCGTCCCCTCCCAGCCCAGCCGGCTGCTGCCCTCACTGCCCCCTCCGCCGTGTGAGAGGCCCGTGCATCTGCACGAATCTGTTCCATCACCGTCTCTACTCCGGCGCCACCACCACCGTCTTTACTTCCGTTTGACGGTTTAACACCGAGGGCCCGCCCACCACGGAGGCATGTTCAGGGGACTGTGCTCACTCTGGTCTTCACCTCAAGCACCGCTCAGACTTACTTGAGGAAATCGTGCAGGTAATTCAGTAACAAAGCCAGGCTCTTCTCGTCCAGCGGCGTGTAGGCCAGCATCGCTCCGATGCGCACTGTTCAGACAAAGCAATTCCGTCAGAGTTACCTCCACGGGAGCACCACCTGCTTAGTCTAATTACGGCAGCAAATGCCACCATCACCAACACCTTTAAAATACGTAATTTTAGACAGAAGTCCCAATGGGAATGCGATGTTTTAGAGCGTCATTTTGTGTCACTCCTCGATATCAGTGAGGAAAGAAAAGAATATGAAAGGCCCAGATGGTGTGGCTCAGCGGTCTGGTGCTAACCCAGGACCCAGGTCAGGGCTCCATTCCGTCAGGCCACACGCCCGGGTTGCGGGCTCGATCCCCAGGAGGGGGTATGCCGGAGGCAGCTGATTCATGATGTTTCTGATGGATGTTTCTCGCTATCCCTCTCCCGTCCTCTCTCTCTAAAATAAATAAATAAATAAATAAGAACTTTTTTTTTTTAATTAAAGGCCCCAGGGGAAAAGTGACATTTTGTGTCCAGAAGGCGCGTTACCGAACAGCCTGAGCAGGTGCGGGGCTCCGTACACCTGGGACATGGGCGCGTCGGGGTGGTCGGCGAGGATCTCGGCGTACTGCGGCCGCTCGAACTTGTAGAGCAGCTGCGTGCCCAGCATGACATTGAAGTACTCCTTGATCCCGGCCACCACTTCGTTCACGGCGTACTCCCTGGCAAACGAGCAGAGACCAGTCACACCCAAAACAGCCACGGAAAAGAACTGAGAGGTGGGCACTGATTCGATCACGGTGCGTGCCAGGGATGAAGGTAAAGGTTAAATAATGAGATGAGGGTCAGGGTAAAATATGTGTATTTACAAATAAAATGAGATGAAATCTTTACTAAACAGATTTCTTTAAAAAGGGATCTAGCGCCCTAACCGGTATGGATAAGTGGATAGAGCGTCGGCCTGCAGACTCAAGGGTCCCGGGTTCGATTCCGGTCAAGGGCATGTACCTGGGTTGCGGGCACATCCCCAGTGGGGGGTGTGCAGGAGGCAGCTGATCGATGTTTCTCTCTCATTGATGTTTCTAACTCTCTATTCCTCTCCTTTCCCCTCTGTAAAAAATCAGTAACATATATATTAAAAAAAAAAAAGAGGGGGGGGGGGGAAACCTAGCAAGCACACAGAAAACCAATTCCACAAATAAACCTCTCAGGCTGAAAGTGATTTTTTACCTAAAATGTTACTATCTGCTCTGTAAGAAAAAGCTTGCAGCCAAAGCCTTGTGTCAAGCCAGTGAAATTCTATTTTGTTAGTGTTTGATAGTGTTTTTTTTAAAGTAGGTACACATTTCACATAATCGATTTGGAAATAAGACTATTTGAAAACAGATAAAGAACTCTTTGGATCTAGTTCAAACAGGAGTATATTCCTACTTATTATCCGTGTTCCCGCGAGATTTCTTGTAATTCGCATAGTCCTCCAGGATGGAGTCCACGTTCTTCTTGGCAGGAAGATAGAAGAGCTACGAAAACAGAAACACACTTACATACCACACTATCCTTTTTAAAGGATAATTACACTGGCCAAGCTTTAATGATAAAAAAAATCCCTCAACAGTATCACAAAAGAGGAAAAGGCATGTTCATCCTGAAAACATGGCTACTGTGGCCGAGGACATTTAATTTTCCTGACCGTTGATTAAACAGCCAAACGCGGCCGGCGACGGCCATGGACACACGTAACCACCACGGCACGGGGGTCCTGCCCCACGGAGGGACTCGCATGCTGCCCATCACCGACTGTCGGCGTGCCGGGCGCCAGTCCTTGTTCAGCCCGTTATCCACGCTGAGACGGTGCCTTTCCACTCCAGGTGGGACTAAAGTACAAACACCTGGAACCTGTGCCACCACAGACGGTCCATGGCAGAGCCAAGGCTCGGTCCTGGCGGTGTAGCCAGACCCACGTCAGAAATGAATGCAGCCCACGTTGTTCGTGCCCCATGGCTCCGGTCGCACAGCACGCAGGAGTCCGTCCGTCCCCGCCGCCCCTGCCGTCCGTCACAGGACACGGGCTCCCTGTCCGAGCCTCATTCTGGAGCAGCTGTGGGGGTCCCACAGGCACCTCCTCACAAGGCCCCCACTTCCTGTCCACTAGTCCCCAGACCCAGCAAGGGGACTGGTTCTGGTTCTGGGGGAGGCCACGCACACCCGCAGGCGGCGCTGTGCGCTTCCTATGGCGTCTCACTGGGGGCTCATGTGAGGACAGGAAACGGGCTCCTTTGTCTTTACCAGTTTCCAGAACAATCCCTGCGCCAGCAGCTCCCCAAATGAACCCTCTCCACCTTTCTGCGTCCTTACACACACACTTTTATGTGCTCTGTTCTATTCACTCTCTCTGAATGACAGCGTTCACCAGTGACACCTCCTTCGACAGCGGTTTGTTTCCCACAACAGAAAGCACAGCCCGTTATGACCAGAGGGGCTCCCCGTTACCTGCTTCTGGCGGGTAATTAAGTCCCAGTCATCAACCAGCCATGGTTTCAGCTCTTCAGGAATCTTTACTTTGACTTCAACTCTGTTCATGAATGTTTCCTCCTGAAAGGAAGGGAAAGGCACTTTGCAATGTCCTCTCTGGCGCTTCCTCTCCACCCGGAGAGGCACCGGGTGTAAATCTTTCCGGGGCTCAGGGCCGCCTCCCTGTCTTTTCAGAGTCAGAATGAAAAGACCATAAAGCAGCCGCGGGGAGCCAGGAATCTTCTCCCGATAGAAAAGCAGCTGACTCGGTGCCAGTTCCCGTGAAGGCAGCAGCCCCTCAGCTGTTCCCTTCTCTTCTGTGAGATCACCCTTCCAGGGCTCACTTGTTGAGCTGTCAGTGTTTCCGTATTTGTGATATTCAATGACCATCCCAAACACAACTAACGAGGAGTTACAACATCAAGTTAAGTGCACTGACGGCCAAGGGCGTCTGCAGTGACTCCTCGAGGTGCCCGATTTGCAGAGCACACCCTGTGAGTACATCACTGCCCTGGAGCCTCAGCGTCAGACACGCAAACGGTGTCAGTTAGCAGTAACATCCCCGCTGCCCGTCCAATGTGACTCCACAGTGGAACTGACCCTCAAACCAGGTCGTGGTTCGGTCCGGGGTCAGGGCACATGCCCAGCTGTGGGCTCGATCCCCACTGGGGGGCGTGCAGGAGGCAGCCAAGTGATGATACTCTCTCATCATTCATGTTTCTGTTTCTCTCTCTCTCTCTCCCCCACCTTCTTCTCTGAAAAACGTTAAAAAATACTAACCTTGCTTTTAGGGTTATAATTCAAAATTTTGGAAGTTATCCTATATAATAAAAGACTATTATGCAAATCAACCAAACAGCGGAACGACCGGTCACTACGACGCGCACTGACCACCAGGGGGAGCGCCGGTCAGCCAGAAGCTGGGCTCAGGGTAGGCGGACATCCCCCAGGGGTCCCGGACTGCAAGAGGGCGCAGGCCAAGCTGAGGGACACTCCCCGACCACCACCACCACCAGTGCATGAATGTCGTGCACTGCGCCTCTAGTAAATATAATTGGAAATAAGACTTTTTATCACTTAACAACTCAAAGCTAGCCTTAGCCGGTGTGGCTCAGTGGATAGAGTGTTGGCCTGCGGACTGAAGGGTCCCAGATTCAATTCCGGTCATGGGCATATGCCTGGGTTGCAGGCTCGATCCCCAGTGTGGGGGCGTGTAGATGGCAGCCGATCAATGATTCTCTCCCATCATTGTTTCTATCTCTCTCTCCCTCTTCTTTCCTCTCTGAAATCAACAAAAATATAGTTTAAAAAAATTAAAAAATTCAAAGCTATTACACACACACACTTAATAGTTTTCTGGGTTTATGGAGTCACCTTGTCACACACTAAGCCATTCAATGTGACCTAATCAATCTATACTGCAAGCTCTCAATGTCATTAATAAGTTCTCCGACTTTGAGCAAAACGACATAAAACAGAACCAGCTGCACCACAGGGAAACGGATATAAACAAGAGTTAAGTACTAGCTGGTTTGGCTCAGCAGATAGAGCGTCGGCCTGCAGACTGAAGGGTCCCGGGTTTGGGTTCAATTCCGGTCAAGGGCACATGCCCAGGTTTCGGGCTTGGTCCCCAGTAGGGGGCCTGCAGGAGGCAGCCAATCCATGATTCTCTCTCATCGTTGATGTTTCTCTTTCTCTCCCTCTCCCTCCTCTCTGAAATCAAATATATATAAAAAGAGCTCAGTTCCCACAGCATCTCTGCAGCGTTGGACAAGGTGACGTTACTGGAGACCTGATGCACTGACACCACAGAAACTTCAATCTTGGGCAGAAACACAAACTCGTCACCGTAGGATAAGCTGAGGGGGGGGGGGGGGGGGGTGTATCGAACAAAGACACACCTAGAATTACAAGCAAAACCACACACACAAACCCCCTGCATCCCTACAATAGGAGGGTTTTCCTTCCAGCAGCGAACCCGGTAGCAGCTCGGAGCCTCGGTCCCGGCCACCTGACTGCACTGGCACCGGCCCGGAGACCAGCCACTCGGACGTGCTGTTGCTGAGATGGAGGGGAACTCACGTTTTCCACAGTCGGGTCCACTCGCGCTCTCTTCTTGCGAGGAGGCTGGGGGGTCTCGCTGGTGCTGCCGCCGTCTCCATTCCCAGGTGCTAAAAACACACGAGGGTGAGAGACGTGTAAGTGATTAAATGACACATTCATCAGAAAAAGTCTCTCAGAACACACCCTTCTTTTCATTTTCCCATGACACAAGGTTACCTGAATCTGTTAAAGAATCACATTCCTACCACAAACGTGACCTCTGTGAACATCTACAATGCTGCCTCTACAAGGTATCTTCAGGGTCAGTCACTGAGAATGAAGGTGATGGAGGTAACTGCTCTCAGGCTTCCCCAGGGTAAATGAGCGCCAGGTGCACTGGAGCTAGTGTGTCCCTACGGTGCTGATGTTCACACGCGAGGCATCAGCAGGCATGAGCTCACTCTAGGAAAAGCTCCCGCCCGGTCGGTGTGGCTCCGTAGGTGAGCACCAACCTTTGAACCGGGACTGATGTTTCTCCCCCTCCCTCCCTCTCCTTTTCTGAAATCAATAAAAAACTAAAATAATAAGGAAATAAAAATAAATGTTAAAAAAACTTCCTAACTTAAATTCAAATCAATTTAAAATTCAATATTGTAAAACTAAAATAATGTTAATTATAATAATGTTAACAAAATATGCTTACTTTTCTGTTTGTTCTTTTTTGTTTTCCTGAAAAGAAAAGGGAGAAAGATAAATAATTATCGCCAGTAAGACTGCCTCTGTTCCAACTCCTTTTTATCAGGGTAAGCTCCTAGGGAAATACGGCCTCGAATGATAAAATCAGGCAGGAATAGTTCCCGCTCAGACACAGGATTCTTATTGGTGGCTGGTTAAATCCACCTCTCCCTCCACATTGATGTTTCTCACCCCCCCCCCCCACCCCCCCCAAGTCTATGGAAAAGAATATTCTCAGGTGAGAATGAAAAAAAGAAAGTTGCCACATTCCAGCGTCTATGACCCACAAGCCCCAGTGCAGGGTAACGGCGCCGACAGGACGCTCGTGGACGGAGCCGTGCGCATGGGACACAGAGCCTCGCTTACACTTCCACACTCTTTTGCTGCAGGCCCGCCGTCTTCTTCCCTGGGGCCGCCCCTCTCATCTTCCCCTCCGCATACTGCTCCCTGCAAAGACAAGCACAATGCAGTCGTCATAAAGCGAGTCCTTAGATGGAAAAGTCAATTGTGACAGCTTGATTTCATCTTGAAATTTATATTCAAACTAGAGGCCTGGTGCACAAAGATTCGTGCAAGAATAGGCCTTCCTTCCCCTGGCTGCCAGTACCGGTTTCCCTCCGGCACCCAGGACCCGGGCCTTGTCGCATTAATTTGCATATTCCCTTTATTGTCTGTTGGCGCCGTCATCTTTGTCATAGAGTGACGGTCAATTTGCATATTCCCTCTATTGGCTGGGCTGGTAGTCCCAGGTCTAGACATACATACATATTCTGATAGTTTCTCACACGTTGGACAGATGATATATTTACAGAAATGAAACCACTCACGAAGACTAAAAGGCCTCAGAAGTTGCTCTCTGTATCTACCAGAATTAAAGCAAATGTAGCAGAAGGTGATTATAATAGATTGTCTCACATAACTGAAAATTCCATTTGTTTTGGAATTCACTAATCCCAATGTTTTATTTGGCCACTTTTATTTCAATTTTGACATACGTTTCAGCTTTGAAATGAAGAGAAAACAATGACCCCACAGACCGCCCAGTCTCCTGGGTTCCTTTTCCCCGTGCGCTCCTACCGCTGCAGGAGAACGGGGTGCCCCTCTCCTCGATTACCCCACGCACAGCTGCACCTTCCTGAGCCCACAAGCGCAGGTGACCGTGAGCTTGCCAATCACAGGAGCTCCTGTGACATCCTGTTTCCCACCTGCCTCTAAGGACGACTCGGGAACTCACAGCTGTGCTCCGTTTTCCCAGGAGAGGCTTCTCGGCTGTGTGAGGTCAAAGCCGTCACCCAGCACCCGACAAGCACCAGGAACCGCCTCAGAGCCAGGCCGCCAGTGTGGTCTCTACTGTTCACTCCATTTCCAAAGGTTAACCCACAGGCCCGTCTCCTTCTCCTCGTGCTGCGCCCAGACTTACTGGTTGGCCTTCTGGAGCTCCCGCTGCTTCTGCAGGTTGGTGTCCACGTACTTGAGCACTCTGCTCTCCGGGACCCACTCATCCCAACTGGAAGAGAGAAGGGAAACGTCACTCAGAAGCATCTTCACCTTCACTCAGACTCTCCTCCAATGACTTTTCAGAAATTACGGGACAAGACTTGGATGAACTAGGACTAAAGCGAAAATCTCTCTTCTGTAAAGAAGTAAACTTCCTATTCTCAAAAGCGACATCCCACCTCTAAACTGCCAGTTTGTCCTGGCTGGTGTGGCTCAGTGGATAGAGCGTTGCCCTGCAGACCGAAGGGTCCGGGGTTCGATTCCACTCAAGGGCTCGATCCCCAGTGGGGGGCGTGCAGGAGGCAGCCAATCAATGATTCTTTCTCATCATTGATGTTTCTACTTCTCTCTCTCCCTTCCTCTATGAAATCAATAAAAATATATTTTAAAAAAATAATAAATAAACTGCCAGAGTTCAAAACCAAATTATTCAAATCACTTTTTCGAAACAGCATACGAGTCTGGCATGTGGGAGTGGTGAGCGCGCCGGGGCCTCACAGCACATCTGACACGGAAGCAGAGCACAGAGGAGTCCCTGTCACCAGGTGGCATGTCCCTAAGCAATTATCCTCACAGAACGGAGATACCGTCACCAACTGTCATTTCAAAAAAGGAGGCGCCCAGAGACCACAGCTGCCTTTGTAAAGAGCTAACAGTAAGCCGCCCCTTGGCTGGAACAGCGAAGTCACAGAATTCTGTGCCTTAGCTCTGTCGCCTTCAAACGGGGACACAGGACCCACACCGCCGCGGGCCCCACACCTGAGAGTTTAATACACACAAATAAACACCCGAGCTATGTCAGGGACGTGCAATACTCATGACCACATCGGTGGGCTGGGCCAACACTGAAAATCAAAGCATCACAGATAACGGTTTATCAGACAACATCCTCTTGAACCTTCACTCACAAGGGAATATACTGACTTCCAGGCATAGCTGAAAAGAGGCTTCTAAACATCAAAAGGTAGAATCGCCCCCTCTGCTGAAACAGCTGACTGCTAAGGCGTTCTGGCCGTTAGAAAAAGCTCCTTCAAAACGGGATTCCTGCCCTGGCTGGTGGCTCAGTGGTTAGAGCGTTATTCCACGCACCAAAGGGCCGCGGGTCAATCCCTGGTCTGGGTGTGTGCGTGAGGCAATGAATAGATGTGTGTGTGTGTGTGTGTGTCCCCCCCCCACCTTCCTCTCTCTCTCTCATCAATGAAAAACATATCCTCAGGTGTTTAACATGGTTAAAAAAAATCAACAAAAAAACCCATGATTTCTGACCCGACCGGGAATAGCACAGTGAGACGCCCACGCACTGAGCCACGCCGGCGGGCCTGCCGGGTTCTGTCCGGTTCTGTCCGCGGGGACATGAAGCCGGCTCCTCCCTGGGGGGCGTGCCCAGTGCCTCGTTCCTCCTCCGAGGGAGCTCCCCTGCCAAGGCTTCCCGCCAGCGCCTTCCCCCTCTGACCTCTGGTGAAAATGGCCGGAAGGAGAATAAAGCAAACAACCCTCCACACGATTCCTAGAAGAAACTGTAAAACATGCATTTACCTAGAGGTCAGGAGGGGGTGGCGGACTGAGGGAGCTCCTTCAGGAACAGGAAAAGGGGCTACAATATCCTCCCGTGTCCTCCAAGTGTGGTCAGAGCGCCTGGGCCTCCCGGCACCTCTGATGCAGAAGCACAGCAGAGTCTCAGTCACCAGCGCACAGCGAGCTGACGCTTACGATTCAGGTACAACTGCTAACTTACTTCAAGGTCTGGGTCAACACGTTCTGACAAGGTGTTTGACAATTGAGAAAGATCTTACCTACTGAGCCTTTAAAGACCACGCATAAATTTACGCAAGTTTAAGAAAATTCCAATTTGGGGATTGAGCTTTAGTTGTAAATTGTTCTAAAAGTAAGATATCCTACAAACCACTTTTGAAATGAGGGTTTTACTTACGTATCTACTTATAGCCATTCTAATTCTCTCCCAAAGGGAACTGGCTGACTTACCGCAAAGTTCATTCAGAACCTTGCAACCCCTTCCCCCCGACATAGAAACACGTCGAATGAGCACCTTGGGCCTGGCCAGGGGGCTCTGCTGCCTAGAGCCGCCCCGATACCCCAAGGTCCGGGTTCGATCCCTGGTCAGGGCACATACAAGAGTCAACCAGCGAATGCATCAGTAAGGGGAACCACGAATCAATGTTTCTCTTTTTCTCTCTCCCCTCCCTAAAGGTTAACCATTTTTTTAATTAAAAAAAAAAAAAAAAAAAGGACTTTGATCTAAAGAACACAATCAACTCTGAGTTTCTTTGTCTGCCAGGAGCTGACACCCTCGCTGAGCCACAGGGACATGAGAGGACGTGTTCTGCTCTGAGGAACATAGATCACTCATTATTAAGGTTGTAGCTAACGGGCAAATACTCAGAAATTGTGTGTGTAGATAAGTCAAGAGACTGAAGGAGGTTCCTACAGGCAGCGCGGGAGGAACCCACGGCCACGGGGAGGCTGGCCCTGCGCGCAGCTCCAGTGACCCGACGCCGGGCCCGGAATAGCCCCCCCAAAATGGGTTCCTTTAGGCTTCCCTAAACACTGAGGATGATCACTTTCAAAACTACATCTACTGACCTACAAACCAAATCAAACACAGAACACACCTTGATATGTTAATATTCCTCAGAATATCTACACGGTATGAATAAAAATCTCTAATATTTATTGCCATTTTTCTTCTATTTCAAGGAACCAATTAATATTTGATATAAAGTTAGCTGAAAACTAGACTATAACATTACAAAGTAAAAAGTGTTCTTAATATATTTTGAAGCAGCGAAATGAGAAACTCTAAGAATTTGGTATTTTCACAATTTCTTAAACTATAAACACCACTTAAAACCCATCTTTAAGCTGTACACATCAACACATAATTTTATGCAAAATATCTCTTACACACGAAAGAGTTAGGCTCAAAGCTATGTCCTCAGCTCATGGTCCCGGGTCACTATTACCTGCCTATCACTGTTAGAACTGTTCCCATTATCACCAACGGGGGGATTCCTACGTTGTCAGAATGTGCTTCTAGATTCCCGCCTTTCTACAATTACACTCACCGAAGAGGAGTGAAGGGTCTGTTGTTTGTTTTGCTGTGTTTTCTCTTTTTAGCTAAAAGCATTTGTGGAGCCCTGGCCGGTGTGGCTCAGTGGATAGAGCACTGGCCTGCGGACTGAAGGGTCCGGGTTCGATTCCCGTCAAGGGCACATGCCTGGATTGTGGGCTTGATCCCCAGAAGGGGGCGGGCAGGAGGCAGCGATCCATGATTCTCTTTCATCATTGATGTTTCTCTCTCTCTCCCTCTCCCTTCCTCTCTGAAATCAATAAAGATATATTTAAAGATAAATAAATGAAAGCGTTTTTGGAAAACGTTTCTCACTGGTCTAACTCCTGGGCTGGTCACTGGAGAGGGAACTGTGGAAACAAGACCACAGAGCGAGCCCCCCCCCAGCAAGAGCCCCGGCCAGTCAGGGGGCAGTGCCACGGGGAGGCCCGGGCACCACGCGCGGCTCAGGCACACGGAGCAGGAGCAGCTGCTAGAGAGCAACTCCGGGAGAGCCGCACTTTCCGGCAGCGCCATCTTTGAGGATAAAACGCCCTGACCAACTAAAGCAACTGACCACCTCTCACAGTAAAAGCCAGCAGCACACCAGGCGTAAACCGAGACGTGGCGTCTGTGGCCCCAGGTGAAGGGCTGTCACTGGAGAGACACTCGCTGGACATTCTAGAACGAGTTCAATTTATGCACCATCCACTCCCAGGAACACACCAACACACAGCAGCTTAAAAAGATGATCTCGCCCTGGCCGGTGTGGTTCAGTGGATAGAGCATCGACCTGCGTTGCGGACTAAAGGGTCCCGGGTTCGATTCCAGTCAAGGGCACATGCCCAGGCTGCTGGCTCGATCCCCAGAAGGGGGCGTGCAGGAGGCAACGGATCAACGATTCTCTCTCATCATTGAGGTTCCTCTCTCTCTCTCCCTTCCTCTCTGAAATCAATAAAAATATCTTTAAAAAAAAAAAATACTAACTTTTCAAGGTGGAAAGTTAAGTCCTGTAATTAAATTCCTGTGTCTGTATTAGACCATGTGGTAAAAATGGAAATACATGAAATCACATTCTGTCAACCTAAGTTCAGACCTAAGTTGGTCATTACTTCGAGATCAGACAACCTTTATCCTTTTCCCTTTTCTGGGTAGAAAAATCCAACTCACTTTGACTGTAACTGCTGGACATAACATACATAGTGACTGAGTTTGTGCTAAGGGCAAAATATATATATATATCAAACTATCCTAAAATATCCCAAAATGTGAGGGGGGAGTTGTGGGGGAGGAGGCTTGTAGGGTGGAGGGATTGAGCAAAAAAAGAAAAAAAGAGAAACTCGTGGACAACAGTGTGGTGACTGGGGGGGCAGGGCGGGCGGTGAGAGGTGGAAGAGGGCAGGGGGTAGATGGTGATGGGGACAAATTAAGTAAATATAAAATAACGGGACCAAAACCCAAAAGAGGGTGGCTGGTTGACCAATGATTATCAGACATGACACTAGAACACAAGAATTACTCCAAAAAATGTAAAATAAAATGGCTGCGCCCTAATTTCTATTATATTCCCATCACACTCAAACGGCTCACCCTTGCTGCAAAATATGTCACGTTCAAACTGCACACTTAAGAAGCATGCTGTGCCAGTCTATGATACACGTTACTTTGAAAATTATAAATAGAAGATTGCTTTTAAAGATCTAATACTCACTTTTTATTCCAACCACTGTAATGTATGAAGTATTTCACTTGTTTGTCCTTTATGGCAACCTTTACACACTGAAATAAAAAAGGAAAAATGTCACTTAGGGATATTAAAGAAGAGATGATTTTAAAGTAGCCAATCTTTCAAAGATTCTTTCTACACTTAAACTCTTAGGTGGCCAAAATGAACCCCCCAAAAATGTGCCTCTCTAAAACAGCGGTTCTCAACCTGTGGGTCGCGACCCCTTTGGGGGTCGAACGACCCTTTCACAGGGGTCGCCTAAGACCATCGGAAAACACATACATAATTACATATTGTTTTGTGATGAATCACGATGCTTTAATTATGTTCAACTTGTAACAATGAAAATACATCCTGCATATCAGGTATTTACATGACGATTCATCACAGTAGCAACATGACAGTGATGAAGTAGCCACGAGAATAATGTTATGGTTGGGGGTCACCATAAGGTGACTGTATTTAAGGGTTGCGGCATTAGGAAGGTTGAGAACCACTGCTCTAAAAGAACATTATTAAAAAAATAAAAGAACATTATTTAAAGTTGTGTAAGTATTAAGAATTCTGAAATTGCCGAAACGTCACAAGTTGCTGGAGTCAGTCTCACAAAGCAAAGAACCGTGAGCATAAGGGGCCCCCTAACCCTGAACGCAAGGGGCTGGACAAGCTCCCCAACAACAGCTAAGGAAGGTTGTTTTTTATTTTCTCAAAGTCTAAATAGCCAGAAACTGTAATTTCAAAAACAAATTCAGCTAAAGACAAACATTGACAACGTGTGTGAAAGTCTGACGAGCTTGTGGAAAGGCTGTAGTATGTTTGGGTGCAGAACATCAGCAAGGAGCAGAGTGACAAAGTAAAAATGTTTTGTTCTTAAAAGCAGCCAAACCGATCAGAACGGACACAGGAGGCTGTCACCTATGTCAAGTGATAAATACCTGCGTTTAGATTTATTGTTTACATTTTTTAATTGATTTCAGAGAGGAAGGGAGAAGAGAGAAACATCCATGATGAGAGAGAACCACTGATGGGATCGAGCCCACAACGCAGGCACGTGCCCTGACCGGGAATCAAACCATGACCTCCTGGTTCCTAGACCGACACCAACCACTGAGCCCCTCCAGGGGGCCTGGTTTTTAACTTAAAACTCTTGACAAAGAGAAACACGAACATGTGAACTGCTCCATGCCATGACGGCTGTGGCTCAGTTGGCTGGGGCACAGGCCTGGATTGTGGGCTCCATCCTGTAGGGGGCATGCAGGAGGCAGCAGCTGATCGATGTTTCTCTCTACCCTTCTCCTTTCCTCTCTCAGAAATAATCAATGAAAGTATTAAACATATACAGCTTGCTGTTTTGTATACCGTGGTGCATTTTCTTAAAAAATAAAACAAAACAACTGTTAAAAATAGTCACATCCTAGTATCTGTCCTAAAGAAGTTTACAGGAAGAAAATACTAGAAATACTTTTGATTTTGGAACGCATTATCCCATTCACCTTTGGCTAAATGTAAAGTCAGTTTTTATCATCTCAGCACACACAGGTGGAGGAAAGGGACCCCCCTCAGGGTTCAAACAACAAATAAAAGTTAAATGGACTCATTTTTAACCCTTTTCGGTCCAACCTCGAGGCTGACTCGACAGATCAGGCGCTAGAAGGAGGTCCAATGTCGAGCAATAAGAATGTTAAAAAGTTCAGCATTCAATCCCGTCAATTAATTTGGACCAGACTGTTTGAATTCCAAAAATAACATTGGACCGCAAAGGGTTAATGTTAGCTTTTACCTTTAACATACTTTAGCTCAGTGCATACTTAGCATACTGCAATTGCATATAAAATTGACCTTGGGGGGAAAAAATAATAATAATAAAAAAATTTGACCTTGAACCCTAGACGGTTTGGCTCAGTGGATAGACCACCTGCCTGCGGACTGAAGGGTCCCGGGATCACTCTGGTCCAGGGCACAGACCTCGGTTGCAGGCTGGATCCCTGGCCCTGGGAGGCAACCAATCGACTTTTCTCTCTCACATCATGTTTCCTCTCTCCCCCTCCTTTCCACTCTCCCTACAAAATCAATGGAAAATATCCTCAGATGAGGATTTAAAAATAAAATTGATCTTGGTAGTGTTTTCTCACAAGTCAGTCATTGATTACAAATGCTATCGCTCCCATCAATAACCATCTTCTGCCAGAACCGGTGTGGCTCAGTGGATAGAGCGTCAGCCTGCGACTGAAGGGTCCCGGGTTCGATTCCGGTCAAGGGCATGTACCTGGGTTGCGGGCACATCCCCAGTGGGAGATGTGCAGGAGGCAGCTGATCGATGTTTCTCTCTCATCGATGTTTCTAACTCTCTGTCTCTCTCCCTTCCTCTCTGTAAAAAATCAATAAAATATATATAAAAAAAAATAACCATCTTCTCTCCTCAAATGCGCCTTCCATCTCCTGGGTGAACGGGGCAGGACAGCAATGACTGACCTGACCCTAAGCAAGCGGGAAACACCCAGTCACAGAAGGTGGGAACTCCTCACGCCGATGGGAAAGGGGACTCACACGGTCAGACCTAACCAGCCGTTTCCGGTAACTTCTGAAAGGAAAACGGGCTTCCTACCTTTGCTTCATACAGAAGAGGCCCGTGAAAGCACAGCACGCGCTCACCTGGGGAGGAAGAGAGCAGTGGTTAGCGGTCACTTGTTGTCTCACCCGAGAGTCCGCACACCTGTACCCGGGATTTCCTCACTAAACCAGGGACGTGGGAGCGGCTATGCCTGGGTCACCACTTCAGATCAAACGTCAATATTTCACATTTAGCTATCTTCATAAACAGTAAGAGTCCTACAACAAAACACCTTAGTATCTGCTGCAAACAACAAAAACCACGTATTCGAATGTCCATCTACTTAAATCATCACCCCGCCTAGCACCTGGCTAACGGGTACAGGTAAGGTCTAGAGCTAATAAATAAAATCTCTAACGACCTGTTGGAGGGGTTGGTTTTGTCTTTCACTGTCAAATATGTATCCCAAGTTTAGAACCATATGCTCTATATAGCTCCGCTTCCAAACTTTTTATTAATTAAAATCAGTGAAATAATCTACACATTAAAATTGCTACGTGCGTCGGAAATGCCTGGGGTTTGTTTTTAAAGAGGTTCATGTTCACGACGTGTGTTCATCCATGTTCTGGGCACTGGGCTGCTCCAATGAACCCAAAACACAGGCCTGGAAGCCAGCCTGCAGCCGGCCGACCCCTCGGGCAGGCGGTCCCGGCAGCACACTGCATGTTATTGTCGCAGAAACATCTCTCCACTTGGCCAGCAGACCCACAGGGGACAAAAGTAGTCCCACACACTCAGCTCCTTTAGGTCTAAAATTAAATTAAAATAGCCTACCAGCTCAATTCCAAAGAGACTACAGAAGTTTCGCCATTGAAACATATTACTGCTGCTTTTAAGTTTTCAAAACTTACACCTTAAAACCTTCAACCTGAAACATCACACAGCAAACCTGAATATTCATTTCCCACGTTTACCCAGCGCCTGCCGTGCACCTGCCTGTATAAGCATGTCAGAGTGACGGGGCGCACGGGGAGCACCGATATGTGAGCAGGCAGTTCACACAACCCCCTGGATTTCCCGTTAACTATCTTCATAAACACGAGAGTCATCGATGAGCTGCTGGAAAGGTCACAGGGAAAGGTCCCCGTGGAGGGAACAGCTGGTCAAACGCAGAGAAACATTAAGTGACATCCTGTTTAACATAAACCATGTACCATCACTAGAGCATAGGATAAACGTGTCTATTTACAGAAAAGCCTAAGCCACCATCCAGCCATTTGACTGGTAGCTATGATGCGCACTGACCACCAGGGGGCGGGCAGACAACGCACAGACACAGAAACATGGAACAGACTGATGAATCTCAGGGGGGGGGGGGGGATTAACCGAAGATCTTATATGCACACTAGAGGCCCGGTGCACGAATCCGTGCATGGGTGGGGTCTTTTGGCCTGGCCAGCAATCGATTGGGGCTGATGGGGCCAGGGGCCAGCTGGCAGTGGGGAGGGACCACAGGAGGTTGGCTGTGGGAGCGCACTGACCACCAGGGGGCAGCTTCCGCATTGGGCGTCTGCCCCCTGGTGGTCAGTGCATCATCATACATACACACACACACACACACACACACACACAGACTAGAGCAGCAGTTCTCAAGCTGGGGGTCGAACGCCCCTTTCACAGGGGTCGCCTAAGGCCATCGGAAAACACATCTATAATTACAGATTGTTTTTGTGATTCATCACGATGCTTTAATGATGTTCAATTTGTAACAATGAAAATACACCCTGCATATCAGGTATTTCCATGACGATTCATCACAGTAGCAACATGACAGTGATGAAGTAGCCACGAGAATAATGTTATGGTTGGGGGTCCCCACAGCATGAGGAGCCGTATGAAAGGGCCGCGGCGTCAGGAAGGTTGAGAACCGCTGGACCAGAGGAATGGTGCATTCGTGCACCGGTGGGTCCCTCCGCCTGGCCTGCTTTAACTCTCGCTCTGACTCCTGTGAGTGGTCCCCCCGGAGGACAATGCCGGGGCTGCTGGGCCCTCAGAGCCCCTCAGAGCGTAAGGTGGAGCCTGGAGCAGGGAGAGCGTCACAGCTGGGGAAGCTGAAGGGGCCAGAACATAACCCAGTGGGAGGTCAGGACAGCGAAGCAGAGCCCCCGAGGGCAGGGGCCAGGCTGCTGAGCAGGAACCAGAACAGGAGTGGGCGGTTCAGATCCATCTGGGAGGGTGTCAGGGTCAGCACACCCAAAGCGGAGCCATCGAGTCGGCCGAGTGGCCGTCTGGGGCTGAGGAGAGACCTGGGGGGAGCCCGGGGTACTAGGGGAGGCACAGGGCTCATCAACAGCAGCACCGCAGACCTGGCCCGTGGCTCAATTTCCCTCCAGGGAACCTCACTGACGCTTAAAGGCACCTAAAATGCCCCCCGCCCCCATCCTTTGGCTCCTGCGGCCCAAGACAGCTGCACTGAAGCTCCAGCCCTCTGCCCTCCATTCCTGCTGCTCGGCCCTAAAAGTTTGTTGAAAATAAACAGAAGCCGGCGAGGAGCATGACCAGGCTAACAAGGCCTCATCTTCACGGAAGCGGAGGGAAAGCCCGCCCATCGGAGAACGAGCAGCCCCTGTGTTAGCTGCTCCTCACAAGCCTTCCTCCACGCTAATCCCCTCCAATATCAAACTAGTCATTCTGCCCGATGCTCCCGACGCAAGACCGATGGGCCTGCCAGCCCCGCGCTCCCTCTAGGAACACCCAGGCCAGCGTCAGCCGCGTCCTGAGCCTGGCCAGGCCGGAGCCCGCCCCTTGGGAACAGGCGCCGTCTTCACACGACGCTGCGACAGAACTTCAAGTGCCAGACACTCACGGTGCCTAAACACTGCTTTATAACACATGCTGCACCGTTACGGAATGAGAAAAATACTCTGAAGCTTAAAGGAATTATAAAAAATGCCCTTTCTGATCATTCGTATTTGCAGCATTCCTTCCGGTCAGTTCTCTGCAGTGTGTATTACAACTGCTAGGACGCTCCTTTTTCCTTACAAGGTCTTCTCGGAACTTGTCACATAAACAATTATCACTCCGTAGTGATGGTTCTGCAGCTCAGCTTTGACACGAGTAGAAAACAGCTGGAAGGGATGGTAAGGACGGAGACTCCCGAGCTTTCAAAACCTTGCTGAAAGGTACCTGGTTCCCACTTCTAACTCACTTTAGCTACGCCAGGGTTGCTCAGTGGTTAGAGCGCAGGCCTGCAGAGGGGAGGGTCTCGGGTTCGAGTCCAGGTCACGGGCAACATCTGGGTTGCAGATTTCATCCCCACCCCTGGTGGGTGCTCCTGGAAGGCAACTAGTGTTTCTCTCACACTGGTGTGTCTGTCTCTGTGTGTGTGTGTGTCTTTCTCTCTCTCTCTCTCCTTCCTCCCTCCACCGCCCCCCAAAAAAAACCAATGGGAAAAATACCCTCTCTTTGGGGGAGGATTTAAAAAATAAACCACCACTCTAGCAGCACAGGGATCCCCGTGTTGTCACCCACGCCCCTCACCCTCCATCCCTCTAGTTTAGAATTTAAGCGCTTTCTCCCGAAGGCAGAGCCTCCTGTGGGAGGACCTGTGTCACCCGCCCCGACAGTCTGATGGCACCCATCGGCCTTTCCCTAGAATGTTTCATAAACACATAAAAACGGTGTAACCAAGGAAACCACCTACACTGACAGAACAGCACGTTATTTCTATGACATTAACTCAGGTGACAGAGCAAAACATTCTGAAGTCACGAAGAGCACCATCTTCAACAACTTTATACAGAGACTATGAAAACTCTGGACCTGATACTACTGGGGGGTGGTTGTTTTCGGGGGGGGGGGGGGGGGCCACATTCCCAACTGAAACACTAGAATGAATTTCAGTTAGATCATATTTTTCCGGCCCAAGTTTGGGAACCTTCTGAATTACATCCACCGACTGAGATGATCGAGAATCCCTGCGCTCAAACCCCCCTAAGAAAAATAAACCCCAGGAGGGAGCCGATCATAAGAACAAACAGAACAGTCCATCCTTATCCAGAATGGCCGGTAGGCCCTGGCCGGTTTGGCTCAGCGGATAGAGCGCCGGCCGATCCTGGTTGAGTCCAGCCAAGGGCACAGGCCCGGGTGGCAGCTCCATCCCCAGCAGGGGGCGCGCAGGAGGCAGCTGATGGCTGTTTCTCTCCCATCAATGTTTCTAACCCTCCCTCTCCCTTCCTCTGTCAATAAAAGTATATTTTAAAAAAGAAGAAAAAAGTGGCCCCTAACCCGGGCCGGTTTAGCTCAGCGGTTGAGCATCCACCCAGGAGGCCAGGGCACAGGCCCGGGTTGCGGGCTGATCGCCAGCAGGGGGCGCGCAGGAGGCAGCCGCTCCCTGATGTTTCTCCTCATTCATGTTTCCCTCTCTCTCCCTTTCCCTTCCCCCCTCTCTGAAGAAATAATAACTAAAAACATGCATTTTAAAATATCCCTTAAAAACTTCTTCAATGTTACACTTTTACCACACGCTCGGGTCTGGGATACACAACCCTGTCCGCAACCGTAAAGCACATTCAGGTCTGAAAATCCGACTGCGAACACTTTCCGCCCCCTCCTGACACCGACGGTGAGCAAGCGCACAAGCACGTACATGCCGGCAACGAAGGGAATCTTAATTTTTTTTTAATAGATATTTTTATCGATTGCAGAGAGGAAGAGAGAGGGAGGGAGATAAAAACATCCACGATGAGATCATGGATCGGCCGCCTCCTGCGCGCCCCCTAGTGGGGATCGAGCCCGCGACCCTCCGGTCCCCAGGCCGACGCTCTACCCACTGCACCACACGGGCCAGGGCGACAAGAAGGGATTTTTAAAGCGTTTTACTGCTATTTCAGCCCACGATGAGCCCTCCCCTCTAACACTCCTTAACTGTGAAATCAAAGCGCTGTCTTACGGGATGGGGTGGGGGGTGTACTCCCAAGTTCCACCCTCTGGCCCAAAGCCCTGTCCATCAAAAGCCAATGGATAGCCCTGGCCGGTGTGGCTCAGTGGATACTGAAGGGCCCCGGGTTCCATTCCCGCCGAGGCCACATGCCCGGGTTACGGGGCTCGATCCCCAGTGTGGGGCGCCCAGGAGGCGGCCGATCCATGATTCTCTCTCATCAAGGATGTGTGTCTGTCTGTCTGTCTGTCTCCCCCCCCCCCCCCTTCCTTTCGGATACCAATCAAGAAATAAAACAGCCCTGACCGGTGTGGCTCAGTGGGTAGAGCGTCGGCCTGCGGACTCAAGGGTCCCGGGTTCGATTCCGGTCAAGGGCATGGACCTTGGTTGCGGGCACATCCCCAGTGGGGGGCCTGCAGGAGGCAGCTGGTCGATGTTTCTCTCTCATCGATGTTTCTAACTCTCTATCCCCCTCCCTTCCTCTCTGTAAAAAAAAAAAAATCAATAAAATATTTTTTAAAAAATAAAATAAAAATAAAAAGCCAAGGAACACACACACACACTCTAAGGGCCCGGCCGGTGTGGCTCAGTGGTTGGGCCTCCATCCGGGCACCCACGGGAGGGTCCCCGGTTCGGCTCCCGCTCGGGGCACA
Source organism: Myotis yumanensis (assembly GCF_028538775.1). Taxonomy (NCBI): domain Eukaryota; kingdom Metazoa; phylum Chordata; class Mammalia; order Chiroptera; family Vespertilionidae; genus Myotis; species Myotis yumanensis. Next base: position 10,412,338 of record NW_027223771.1, on the reverse strand, counting down.
GGGGCCCCGGGGAGCGGGCGCGGCCCCCACCCAGCAGGGGGCGTGCAGGAGGCGGCCCCGCCGCATGTCTCTCTCTCCCCCCGCCCCCCCCCCCCCGCCTTCCTCTAAAAAAGCCAACAAAAACAGATTTTTAAAAAACAAAATACACTAAACTCACGGGGGCGCCCCCATCGCTGCTCATCCGACGCCGCCGCCGCCAGACGCCCGGCCGCCCCGTTATTTCCACGAAAAGGGCGGCGCGGAGGCAGCGGGACCGGCCCCGCGGGCAGCACAAAGCGGCGCCCGCCCGCCCCGAGGGGAGGGGGAGGGGGAGGGGGAGGGGGACCAGGCGGGGGAGGGGGCGCGGGAGGCGCCGGCCGCCATCTTGCGGCGGCCATTTCGCGGCGCCGCTCTCCCGCCCGCCCCGCCGGGCCCGCACCCCCCTCCTCCTCCCCCACCCACGTCGCCGCCCCGAGCCCCGGCCGTTGCCCGCCCGCCCGCCCCTCCCGCCTCCGCGCCGCCACGGCGCCCGGCCCGCCCGCCGCCCGCTCCCCCGGCCGCGCCGCCGCCGCCGCGCACACAACAGCCGCCGGGACAGGCCCCGCCGCGCCCGCGCCCCCGGGGCCCTCGGCCTCCCCGCCCCCCCAACACAGCGCCCTCCCCGGGCCGCGCCCCGAACCCCGCGCCGCAGTGCGCCTCCGCACAAAGCGCCGCCGCCGCCGTTACCCGCCCCGCCCCGCCGCGCCGGGGCCCGCACTCACCCTCCTGGAATTTAGGCTTCGGGTCCTGCTTCGGCGCCATTTATAGGGATTCGCCGCCGCCGCCTCCTGCGCCCGCCGCCCCCCGCTCGCCACCCACCCGGCTGCGCGTCACACGCCGAGCGCGGCACCAGCTCTACATCCCGGGCGCGACCCGCCGGCGCCCGAACACCTCACGGAGCCGCGACTGCGCAGCCGCACTGCCAACCGCCAGTCCCCCGCCAGCGCCGCCACGCACGCGCAGGCGCCCTGCGTCGCGCCGCGCGAGGCATGCCGGGAACTGTAGTTCCGTGGGGCCACTCCTCATCCGCCTCCCATCCCCCATCCCTCTGATTCTGGGCGGTGTTTGGGGTGCGGGAGGGAGGAGGCTCGTGGGGGCGATCAAGAGCGGGAAAGGCACCGTGTGCGCAGGCCTCGGGCCGCCGGGACGTGGTGCGAGGCGGCTGGCGAGGGGAAGGGGCGTGGGCAGCATGAGGGCCCCTGAGGCCTGGAGGTGATCCACCATCAATCATCCCGGCTCACTGCGAGGCCACGTGACCTGCGGGTCCCCAGGGTTTCTGCGGGTCCCGCGGGGACGCAGGCGCGAGCTTGGCCTTGGAGCCCCTAGAGCAGGGGTGGGCAACCTTTTTGTGAGTGCGTGCCAAAACCAGCAAAATCTCTGGCTCAAAATTCTTCTGCGTGCGCCAACTCTAATTTTTTGAGAACATGTTACGCCTACTTGCTATCTCTTAAGGTGGACGCATGTGAAGAACCTTGAAGAAATAATAAAATTCACTCGAGCGACAAAAACACAGTCTGTGATGGTGACAAACACATTTATTTTTAATGGATACATATACACTGATAGTCCGACAGAAAACCTGATGACTCCGTGTGATAGTGTCAGTGGGACTTTTGCGGCTGCATCGCTGATGACGGAGATTCTGCATCAGGTTTATACTTCGTGACCTTCAGAGAGATGCACGCGCTACGACTGTCATCCGTCAGGCTACTCCTCTCACGAGACTTAACAAAGTTCATCCCTGAGAACAAAGATTCCCAAGCGCGTGTGGATGAGACCAAAACACTGGTCGGATCTAGGAAGGCGGGGAGGGTTAAGGCAGAGGCATAAAAATTGCTCTTCCCCTCTCTCATCCATCCATGTCTACGGGCTTTAAGATAACTTGTTATGTGAAATTATTTATTTATCTAAGATGCACCTACACTGAATGTATCTGAAAAATAAAAAAGTCGATATTAAGAAGAAAATTGTGCCATAACCGGTTTGGCTCAGTGGATAGAGCGTCGGTCTGCGGACTGCAGGGTCCCGGGTTCGATTCCGGTCAAAGACATGTACCTTGGTTGCGGGCACATCCCCAGTGGGGGGTGTGCAGGAGGCAGTTGATCGATGCTTCTCTCTCATCTATATTTCTATCTCTCTATCCCTCTTCCTTCCTCTCTGTAAAAAATCAATAAAATATATTTTTTTAAAAAAGAAGAAAATTGTAAGTGGAAGATTATAACAGAGGGTTTCGAGTGCCAGCAAAAGTTAAAGGCGTGCTGTGTTTGGCACGCGTGCCAGGGGTTGCCCACCCCTGCCCTAGAATGCTGCCCAGCCCACCGTGCAGCACGCAAGTGGGGTGCACCTTGCAGCCTTTGTCACCAGTGTCCAGGGATGTGCGCACAACACGCCAAAGCGAATGCATGGCCTCACGTCGCTCTCCTGTTTCCAAGCCCCGAGCTGGCTCAGCTGCAAAATGGGTGGACAGGGAGAATTGCACAGAAAGGAGGTGACCCTAAAGGTGAACGCGTGCCCAATAAACTGACCAAACCTGACCCGCTCGGGGCAGGCCTGCCTGCATGGCGGCCTCGCAAACTCAGGGATGGGAAGCATCTACATAGGAGGGCCTGAAATTGAAACTTTCCAACCGAAAATGAGTCACGGCGGCTAGTCCTGTCCCGGCTGGTGTCTTCCTTGACAAAGGCCAACCTTCACCTGCACGGAGCCTATGAAGTCCTTTGGCACAACATCCTGTTGTAATGTGTAAAATCAGGTGCAGCCCTGGCTGGTGTGGCTCAGCGGACAGAGCACCGGCCTGCGGACTCAAGGGTCCCGGGTTCGATTCCGGTCAAGGGCGCACGTTTGGGTTGCGGGGCTCCATCCCCAGTGGGGGGCGTGCAGGAGACAGCAATGATTCTCTCTCAGCGTTGATGTTTCTCTCCCTCTCCCTTCCTCTCTGAAATCAACAAAATTATATATTTTTTAAAAATCCTTCCCTAGCCCAAACCGGTTTGGCTCAGTGGATAGAGCATCGGCCTGTGGACTCAAGTGTCCCAGGTTCGATTCCGGTCAAGGGCATGTGCCTTGGTTGCGGGCACATCCCCAGTAGGAGGTGTGCAGGAGGCGGCTGATCGATGTTTCTCTCTCATCATGGATGTTTCTCTCTCTCCTTCTCCCTTCCTCTCTCTGAATCAACAAAAACATTAAAATAGCCCTGGCCAGTTTTGCTCAGTGGATAGAGCGTCGGCCTGCGGACTGAAAGGTCCCAGGTTCGATTCCGGTCAAGGGCATGTACCTGGGTTGCGGGCACATCCCCAGGAGGGAGTGTGCAGGAGGCAGCTGATCGATGTTTCTCTCTCTCATCGATGTTTCTGACTCTCTATCCCTCTCCCTTCCTCTCTGTAAAAAATCAATAAGGTATATTAAAAGAAAAATCCTTCCCTATATAATAAAACCGTAATATGCAAATCAACTGAACCCCCAAACGACCGGTCACTATGACGCTCACTGACCAGCAGGCAGCAGATGCTCAGGGTGATCCCCCAGGGGGAGCACCGCACAGCCAGAAGCGGGGCTCACAGCTGGCGAGCTCAGTGGTGGTGGGAGCCTGCCTCCAGCAGGGCTGAGGTCCCCTGGGGGGATGTCCGCCTGCCAGCTTAGGCCCACTCCCCCGGGGACTGCGAGAGGGTGCAGGCCAGGCTGAGGGACCGCCCCCATCCCCGGTGCACGAATGTCATGCACTGGGCCTCTAGTAAGAATAATAATAATAAAACGACATAAGCTGCAAAACTGCCATTCTCTGGAGCCTTTCCTCAACCCCAAAATTGAGATTTTGCTTCCCAGCGATTGTCCTCAGGTTGACTCAAACAAACTCATAAAAAATCCTCTGCAGATGTGAACACTTCCTGCTTTGACAAGCCCCAAGTTACTTCCACAAGGGTCCCCAACATCCTCCAGGCCTTACGCTTGTCTCTCTGGCTTTTTTTTTTTTTTAATGTTTTTATTGATTTCAAAGAGGAAGGGAGAGGGACAGAGAGAGAAATACAATGATGAGAAAAAAATCATGGATCAGCTGCCTCCTGCATGCCCCATGCTGGGGGGTCTGAGCCCGCAATCCAGGCACATGCCCCTGACCGGAATCGAACCCGGGATCGTTCCGTCCCCAGGCCCTTGCTCTATCCCAGTGATGGCGAACCTTTTGAGCTCGGCGTGTCAGCATTTTGAAAAACCCTAACTTAACTCTGGTGCCGTGTCACATAGAGAAGTTTTTTGATCTTTGCAACCATAGTCAAGCAAAGACTTCTATTTTTGATATTTATCTTATATATTTAAATGCCATTTAACAAAGAAAAATCAACCAAAAAAAATGAGTTCGCGTGTCAACCAGCCAGGGCTGAAAAAGTCCCTTTCCCACCTCCGTCCCTCATCTGCCCACTCCCCCAAAGAGCAGCACAAACCATTGCTTTTCCTGAGGCTTTTGACATGAAATGAAGATACGGTGACAATTGCCTCGAGTGAGGTACAAAAACATTAAAATGAAAAATTGGCTGTAACCGGTGTGGCTCAGTGGATAGAGCGTCGGCCTGCGGACTGAAGGGTCCCAGGTTCGATTCTGGTCAAGGGCATGTGCCTTGGTTGCGGGCACATCCCCAGTGGGAGGCATGCAGGAGGCAGCTGATCGATGTTTCTCTCTCATCGATGTTTCTAACTCTCTCTCCCTTCCTCTCTGTAAAAAGTCAATAAAATATATTTAAAAATAAAAATAAAATGAAAAATCGCCTCACAGTAGAAGGCAGATTATATCCGTGGCCTGGGGTTACCGTGACAGAATACCCTAAACTGGCTTACACAGCACATGTGTTATCTGGATGGCCGAGAGGAAGAATCTGTTCCATGCCCCCCTCCTCCCCCAGCTTCTAGAAGTTTCCTGGCAATCTCCGCCCTTTCGCTGCTTGGCTTGGAAAAGCACCACCCCATCCCTGCCTTCATCTTCACAGGGTGTTCTCCTGTGTGTGTCTGTGTCCAGATTTCCCCTTTTCTTAGAGTCACCGGTCACCCTGGATGCAGAGCCCATTCTACTCTGGAATGACCAGGCGGCCTAAGGAATTACCTCTGCAGCAAACTTATGTCCAAATAAGGTCACAGCCCGGCCAGCGTGACTCAGGGGTTGAGCGTCGACCTAGGAACCAGGAGGTCACCTTCCATTCCCGGTCAGGGCACAGGCCAGGGTGGCGGGCGCCGTCCCCAGTGTGGGGCGTGCAGGAGGCAGCTGATCCGTGATTCTCTCTCATCATGGATGTTTCGATCTCTCTCTCCCTCTCCCTCCCTCTTTGAAATCAATAATATATATATATGAAATCAATAATATATATATGAAATCAATAATATATATATGAAATCAATAATATATATGAAATCAATAATATATATGAAATCAATAATATATATATGAAATCAATAATATATATGAAATCAATAATATATATATATGAAATCAATAATATATATGAAATCAATAATATATATGAAATCAATAATATATATATGAAATCAATAATATATATGAAATCAATAATATATATATGAAATCAATAATATATATATGAAATCAATAATATATATATCTATATATTTAAAGCTTCTACCGCTCCTCCCATCACCTAGTGATTAAGTACCCCTCTGTAATAAAAAGGGTATTTAGGGGCCTTCATTTCTGATGCTGAAATTTTCCGTGTGTTCCTGCCAAAGTCTGAAATTGTGCCATGAAGTGATAACAATAATAATATATGGTGATTGTGGAGGACGTCTAAGAATTGCTGGGAATGCGGGGAAAAAATGTAAGCCCAGCTAGTGTGGCTTGGCGATTGTCAACCCAGGAACCAACCGGTTTGATTGCCACCGGTTTGATTCCTGGTCAGGGCACAGGCCTGGGTTGCGGGCTTGATCCCCACGGTGGGGCCTGCTGGAGGCGGCCGATCAATGACATTTCTCTCTCATCGATGTTTCTATTTTTCCATGCCTCTCCTTCCCTCTCTCTCTAAAAATCAATAAAACATTAAAAAAGAAAGAAAGAAAGAAAGAAGATATTGTCCTAACCGGTTTGGCTCAGTGGATAGAGCATCGGCCTAGGGACTGAAGGGTCCTGGGTTCGATTCCAGTCAAGGGCTTGGTTGCAGGCACATCCCCAGTAGGGAGTGTGCAGGAGGCAGCTGATCGATGTTTCTCTCTCATCTATCTTTCTAGCTCTCTATCCCTCTCTCCTCCTTTCTGCAAAAAATCAATAAAATATATATATTTTTAAAAAGAAAATATTTAAGACAAAGAATTTGCAGATAAAAGCAACGTTTTTGCCCTGAGAAATTGAGTTATGTTAGGAAAATCTCATTATTTGCTTGGAGGTATGTTTGGAGGCTAAAATGGCCGAAGGGGGAATTTTCCGTTTGAATAACTCATTTAGGGAAAACAAAATAAAAAAAAAATCTCCCCAGGGTCTGTTCACAGGAGCCACCTGATTAAAATAAAAGCGAATGACTAAAACCAATCATGCAGAGGTTTAAAAACAGCCTGGAATAATCACCAGCCCTTCCCACAGGCAGAAAGCACGGCATTGCAAGGAATTTACAGTCAAAGCAAAAAAAATAAAACGAAGGAATTTTCAGACATGATCTTAATCTGCAGAGTACACCCCGTGAGGCCCAGCTGATCTCCGAAGGAATCTTGAGCATCGCCTGGCATTCAGCTAAAGACGTCACATTTCCCACGTTTGCACAGGGATGACCTCAGTGATATTTGCACCCACCCCCGCAATTTCATAAATGTTCCTGTCTTCTGACCTCTGGCTTCCATAGGCCACTCCCCAACCAATATTTTTTGTTTGGTTGGTTGGTTTTTTGGTTTTGTTTTTTTTTAAGTAACCAATATTTTCCTACACCAGATCACCTTTGCTTATTTCTTTCTTTCTATTTATTGGCTTATTTATTTGTTTGTTTGTTTATTTTAACCTTTGTGTATTTCTATTTATTTTTATGTATTTATTTATCTATTTATTTTAACCTTTCCGTATTTCTTTCTTTCTATGTTTTATTTATTTATTTTAACCTCTGCGTACTTCTATTTATTTTTTATGTATTTATTTATTTACTTATTTATTTTAACCTTTGCGTATTTCTATTTATTTATTTTTTATGTATCTATTTATTTACTTATTTATTTTAACCTTTGCGTATTTCTATTTATTTATTTTTTATGTATCTATTTATTTACTTATTTATTTTAACCTTTGCGTATTTCTTTCTTTTTATTCATTTATTTATTTATTTTAACCTTTGCGTATTTTTATTTATTTATTTTTTATGTATGCATTTATTTACTTATTTATTTGCCTATTAATGTATTTTGACCTTTGCGTATTTCTTGCTTTCATTCTTTTTATTTATTTATTTTCCTACTTATTTATTTATTACGTATTTATTTATTTACTTACTTATTTGCTTATTTATTTCCTTGGACCTTTGCGTTATTTCTAAGATGAGCTGCGATCTGGTTTCATGGGTTCCCTCTTCACTAGTTCCTTTCGTCTTAATAGTGTTTTTTTTTTTTTTTTTTTTTTATGTCTTGAATCGTTGGAAAAAGAAGAAACCCCGGATGAGGTCTGAGATCGAACTGGGGAAGGAAAAGATTAAAAAATAAAAATTAAAAAAAAAAAAGCGAACCGCCCAACGTGGGGCTCGAACCCACGACCCTGGGATTAAGAGTCCCATGCTCTACCGACTGAGCTAGCCGGGCAGGTGGCGGCTTTGCTCGCCTCTAGGTCTTTTCAAAGGATCACGACGCACTTCCTCCGAGACTGGCATTGTTTTTGGTCTTAGTTTTGGGTTTTTTTTTTGTTTTTTTCTTTGTTTTTCTCTTTTGGGGGGGGATCAACTTTTTTGCTTCTTTTCCTTCTCAGCCTTTTGCCCCGTTTTGCGCGCACACACCCTGTTTCCCCGACCCCCCCAAGCGGCCCCTTGCGGTCGGAAGCGCGCGGTCGGATGCAGGAGGCCCGGGGCCCCAGGACGCCATCGGGGGGCTGGGGGGCGGGGAAAGGGCAGGGGATCCCGGGTTCCCGACCCACCGAGCCCGACGCCCGAGCAGGAAAGCCCGTCCTCCGCCCGCAGAGCCCCCGGGTCCGACCCCGGCTGCACCGCTGGGCCTCCCGGCCCGGCCCGTGCGGTTCCGAGGTTCCTGGGCTCTCCCGAGGGCCCCACGGGCGGCTCCGCTCCGCCATCCCCGGTTCTGCCCACAACAGGCGATGATTAAAAAGCTAAAAAAAAAAAAAAAAAAAAAAAAAAAAGGCAGGCCCTGGCCGGTGTGGTTCAGTGGTTAGAGCGTCGGCCCGCGGGACTGAAGGGTCCCGGGTTCGATTCCGGACAAGGGCATGCGCCGCGGTTGCGGGCACGTGTGCGGGAGGCAGCTGATCCCTGTTTCTCTCTCAAATCGATGTTTCCGACCCTCTGTCCCTTTCCCTTCCTCCCTGTAAAAAAAAAAAAAAAAATCAATAAAATATATTTAAAAATAAAAAATAAAAAAAATATATAAAAAGCTCAAAGCAGGCCCTGACCTGCTCATCCCCAAAACGGAAAGGGCAGACGTGGATGAACCCGAAAAATTCCAGCTTGATTCTGGTTTTTCTTCTCCAATACGATCTTTGGCGCCCCATCCCCCCCCCCCCCCCCCCCCATATAGTCCCAGAGAAAAGGCTCTACTTTGCAATGGGGGTGGGGGGTGAAAACAAAAAAAACAGGGAGGATTAGGGGGGGAAAAAAGCAGATTTTTTTATTTCATTTTATTTTCAGATCTGTTGTTGATTTAAAGAACTCTTCCCATTCGCAACAGCAAGGGATGGACCTGCAGGGCCTCACGCTGAGCAGGTCAGCCAGGGGGGGAGGCACGTGTCCCACGGCCTCGCTCATGTGTGAAATATAATGAGCAACATACACTGATGAGCAAAAACAGACCCAGAGACAGAGAAGCAGCGAACAGACCGCCCATCCTCAGAGGGAAGGCGGGGGTGGGGGGTGGGGGTGCAGGGGTGGGGGGTGGGGGTGCAGGGGTGGGGGGGTAAGAGATCAACCAAAGGACTTGTACGCGTGCATATGAGCATATCCTATGGACACAGACACTAGGGGGTGAGGGCATGTGCTGGGGGGTGGGGGGTAGGGGTGGGGGTGCAGGGTGGGGTGGGGGTGGGGGTGCAGGGGTGGGGGTGCAGGGTGGGGTGGGGTGCAGGGGTGAGGGGTGGGGGTGCAGGGTGGGGTGGGGGTGCAGGGGTGAGGGGTGGGGTGCAGGGGTGGGGGTGTAGGGTGGGGTGGGGGTGCAGGGGTGAGGAGTGGGGGTGCAGGGGTAGGGGTGCAGGGTGGGGTGGGGGTGGGGGGTGGGGGCGGGGAGAGGTCAATGGGGGGAAGGGGAGACACAAGTCATACTTTAAGGCCCAGCGGTTCTCAACCTGTGGGTCGCAAACCCTTTGGCGGTCGAACCACCATATCAGATATTTACATGACGGTTCATCACAGGAGCCACATGACAGTGATGAAGCAGCCACGGAAATAATGTTATGGTTGGGGGTCCCCACAGCATGAGGAGCTGTATGAAAGGGCCAGAAGGTTGAGAACCACTAGTAAGCAATAAAGAATTTAATTTTTTAAATTTTTAAAAAAATATATGTTATTGATTTTTTTACAGAGAGGAAGGGAGAGGGATAGAGAGTTAGAAACATCGATGAGAGAGAAACACCGATCAGCTACCTCCTGCACGCCCCCCACTGGGGATGTGCCCGCAACCCAGGTACATGCCCTTGACCGGAATCGAACCCGGGACCTTTCAGTCCTCAGGCCGACGCTCTATCCACTGAGCCACACCGGCCAGGGCTTAATTTTTTTTTTTTTTTTTTAAAGATTGGTTGTTGATTTTTAGAGAGAGGAAGAGCCCTGGCAGGACCCCTCTGGGAATGGAACCAGCGAGCCTTGAGTGCCCAACCCACTGGGCCACACCACTGAGGGCAGGTTCCATCCATAGTTGGGGAGGAGCTGGATACTCACACGGGGTTGGACTAACACGGGTTACTTCTTAGATAGGGGGGGGGGGATGGGCAAGATGCCCTGGCTGGTGTGGCCCAGTGGATAGAGCACTGGCCTGCAGACCCAAGGGCCCCAGGTTCTATTCCGGTCCGGGGGGGCGGGGCACATGCCTGGGTTGTGGGTTTGGTCCAACGTGCAGGAGGCAGCCACTCAATAATTCCTTCTCATCATTGATGTTTCTATCTCTCTCTCTCTCCCTCTCCCTATTTCTCTAAAATCAATAAAAATATTTTTTAAAAAGGGTGGGGGAGGGAGCAATCTAAATGTATAATGAGGGGGACCCGGCTGCCAACACCCGAAAAGAAAAATTAATCTGAGCCCGGCCTGTGTGGCTCAGTGGTTGAGCGAGGGCCTATGAACCAGGAGGTCACGGTTCGATTCCCCGTCAGGGCACATGTCTGGGGTGTGGGCTTGGATATTTCTATTTCTTTTTCTTTTTTTTTTTTTTTGGATATTTCTATTTCTCTCTCCCTCTTCTTTCCTCTCTGAAATCAATGAAAATATATTTTTAAAAAATTTTTATCTGATGCCCTGGCTGGTGTGGCTCATTGGCTAGAGAGTCGGCCTGCAGACTGAAGGGTCCCAGGTTCGAGTTCAGTCAAGGGCACAGGCCCGGGTTGCGGGCTCCATCCCCAGTGGGGGGCGTGCAGGAGGCAGCCGATCCATGATTCTCTCTCATCATGGGTGTTTCTCTCTCTCTCTCCCTCTCCCTTCCTCTCTGACATCAATCAAAATATATTTAAAAACATTTTTAATCTGAGTTTTGCTAGTGGTTTAGTACTCATCAGCAAGACAGTACGTCTTCAGGGTGCTCTATGAGGGACGGGAGGTCCATGGTAATTACTTATTTTTTCCAAAAACAAGTTCCACCGGAAATGAAGAGGGATGAGGGAACGGAGAAATGATGTCACAAGGGAGCGATCACACGAGGTCAGGAAGTGAGACATCTTGCAGGACAGCTGGCCGAGTGGCGTACACAAGTGTTACCTTTGTTTTCTTACAAGTGTTATCTTCTTAGAAATGGCTTTTTTTTTTTTTAATTTTTTTATTGATTTTAGAGAGAAAGGGAGAGGGAGAGAGAGATAGAAACATCCATGATGAGAATCACGGAGCAGCTGCCTCCAGCACGCCCCCCACTGGGGATCGAGCCCGAAACCCAGGCATGTGCCCTTGGCCAGAATCGAACCCGGGACCCTTCAGTCCGCAGGCCGATGCTCTATCCACTGACCCACACCGGCTAGGGGTAGAAATGACTTTTGTTAGAGTGAAAGACACAGCAGGCCATGATAACCAGACCCAATAGGCAATCCTGGACTGGATACCGCTCTGAGTAACCCAGTCATAAAAAAAGATTTTGGGGCCCGGCCAGTGTGGCTCGGTGGTTGAGCGTCGGCCTGTGAACCAGGAGGTCAGGGTTCGATTCCTGCTCAGGGCACAGGCCTGGGTTGCGGGCTCCATCCCCAGTGGGGGGCCTGCAGGAGGCAGCCGGTCCATGATTCTCTCTCATCATGGATGTTTCTCTCCCTCTCCCTTCCTCTCTGAAATCAATAAAAAAAATTTTTTTTAAAAAAAGGTTTTGGGGTCAACTAGGAAAATTTGAATATAGTTTGAGTCTTAGGTGAGATGGAAGTTTACTGTTAGATGAGATGACAAAGTGGAGACAATCGAGAAAGAAGATTGCAGATAACAGTCACCGCCCACGTAGTAAAAACACGGCCAGATATGATATTAATGTTAACGTTAATATTAAAATTTGGTACTTGGGTGGTAGGGATCCTAAATTTTCACTTGAAAAAATTTTGTTTGTCTTTATTTTCAAACTAAATCAGGCTTAGCCCCCGCCAGTTTGCTTCAGTCGATAGACGGTCAGCCTGCGGACTGAAGGGTCCCGGGTTCGATTCCCGGTCAGGGGCACAGGCCCGGGTTGTGGGCTCCATCCCCAGTAGGGGGCGTGGTGCAGGAGGCAGCCGATCCATGATTCTCTCTCATCATGGATGTTTCTATGTCTCACTCTCCCTCTTCCTTCCTCTCTGAAATCAATAAAAAAATATATTTTTTTAAAGTTAGGCTTACAGACAATGACACAGAGTGAGTGACAGGCCCGGAGGCTGGAGGAGGGGGCTGGGTTTCCAGGGGAGAAGCAGAGGATCGTCACCTTCATGTCACTCACCAGCTGTGGGCTCATCCAGGCACCGTGCCCGTCGGTAAAGGAAGATCAGAGTAACCGGAGACAAAAGGGTGCTGGGAGATTCACCCAGGTGATGGGGGGCAGCTCTCAGCGCCATCTCTATGGAGCCTTCCTGCCTCTCCTCCTCCCCCTCCTCCTCTTCCTCCTCCTTCTTCTCCTTCTTATTATTACTAGAGGTCCAGTGCATGAAATTCACGCATGGGTGGGGGGTTCCCTCAGCCCGGCCTGCACCCTCTCCAATCCAGGACCCCTCGGGGGATGTCCAACTGCCGGTTTAGGTCCAATCACAGGATGGGGCGTAAGCCGGCAGTCGGATATCCCTCTCGAAATCCAGGACCACTGGCTCCTAACTGCTCACCTGCCTGCCTGCCTGATCGCCCCTAACCACTCTGCCTGCCAGCCTGATTGCCCCTAACTGCTCACCTGCCTGCCTGCCTGATCGCCCCTAACCACTCTGCCTGCCTGCCTGATTGCCCCTAACTGCTCACCTGTCTGCCTGCCTGATCGCCCCTAACCACTCTCCCCTGCCAGCCTGATCGCCCCTCACCACACTCCTCTGCTGGCCTGATTGCCCCTAACTGCTCTCCCCTGCCTGCCTGATCGCCCCTAACCACTCTGCCTGCCAGCCTGATTGCCCCTAACTGCTCACCTGCCTGCCTGCCTGATCGCCCCTAACCACTCTCCCCTGCCAGCCTGATCGCCCCTCACCACACTCCTCTGCTGGCCTGATTGCCCCTAACTGCTCTCCCCTGCCTGCCTGATCGCCCCTAACCACTCTGCCTGCCAGCCTGATTGCCCCTAACTGCTCACCTGCCTGCCTGCCTGATCGCCCCTAACCACTCTCCCCTGCCAGCCTGATCGCCCCTCACCACACTCCTCTGCTGGCCTGATTGCCCCTAACTGCTCTCCCCTGCCTGCCTGATCGCCCCTAACCACTCTGCCTGCCTGCCTGATTGCCCCTAACTGCTCTCCCCTGCCTGCCTGATCGCCCCTAACCACTCTGCCTGCCTGCCTGATTGCCCCTAACTGCTCTCCCCTGCCTGCCTGATCGCCCCTAACCACTCTGCCTGCCAGCCTGATTGCCCCTAACTGCTCTCCCCTGCCAGCCTGATCGCCCCTAACCACTCTGCCTGCCAGCCTGATTGCCCCTGACCACTCTGCCTGCCAGCCTGATCTCCCCTAACTCCTCTCCCCTGCCGGCCTGATCTCCCCTAACCGCCTCTGCCTTGACCCCCGCCATCGTGGCTTTGTCTGGAAGGATGTCCATTCTAATTAGCACATTACCCTTTTATTAGTATAGATTATTGTAACCTTCACCCCAGGATACCTTTCCATTGATTTTTAGGGAGAGTGGAAGGGAGAGGGAAAGACAGAGAAACATTGATGTGAGAGAGACACATCGATGGGTTGCCTCCTGCAGGGGCCCTGACCAAGGCCCGGTCTGGGGAGGAGCCTGCAACCGAGGTCTGTGCCCCTGAGCAGAATCGAACCCGGGACCCTTCAGTCCCCAGGCTGATGCTCTACCCACTGAGCACACCAGCCAGGGCTGCTTCTTCTTATTTTAATATTCTTAATGATTTCAGAGAGGAAGGGAGAGAGAGAGAGAGAGAAACCTCAATGATGAGAGAGAATCACAGATCGGCTGCCTCCTGCAGGCCCCCCTCTGGGGGTCGAGCCCACAACCCAGGCACGTGCCCTGACCTGGAATATAACCGTGACCTCCTGGTCCATAAGTCGACCCCAACCTCTGAGACACCCTGCAGGGCCCCAGGCTGCCTCTGTGTAACTCACCTTGAGCTTCTGGCTTGCGGTGCAGGCCCAAGGGCTACAGCGGGAATTTCAACAGCACTCACTCCTGTCCCCAGGGACGTGGGTCCCGGTCAGGGACTCGTGTTTGAGCCCTGGGGCCACTTCTCCCCAGTGGTTTGGCTTCTCCAGCCTCCTGGGGACCTCCCTGCCCTTCCCCCCCACCCCCATGGCTCAGGGACACGGCTGTCCCTGGAGTGTGTCACGGAGCTGAGCCCTCGGGCAGGTGGCCGCCCCTTCACCTCCTTGTGACTGTGACTGTCCTCACCCCCAGGCCACACTCATTCAGTGGCCAGTTGGGACCCATCTGGGGCTTCCTCCCGGGGAAGCCCTCACCTTTGACCCCGGCCATCACGCCCTGCTTCTCCCTGCACGGAACCAATGCCCGGGGGGAAGAGGGGAGCGTCTACCCCCAAGACACCTGCTCATCGTGGAGGTTAAGCACGTACCCAGCCCAGCGGGTGTGGCTCAGCGGTTAAGGGGTCAACCCGGGAACCGAGAGGTCGCGAGTTCGATTCCCGGTCAGGGCTACCTGCCCAGGTGGCGGGCGTGACACCCAGTGACCTCCTGGCTCCTAGGTCGACGCTCAACCACTGAGCCATGCTGGCCCGGAACCCGGGCACTGGGCACTGCTGTCCCCCCAGAGCTTCCGACATCTGCTGCCCCCCATCGGTCAGCACAGCCAGACCCACTCCCAAGAGAGAATCGGCAAGAAGGGGGTTCTCCGGCCAGTGGTCAGAGAAGATGACATTGAACTGCTAATCTGATAGAAATTGTACAAAATTAGCCCATACGTCCAGTGGGCCCCGGGGCCTGGAAATTTTTCTTCCTCTGATGGGGGTCACTGAGTGTCATCTGGGGCCTGGGTCCTACTCTCTGTGTCCCGGCCCACTGACCTGCTGTGTGATGTCGGGCAAGTGACTCGCCCTCTCTGGTCTCGGCTTTCTCACCCGTAAAAAGGTCGGGAAGGCCTCCGTAGCTCTCGCACACAGTGTGTCCTGTCTTCATTCATTCACGCTGACTTGTGGGCGCCCCACCCCAGATCTCTGCTCCCCTCGGCGGTCAGAAGGTGAGTCATAAAATCCTCACTCCTGCCCGGCCGGCGTGGCTCAGTGGTTGAGCATCGACCTGTGAACCAGGAGGTCTCGGTTCGATTCCCGGGCAGGGCACAGGCCCGGGTTGGGGGCTCCATCCCCAGTGTGGGGCGTGCAGGAGGCGGCCGATCCATGATTCTCTCTCATCATGGATGTTTCTTTCTTTCTTTTTTCAGTTTAAATTCTTTATTGTTGAAAGTATTACATAAGTCTCCTTTTTCCCTCATGGACCTCTCCCTGCCGCTCCCACCCCCCAGCACATGTCCCCGCCCCGCTACTGTCTGTATCCATGGGTGGTGCCCATTCGCATGCATACAAGTCCTTTATACGCCCCCCATTCCCTCCTCCCCCCCCTTCCCTCTGGGGCTCTATGGTCTGTTCGACGCTTCTCTGTCTCTGGACCTGTTTTTGCTCATCAGTTTATGTTGATCATTATATCCCACAAATGAGCGAGATCATGTGATATTTCTCTTCCTCCGACTGGCTTATGTCGCTCAGCACAATGCTCTCAGCTCCATCCCTGCTGCGGAGAATGGTAAGAATTCCTTCTTTTTCACAGCAGCGTAGTACTCCGTTGTGCAGATGGACCACAGTTTGTTTTAATCTACTCACCTGCTGATGGGCACGTAGGCTGTTTCCAAATCTTAGTTGTTGTAAATTGTGCTGTTTCATCGTTGACGTTTCTCTCTCTCCCTCTTCCTTCCTCTCTGAAATCAATAAAAAAAACCACATATTTTTAAAAATCCTCACTCCTGCCCTAACTGGTGTGGCTCAGTGGATAGAGCGTTGGCCTGTGGACTGAAGGGTCCCGGGTTCGATTCCGGTCCAGGGTACATGCCCGGGTTGTGGGCTCAGTCCCCAGTGGGGGGCGTGCAGGAGGCAGCCAGTCAATGATTCTCTCCCATCATTGATGTTTCTATCTCTCTCTCCCCCCTCCCTTCTTCTTTGAAAGCAATAAAAATATTTTTTAAAAATCCTAACTCCTTATCTGACCAAGAGGCCTTGTCTAATCTGGTGCCTGCTTCCCTCTCTGACCTCACCTGGTAGCCCTATCACCCCCACCCCACTCTGTGCCGGCCCACCCACGCGGCCCTCTGCTGTTCCTCCATGGTGCTCAGCCTTGTGGGACTCTGCATGTGCCAGGCCCTCGGCTTGGAGTGCCTCCCCCAGTGTGTGCCTCGACGGACTCTTCCCCCACAGGGTCTCAGATGAAACGTCACCTCCTCCGAGAAGTCCTCCCTGACCACCCTACCTGCAGCATCAAGCCACCCCCATCTCCTGCTCTTCACCGTCGGGTTCAAAAAAAGAACTTTGCAATGTAATATTTACATACACAGGCCCACACGTCATAGGCAAATGCACACCCATGCAACCGGCACCCATATCATGAAAACAGACCGTGCCTGGCCCGCATGGTTCAGCGGTTGAGCGTCCATTCTATGAACTGGAAGGTCACGGTTCTATTCCCGGCCCAGGCACGTGCCCGGATTGCGGGCTCGATCCCTGGTGTGTGTGTGGGGGGGGGGGGGGGGAGGGCGTGCAGGAGGCAGCCGATCCATGATTCTCTCTCATCATGGATGTTTCTCTCTCTCCCTCTCCCTTCCTCTCTGGAATCAATAAAAATATATTAAAAAGGAAAAAGAGAAAGAAAAACAAAACAGACCACGAGCAGCCTCCTGAGAAGTTCCTGTCCCTTCTCCCAGGGTAACCACCACCCCGACTTCTAACAGCACACGCTCGTGTAATGACACACAAATGGGAACATACAGTGGATGCATGTTAGCGGCTGGTGGCGTGGTGTGGCGTGTATCGGGGTGGGGTGGGCATTAGCGGGGCCACCTGTCCGTGGAGAGATATTGTCAGTGTCTTTGTTTTTTAAATATATCTTTATTGATTTCAGAGAGGAAGAGAGAGGGAGAGAGAGAGAGAGATAGACATGTCCATGATGAGAGAGCATCCTGGACCGGCTGCCTCCTGCACGCCCCCTACTGGGGATGGAGCCCGCAACCCCGGGCCTGTGCCCTGCCCTGGAATGGAACCGGGACCTCCTGGTTCACAGGTTGACGCTCAACCACTGAGCCACACCGGCCCTGCCTGTCAGCATCTTCAATAAGACAGAGACCAGGATGAGGGCCAGGAGCCAGTGGAGACCAAGGACAGAGGGGGACCCCTGGAGCAGGGTCTTTGGGGGGCCCTGGTGGAAGCATTGGTGTCTGACTGCTGGGGGGCGGGTGCCCGCTCCCTTGCACCCAGAGGTTAGGACCATCTGCGGCTGCCACCTAGGCATGGATGCTGGGAGCAGGAGCGGAGGTGCCAGTGGCCGGAGGTGGAGTCTGAAGGGTCCCCATCCCTGGGCAGCAAGGCCAGCGGCTGTTAGGGTCCCCCCCACCCCCAGGAGGAGGAGGAAGTGGAAGGCAGCTGGGTAGGGGCCAGGGATGGACCAGAGACTGCAAGGAGGGAGGGAAATCGGTGAAGCCAGGAGGGGCTGGTAGGTGGACAGGAGAGGAAGGTGAAGGTGACAGGGGACTGGAGGAGGAAGACAAATTCAGGGAGTTGGGGGGCACGGGGGAGACTGCAGGGTCCCTCCTGAAAGTGGGGCGTCTGACCTCCAGATGCCAGAGGGTGGGGGGGCTGTTGCGTCTGGCACAGCCCAGGCCGTGGCCCTGATGGATGAGGCGGGTGAAAGGCCACAGAGGAGGTCAAGGAGCGGAGCGGCCACGTGCTCCCGGTCCCGGTCCCGGGGGACCAGCAGGGCGTGGGGTGGGGCTTCCAGGAACGAAGGGAAGTGCATGGGAGACTGGACAATCAGGAAGTGTGCGCGCCTCCTGCCCGCGGAGGCTGGGCAAAGGTCGGGGCGGCCCAGCTGACCACAGGGGTCCCGGGTCTGGAGGAATCAGAGGGGGACACAGATGCAGACGGTCCTCCCAGTAGGGCAGGGGGTGGAGGGTGAGTGTCCCCCAGTGCATGGAGCGGGTGACGGGGAGCAGGAAGCCAGAGGCAGGGCTGGGCCAGCAGAAGCCAGAGGGTCCCAGGCAGAGGCTGGCCTGGCCCTGAGGCTGGGGTTGGCCGCGCTCCAGGCTCCCCGGGCGGCACCCCCCCGCTGAGAGTCTGTGGGCGCTGGCTTGGCTCCAGGCAGACAGTCACTTGCAGATGAGGAATGGGGGACACCCCACGCATGGAAAAAGGGGTGCTCACTGGAGAGTCAGGGGGGCAGCCTCTCTCTGCAGCAGAATCACCTCGGGACCCTGGGACCCCCCTGCTGCGCCCCCCACCCCTGCTGCGCCCCCCCCCCCAACCGTGTGCCTTTCCCAGGAGGGGCAGGCCTCCCCAGCCTGGGCGCATGCACCCCAAGGGCGCCTCCTGGCGCCCAGCGTGGGGACCCGGCGGGAATTCCGGAAATTCCAGATCCTTTGGGGGGTCTCCTAGCGCCCCACCCCGGGCAGCCCGCTCCGCGCCGCCGCCAGAGGGCGCGCTCGGTCCGGCGGGCGCGGGGGAGGCGAGTGGCCGAGCGCGCAGCCCCCGGAGCGGCCGGGAGGGGCGCGGCGGCCCGAGCCGGGGCCGGGGCGGGGGCAGCCCCGCGGGGCGGGGCGGGGGCCGGCGGCCGCGCCCCTCCCTCCCTCCCTCCCCTCCCTCCCTCCCTCCCACCTCCTTTCTTCCTTTTTCTTCCTTCTCTTCTTTCCCTTCTTCAGTCTTTCGCCCCCGTTCACTCCAAGGGCTTCTCCCCGAGCCTCCGCGGCGGCCAGGGGGCGGGCTCAGCAACCTCTTTGTTGCGCGCGGACCGAGGCCCCGGCCGGACCGGGCGCCGCACGCGCGGGGAGGCCGGGCGGGTCGGATCCCGAGCCGGGACCCGGCGGGAGCTCGCGAACCCACGGACCGGGGAGCGCGCGGAGCGGCCGGCATGTCCCGCCGGGGACCCCGCGCCCCCGGCAGCCGCGCGCTGCTGCGCCCCCTCCTCCTGCTGCTGTGCGCGCTGGCGCCCGGCGCCCCCCAAACCGCACCAGGTGGGTGGCCGCCCCGCTCCCCCGCCTCCCCTCGGGCCTCCGCAGACCCCGCACCCTCCTCCCCCGGGTGTGGGGGTCCGGGGGGCCCTGCGGACGCCGCCGCCGCCGCCATCGGCCGGGCCCGGGGCCGGGAAGGAGTCCCCCCTGCGCGTCGGGCGCCCCGGTCCCCACTTCTCCCGCGCAGCCGCGCGCGCCCTCGCGCGGTCCCCGGTCCGAGGGGCTGGACGGAGCGCCGTCTGCGCGCGCAGGAGCCGGTGGCTCACCCACCTCCGCCGTGGAAAGCGCGGGTTGCGGGGCGCTGCGGGCCACCCCCCCAGACCCTCCCCGATCGCCCCGACGCCGATCCGCGCGGGGGCCCAGGGCGCGGGGTCCGGTTGCGCGCCGCCTGCACTTCCTGCCGCTCCCCCTTCCCCGAGGCCGGAGACTCGGAGGAGACTCAGTCCCCGGAGCTCTCGGCGCGTCCGGAGCCGCCGGCCTGGGTGGGGGTGGAGGAGCCGGGGGTGTGGGGGTGCCCTGCCTCCGCGCGCGGGGAGCTCCTGGTCTGATGGGGCCGGTGGGACGTTGGGGAGGGAGAGCCGTGCAGGAGGCCGCTGGAGGGGATGGGAGGGGGGTTTGCAAGGAGAGGGGGGCCGAGGGAGGGGGGCGCTGCAAAGGTGTGCAAGGCGGGGGCTGGCTGAGGCCTGGTCCTGGTGGAGAGGTTGCCGTTTGGGGGAGCCAGCGAGGGGGGTCGCCGAGGAGTTCTGTGCGCGGTGGAGAAGGTGCCCGCCACCTGGTTCCCCAAACAGGTGGTGGGAAGTCTCTGTTGGGGGAATGAGGGGACAGGTTCCAGGGGAGTCACCTGCCAGCGCACCCCTGGGCCGCCCACAGGGTGGGGTGGGGATGCCCGAGCAGCAGGAATGTGGTTTCTGGGGGTTTGGGGGGGCAGGGGGAGGGTCTGCCTCTGAGCCTGGACTTGGGCCCAGGGCAGCTGTAGGAAGAATGGGGGTGTGTGTGGGGGTCCCCTGGGATCAGAGCCCCGTGGACTCCCCGCTGCAGGCCAGACCCCTCCCTCCCTCCCCCCCATATATGCGTGTGGCCACCCTCCTGTCAAGTGGGCATCATGGCCTCCACCTCCTAGGGCCGTGGTCGGCAAACCGCGGCTCGCGAGCCCCATGCGGCTCTTTGGCCCCGTGAGTGTGGCTCTTCCACAGAATACCACGTGCGGGCCCTAACTGGTGTGGCTCAGTGGATAGAGCGTCGGCCTGGAGACTGGAAGGTCCCAGGTTCGATTCCGGTCAAGGGCATGTACCTGGGTTGCGGGCACATCCCCAGTGGGGAGTGTGCAGGAGGCAGCTGATCGATGTTTCTCTCCCATCCATGTTTCTAACTCTCTATCCCTCTCTCTTCCTCTCTGTAAAAAAATCAATAAAATATATATTAAAAAAAAACAAAAACCCACGCGCAGGTGCGCACGTACAGCGGGAAGTTGACTTAAAACTTAAGGAAAGTTCACAAAGTTAATTTTAGGGAACATTGCGGAGTGGGAAAAGATGGAGTGTCCAGGATGGAGAAAGGTGTGTGCAGATGGTTTGGGCACAGAGAGAGGATGGACGAAAGGAGGCGGACGAGACAAGTCTACAGGACGAGTGTGGATGGGAGAGTGGCAAGGGGTCGGCCTCAGCGAACGTACCTCCATCAGATTGAGGACTTTTTTTAAAAAAAATATATTTTATTGATTTTTTACAGAGAGGAAGGGAGAGGAATAGAGAGCTAGAAACATCGATGAGAGAGAAACACCGATCAGCTGCCTCCTGCACACCCCCCACTGGGGATGTGCCCGCAACCAAGGTACATGCCCTTGATTGGAATCAAACCCGGGACCCTTCAGTCTGCAGGCCGACGCTCTATCCACTGAGCCACACGGGTCAGGGCAGATTGAGGACGTTTTTAGCAAAGGCCAGCTGAGGAGCAGCCTCATGAAGTGAATAACAATGCACCTACCTATACAGTTGAAGTTTAAAAAATGTGGCTCCCAAAAGAAATTTCAGTCCTCGTGCTGTTGGTATTTGGCTCCGTTGACGAGTGAGTTTGCCGGCCACGGTCCTCGGGCCCCCGGGAGGGTGAAGCGCGACCTGGGGGTGACCTCCCTGGAGTGGCTGTTGCTTTTATTAACCGCCCGGCTGAGCCGGTGAGATTAGGGAGTCCTTGGTGAGTCCTGCCCCTGGGAGCTGCCCTGGGAGGGTGGCGGCCCAGCAGGCACCCTGCCCCCCGCCCCCCCCTCTCATCTGTCTCCCCCTCCCACCCCCATCCAGAGGGGAGGGGCAGGATCTGGGACCCCCCAGGGGTAGGTGACAGGGGACCCTCCCCATTCCGCTCGCACTCAGGGTCCCTGGAGTCGCGGAGCCCCGGAGACCTGGGCGCTGCCCGCGGAATGCACCTGCTTTGGGGCCAGAGAACGCACCTTGGGCTCAGGTTTTGTTTTGTTTTTTTGTTTTATAATCCTCCCACGAGGATATTTTTCCATTGACTTTTATTATTATTACTGGAGGCCTGGTGCACGAAATTCGTGCACTGGGGGGGCGGGGGGGCCCGGTTCCCTCAGCCCAGCCTGCCCCTCTCACAGTCTGGGAGCCCTCAGTGGATGTCCTACTGATGGCCACAGTCTGGCAGCAGAGGTTTGGAGCAGGCGTCCCGTGTGTGTGTGTGTGTGTGTGTGTGTGTGTGTGTGTGTGTCTGCTGGGGACCTGCCCCGAGCCACACCGTGGAGGCTTGGAGCAGACGCCCCTCTGTGTTGATCTCTCAGGCTCCTGGCCTCCACCACCTGTTGTTCTCTCCCTTGAGCTGCGGCCAGGGTGGGGTGCTGCCTGCAGGCCGCACTTTCCTGCTCACAGATCACCGGATCATGGTGGAGACCCGGGGGCAGGCCCTGCTGGGTGCTGCCTGCACTTTCCTGCTCTGGGATCGCTGGATCGCCACAGCGACCCCGGGGCAGGCCTTGCTGGGTGCTGCCTGCGGGCGGCACTTTCCTGCTCTCGGATGCCATTGGGTCCCGGCTGGCGACGGGGCGTAGGCCACATGATTTTACCACACGAGTCCAGGTGACTACGAGGAAACGTGTCTTAAAGCTGAAGACAGTAAAACAAGAAAGGGCTCAGGCCCGGCCGGCCTGGCTCCGTGGTGGAGGGTCGACCTGTGAACCAGGAGGCCATGGGTTCGATTCCCAGTCAAGGGCACGTGCCCGGGTTTCGGGCTCGATCCCCAGTGTGGGGCGTGCAGGAGGCAGCCGATCCATGATTCTCTCTCTTCTTGGATGTGTCTCTCTCTCCCTCTCCCTTCCTCTCTGAAATCAAGAAAAGTGTATTTTAAAAAATAATAAGAGGCTTCGTATGAAAGAAGCAACAGGAGAGCGAGCCCAGGCCGGGCTGCCTGAGCTCCCTGGGAAGAGGAGCCTTCGGACAGGGTCAGGGTTCGCCTGGGACCAGCCGCCGCTGCCCGCTGCTCCCCTAGTGGCAAGCCTCATGGGGTCCCTTCGAGTTTAGGCAATGCCTGCCTGTGGGGGAAGAAGAGGGGAACCGCCGGCCACGGTGGGGGCTGCTCCCCGGAGGGAGGGCATCCTGGGTCCTTGGTCTTGAGGCTTTAGCTCTTTATTGTTTAAAAAATATATTCTGATTGATTTCAGAGAGGGAGAGGGAAACAGCCATGAGGAGAGAGAATCAGGGATCGGCCGCCTCCTGCCCGCCCCACACTGAGGATGGAGCCCGCAAACCCCAGCAGGTGCCCTGACCGGGAATCGAACCCGTGACCTCCTGGTCCATAGGTCGACCTCAACCCCTGAGACACCCCGGCCGGGCCCCAGGCTGCCTCTGTGTAGCTCACCTTGAGCTTCTGGCTTGCGGTGCAGGCCCAAGGGCTACAGCGGGAATTTCAACAGCACTCACTCCTGTCCCCAGGGACGTGGGTCCCGGTCAGGGACACGTGTTTGAGCCCTGGGGCCACTTCTCCCCAGTGGTTTGGCTTCCCCAGCCTCCTGGCGACCTCCCTGCCCCTTCCTTTTCCCCCCCACCCCATGGCTCAGGGACACGGCTGTCCCTGGAGTGTGTCACGGGGGTGGCCACCCCTTCACCTCCTGTGACTGTGACTGTCCTCACCCCCAGGCCACACTCACTGAGTGGTCAGTTGGGACCATCTGGGGCTTCCTCCCGGGGAAGCCCTCACCTTTGACCCCGGTCATCACTCCCTGCTTCTCCCTGCACAGAACCAGTGCCCGGGGCAACTACCTTCCTGCTGCAGGTCCCCTTGACTCACCTCCTTGAATTGTTCTCCTTCCCTGGGGCGGCGGGGGGGGGGGGGGGGGGGGCGGGGGTCTACCCCCTAGACACCCTGCTCATCCTCGCAGTTTAGCACGTACCCAGCCTGGCCGGGTGTGGCTCAGCGGTTAAGGAGTCGACCCAGGAACCAAGAGGTCACAGGTTCGATTCCCGGTCAGGGCTACCTGCTCAGGTGGCGGGCTTTATCCCCAGTAGGGGACGTGCAGGAGGCAGCCGGTCCATGAGTCTCTCTCATCATGGATGCTTCTATCTTTCTCTCCCTCTCCCTTCTTCCCTGAAATCAATTTTAAAAAAATCTATATTTAAAAATTTTTTTAAAAATTAGGCCACTAGGCAAAGAAATAACAGGTGTTTAAAGAAATAGCTAAGTATCCTGCAGAAACTTGCTCATTTTCAACCATGCGTCGCTCACGCTTGCCCTATGCTATCTACTGTCCCAGATGCCAGGGACCAGGCTGGGAGCCTCAATGGACAAAAACAAGGCCGGTGAGGAGACATTTTTCTTTCTTTTTTAAAAAAATATATATTTTATTGATTTTTTTACAGAGAGGAAGGGAGAGGGATAGAGAGTTAGAAACATCGATGAGAGAGAAACATCGATCAGCTGCCTCCTGCACATCCCCTACTGGGTATATGCCCGCAACCAAGGTACATGTCCTTGACCGGAATCGAACCCGGGACCCTTGAGTCCGCAGGCCGACGCTCTATCCGCTGAGCCACACCAGTCAGGACCTGGAGACATTTTTCTTGACACATGGGGCCTCCTGGCTCACCTCTGGTCTTCCCTTTCTTTTTTTTTTAAATATTTTATTGATTTTTTACAGAAAAGAAGGGAGAGAAATAGAGAGTTAGAAACATCAATGAGAGAGAAAAACCGATCAGCTGCCTCCTGCACATTCCCTACTGGAGATGTGCCCGCAACCAAGGTACATGCCCTTGACCGGAATCGAACCCGGGACCGTTCAGTCCACAGGCCGACACTCTATCCACTGAGCCAAACCGGTTACGGCTGGTCTTCCCTTTCTTGTCAGACACACTGGGTTATGGGTTTGATTCCCAGGCAGGCCACATGCCTAGGTGTTTATTTATTTATTAACTAGAGGCCCGATGCATGAAATTCGTGCACAGGTAGGGTCCCTGGGGCTGGCCGGCGATCAGGGCTGACCGGCAGGGTGATCTGGGGGGTCCTGCTGGCACCCGCCTTGGCCGGCCTGGGGCCTGCGGTCTGGGGGCAGCTCCTGCGCTGAGTGTCTGCCCCCTGGTGGCCAGTGCGCGTCATAGCGACCGGTCGTTCCACCGTTCGGTCAATTTGCATATTAGTCTTTTATTATATAGGATTAATATATTGTCTTTGATTTCAGAGAGGAAGGGAGAGAGAGAGAGAAACATCCAGGATGAGAGACAATCACGGATCGGCTGCCTCCTGCACGCCCCCTACTGGGGATGGAGCTGTAACCCGGGCCTGTGTCCTTGACCAGGAATCAAACCGTGACCTGAGCCACGCACACCAGCCAGGCCACATGCGCACACCAGCCAGGCCACATGCGTAGGTTTTTAGCTCATCCCTCTGCCTCTCTCCCTTCCTCTCTCTGAGCATATCCTCCGGTGATGATTGAAAAACAAACAAACAAAAGAACACTTAAGAAAGAAAGAAAGAAAAGAATTCCCTGAAGGTTTAGACCCGCGGGCCCCGGATGTGCAGGGCCAGCCCTCTGGGTTCTGGCTGAATGCCCGGCAGCCACGCACAGCCCTCCAGGTGTTGCCCAAGGGTCGCCGGATGGATGCGGAATTTCCCTACTCCCCCGAGGCTCCAGGTCAAGCCCAGGGCTTCCTGGTCCTGTTTCCTGGAGGTGCTGATTCAGTGCCTCCGGGACCGGGGACCAGAATGTGCTTTTAAGGAGAACTTCTTATCGGAGGCGTGTGGAAAGCCCTGGTCCCGCTGACCTCCTGAAAAATCAGAGATGGGGGAGATATGGCCAGAGCCGCACACAGGCAAGGCACCCCAGGCAGCCCGGCTCCTGCATTTCCCTGAAAAAATATACCCCAAGGGCCCAGCCCGGCTGGCGAGGCTCAGTGGTTGAGCATCTACCTGTGAACCAGGAGGTCAAGGTTCGGTTCCCGGTCAGGGCACAGGCCCGGGTGGCGGGCTCCATCCCCAGTGGGGGGCCGTGCAGGAGGCATCAGATCAGTGATTCTCATCATTGATGTTTCTCTCTCTCCCTCTCCCTTCCTCTCTGAAATCAATGAAATATATATATATATATATATTAGTATATACTAGAGGTCCGGTGCATGAAATTCGTGCATGGGAGGGGGTCCCTCAGCCCGGCCTGCACCCTCTCCAATCCAGGACCCCTCGGGGGATGTCTGACTACCGGTATCGAGCCTAAACCGGCAGTTGAACATGCGTCTCGCAATCTGGAACCGCTGGCTCCTAACCGCTCACCTGTCTGCCGGCCTGATCGCTCCCTAACTGCTCCTCTGCTGGCTTGATCGTCTCCTAACTGCTCCCCTACCAGCTTGATCGCCCCTAACTGCCTCTGCCTTGGCCACCACCACTGTGGCTTTGTCCAGAAGGGCATCCGGAAGATGTCTGGTCTAATTAGCATATTACCCATTCATGTGTGTGTGTGTGTGTGTGTGTGTGTGTGTGTGTATATGTACCCAAAGGCCTGGCCCTGGTGGGCAATGCAGGGGGCAGGGCCTTCTCAGCAGGAGGCAGTCCCCTGGTGTGTCCAGGGCACTCGGCTGGAGGTCTGGCAGGTGGCTGGGCCGGAGTGAGATGAGAGCAGAAGGTTTTTTGTTCTGTTTTTTAATATTTTTTTAAAATTGATTTCCAAAAGGAAGGGAGAGAGAGAGAAACATCCATGATGAGAGAGACTCATGGATCGGCCGCCTCCTGCACGCCCCACACTGGGGATCGAGCCCGCAACCCGGGCCTGTGCCCTGGACCTGGAATCGAACCCTGACCTCCTGGTTCACAGGTCGCTGCCCAACCACGGAGCCACGCCGGCCGGGCTGGGGCCCAGGGGCGCTTTGAACAGCGGAAGGCCAGGATTTGATGGGTGTGAGGGGCTCTGGAGACCCCAGGTGGGCAGCCGTGGGAGCAGGAGACCTGGGACCAAGATACCTCCAGCTGGAGGGACAGAGCTGGGAGCGGGAGACACCGTGGGGAGGCGAATCCCGCCCTCTGGTCCCTGATCGCACGGTTTTCTCCCCGCAGGGCCCACCACGGCCGAGAGCCGGGAGGAGGCGCGAGATATCGTGCACCCGGTGCGCGTGGACGCGGGGGGCGCCTTCCTGTCCTACGAGCTGTGGCCGCGCGCGCTGCGCAAACGCGCCCTGTCCGCGGGCGGCGGGGCCTCGGCCTTCTACCAGCTGCAGTTCCGCGGGCAGGACCTGCGCCTGCACCTGGGGGCCACCCCGGACCTGCTGGCGCCCGGCTTCGTGAGCGAGACGCGCCGGGTCGGCGGCCTGGGCAGCGCGCACATCCGCCGGGCCGTGCCGCCCGCCTGCCACCTGCAGGGCCAGGTGCAGAGCCCGGAGCAGGAGGGCGGCCTGGCGGCCATCAGCGCCTGCGACGGCCTGGTGAGTGGGTGCCCGGTCTCGCCTCCCCCGGCCTCGGGGATGGCGCCTGTGAAATGGGGATGAAAACGCAGGCCCGCCCGGGGTTCCCCAGGGTTCCCCAGGGTTTGGGTTCTCAAACTTGCCTTGGAGCTGGACTCGCCTGCAGGCCACGTTCAAATAGGGGGAGTCCCATAGGTTTGGTCCAGGTGGGCTCCCCAACTTGCATTTTTAAAAAACCCCACACAAATATATATATTTATATACTAGAGGCTTGGTGCACGAAATTCATGCACAGGAGGTCTCCTCAGCCCAGCCTGCACCCTCTCCAATCCATCCGGGACCCCTTGGGGGTTGTCCGACTGCTGGTTTAGGCCCAAGCCCCGGGATCGGTCCTAAACCGGAAGTCGGACATTCCTCTCACAATCCGGAACCGCTGGCTCCTAACTGCTCACCTGCCTGCCTGCCTGCCTGATCGTCCCTAACTGCCCCCCCTGCTGGCCTGGTCACCCCCAATTGCCCCCCCGCCAGCCTGGTTGCCCCCAACTGCCCCCCCTGCTGGCCTGGTCACCCCCAATTGCCCCCCCGCCAGCCTGGTCACCCCCTATTGCCCCCCCTGCTGGCCTGGTCGCCCCCAACTTCCCCCCCTGCTGGCCTGGTCACCCCTAATTGCCCCCCTGCCAGCCTGGTCACCCCCAACTGCCCCCCCAGCTGGCCTGGTCACCCCCAATTGCCCTGCTACCAGCCTGGTTGCCCCCAACTGCCCCCCCGCTGGCCTGGTTGCCACATGCAGCCTGCTGTTCAGTTGTCTGCCTGGTTGTTTCGATCGTGACATCCCCTGGCTTTTTATATATTAGGATATATACTAGAGGCCCTGTGCATGGATTCATGCACCAATGGGGTCCCTCTGCCTGGCCTGTGAGGGCCGATCGGGGTGGCCGGGGAGAGACTGTGGGAGGGCTCCAGGGCGTGTCCGGCCTGTGATCGGCCGGACCCCAGCAGCAAGCTAACCTACCGATCAGAGCACCTGCCCCCTGGTGGTCAGTGCACATCATAGCGACCGGTCGAATGGGCTGAACGAATGGTTAGCATATTAGGCTTTTATTATATAGGATTTTTTTTCGTTTTTAGTCCTCACCTGTGGAAATTTTCCCATTGATTTTCAGAGAGAGCAGAAGAGAGGGAAAGACAGAGGGAAACATTGATGTGAGAGAAACACATCGATTGACTGCCTCCTGCACCCACCCCTACCAGGGCCCAGGCCGGACCCTTTGGTCCGTAGGCCGACGCTCTATCCACTGAGCCAAACCGGCTAGGTCTTGTTTTTGTTTGTATTTTTAAAAGTGTATTTTTATTGATTTCAGAGAGGAAGGGAGAGGGAGAGAGAGACACAGAAACATCCATGATGAGACAGAATCATGGACCGGCTGCCTCCTGCACGCCCCACACGGGGGATCGAGCCCGCAACCCGGGCATGTGCCCTTGACCGGGAATCAAACCTGGGACCCTTCCGTCCGCAGGCCGATGCTCTATCCACTGAGCCACACCGGCCGGGGCCCCTCTTCCTTTGGGTGTGAGTGTCCCTCCGGGGGTAGGATGTCCCGCTGGCCGCGAGCATGGCCAGAGCAGGCCAGGACCCCGCCTGCCGGGTCAGCCTGGCTCCCCGTGTGACCTTGAGCTCCTCTCCAGAAAGGTGTGTTCCGGCTCAACAACCAGGACTACTTCATCGAGCCCCTGCAAGGGGCCCAGGCCCAGCCCGGGAGCGCCCTGCCCCACGTGGTGTACCAGCGTCCGGCTTCCCAGGGGCAGGCGGAGCAAGGCACCTGCGGGGTGCAAGGTAGGTTCCTGTGCCCCCACCTTCGGGGCGGGGGCTGTGTGCGCGGGGCATCAGGGTCCTTTTTTGTATCCATTTATTTATTTATTAATATGCTAGAGGCCCGGTGCACGAAATTCGTGCACTCAGGGAGGGGGGGGCGGTCCCTCAGCCTGGATTGCAAGAGGGCGCAGGCCTGGCCGAGGGACCCCGCCCGGGGCCGGGGAGGGATGCAGGAGGTTGGCCAGGCAGGGAGGGACCCCAGGAGGGCTCATGGGCGTGTCCGGCCCATCTCGCTCAGTCCTGATTGGCCGGGCCCCAGCTGCAAGCTAACCTGCCAATGGGAGCATCTGCCCCCTGGTGGCCAGTGCACGTCATAGCGAGCAATTGAGCAGCCTTAGCCTCTCATTAGCATATTACGCTTTGATTGGTTGAACGGCCGACTGGGCACTTAGCATATTGGACTTTTATTATATAGGATTTTTATTGATTTCAGAGAAGAAGGGAAAGGGAGAGAGAGAGAGAGAGAGAAAAGCATCAATGATGATGAAAGAGAATCATGGATCGGCTGCCTCCCGCACGCCCCCTATTGGGGATGGAGCCCGCAACCCGGGCCTGTGCCCTGACCGGGAATCGAACCCTGACCTCCTGGCTCATAGGTCATTGCTCAACCACTGAGCCACGCCGGCAGGGCCACATTAAACACATCTTGGCCTCGGTTTTCCTGGCTGCATAGATGTGATTCCTCACTGATCCCCAGCCCAGGGCAGAGGAGCTGGCCTCCAGGGGGGTCCCCGGGGGTGGTGGTCAGGCCGGGTCTGCATGTGCTGAGATGCACCGGCCTCACGTGAGGGGAGCGTCTGGCCTGTCCCTCCATCCTCCTCACCCCAGTGCCGACCCCAAGAGCTCTCGGAAGAGGGGCCCCGGGCCCGTCCGACCGCTCCCCCCACTCTGGCCCGGCGCACAGGGCCCCTGGAGCGGGAGTTCTGGCAGCGGGCCGACCAGGACCAGCCGAAGCGGCAGCGGCGGTACCAGAGCTCGGACAGCAGAGAGAAGTGGGTGGAGACCCTGGTGGTGGCGGATGCGGATATGGTGCGGCACCACGGGCAGCCCCAGGTGGAGAGCTACGTGCTGACCATCATGAACATGGTGAGGGGCCCCAAGGGGGGGCACGGGCGCCGGGCAAACGGTGGGCATGAGGCAGGCTGGGCCCCCAGCCCAGGTCCCCAACAGGAGGAAGAGTCAGCAAGCTTTTTTAAAAAATATATTTTATTGATTTTTCACAGAGAGGAAGGGAGAGGGATAGAGAATTAGAAACATCAATGATGAGAGAGAAACATCGATCAGCTGCCTCCTGCACACTCCCTACTGGGGATGTGCCCGCAACCCAGGTCCATGCCCTTGACCGGAATCGAACCCGGGACCCTTCAGTCCACAGGCCGACGCGCTATCCACTGAGCCACACCAGTCAGGGCAAGCTTTTTTTTTTTTTTTTAAATAAATTGTTGATTTCAGAGAGAAAGGGAGAGGGAGAGAGAGAAACATCCATGATGAGAGAGGATCACGGATCGGCTGCCTCCTGCACGCCCCACACTGGGGATGGAGCCCGCAACCCGGGCCTGTGCCCTGACGGGGAATCGAACCCTGACCTCCTGGTTCCTAGGTCGACGCTCATCCCCGGAGCCACGCCGGCCGGGCTCGGGGAGCTTTAAAGGAGCGGACGGCTCCCCGCGCCCCTTCCCTGCACCTTGCACACCTCACGGCGCTGGGGGTGGCCTCCTCCCCTGGGCCGAGTGGGGAGCCCCTGGTGTAGGTTGGGGCAGAGGCGCGTGGGAACGTGGGCGGGTGGGTGTTGGCGGTGGACGGCGGGCGGCTGCCCCTGTCCCGGGTCCGGGGTGACGCCTCACCCCCCCTCTCGGGCAGGTGGCCGGCATTTTCAAGAACCCCAGCATCGGGAACCCCATCCACATCACGGTCGTGCGCCTGATTGTGCTGCAGGACGAGGTGGTGAGAAGCCGAGGGTCCCCCGCCCCGTCCCCCCTAGTCCCTGCAAGGTGGGGGGGGGGGTGCCTGCAGGAGGAAGGGGTGGCCGGGCTGTGGCTGTCCTGCTGTCCCCTCTGGGCTGGGTGCCCGGCCTGCGTGGGGGCCTGAGCCCGCGGAGCGGTGGCGAGGCCTGGCCATCACCCTCTCCGTCCGCAGGACCTGAAGGTCACGCACGAGGCCCACAGCACCCTGAGCACCTTCTGCGAGTGGCAGAAGCGGCTCAACATGGACGACGACTCTCACCCCCTGCACCACGACATGGCGGTGCTGATAACCAGGTGCTGCCCGCGGGGGGCCGGGGGGCCGGGGGGCCGGGGAGCGGGGGGGGCTGGGGGAGGGGGTGTGGGGGGCCTCAGGGAGCCCAGCCCCGCTCCCTCTTGGGACTCAGTCGGGTCTTTCCATTTGGAAATCACGGTGGGTTTGTAACTGGACAATCGAAGGGTCCGGGCTGCCTGTCCCTCCCTGAGCCGATGCGGCCGAGACAGGCTGGCATCGTCTGTGAGCGCTGATTCCATTCCCGCCGGCAGCGTGGGGAGCAGCAGGTCACCCACAAACACCTGCTCTGCCCCCACCACAGGCGGCTGCTTATACTGGGGAGAAGGACAGAGATGACATGGGAAGGAGGCAAAGGGTGGGCCAGGTGGGCGGTGCACAGGCAATGCGGGCTGGGGGTTTGCAAAGGCCTGTGGGTATGCAAAGGGCTGGGGGTCTGCAAAGGCCTGTGGGTATGCAAAGGGCTGGGGGTCTGCAAAGGGCTGGGGGCCCTGGTTTCTGCAAGCAGGTTGTTATGTTTCCATGGTAACAGGCAGGTCCCGGGTGGGAGGATGGGCTGCACGTCCAGGTGAGCTCCCAGGTCCCACTGCAGCTCCCAGCCAGGCCAGAAGGCGCCTCCTCTACTCAGAACAGCACAATCACGGTTATCAGAGCGTGACTCATATTCTTTATTTTTATTTTTATTGATTTTTTACAGAGAGGAAGGGAGAGGGATAGAGAGTTAGAAACATCGATGAGAGAGAAACATCGATCAGCTGCCTCCTGCACGCCCCACACTGGGGATGTGCCTGCAACCAAGGTACATGCCCTTGACCGGAATCGAACCCGGGACCCTTCAGTCCCCAGGCCGACGCTCTATCCACTGAGCCAAACCGGTCAGGACATGACTCATATTCTTATTGCATTTAGCTCGTCCCCTTCTTCCCCTTCTTCCCTTTCTTCCCCTT